>NC_045129.1:10868415-11180023 GCF_007655135.1 Punica granatum | reverse complement strand
CCAAGACCCGGCGGCTATTCCATCGGCATCTTCATGGTCGGCATCCCACGGAAGACCCTCGTGTGGATGGCCCGTCGGAATGACCCTCCTGTGCCGAGCAATTCCACCCTTCGTTTCACCGCTGATGGGGGGCTCATCCTGCAATCAACCTTGGATACGATCATTGCCACCCGAAACGACATCGCAATCTCTGCCTCCATGCTCGACTCGGGAAACTTTGTCCTCTACAACTCTCGGCAAAACATAACATGGCAAAGCTTTGACAGCCCGACCGATACCCTTTTAGAAGGGCAGCGCCTCACATTGGAACAACAGCTGTATTCAGCAGCTTCAGATGTCGATCCGTCAACTGGCATCTTCCGAATCAGGATGCAAGCTGATGGAAATCTTGTCATGTACCCGAATGCTGATGGCACCGTTGCTAATTCTTAGTTGAAATCTGATGCGGCAGAAGACTTGGCAAGTCAGTACCTGGAAAAAAATAGGTTATGACGGCCCTATTTTGAAGGAAATGGCCTCCGGAGCAAAACTCACCGCTTTGTCGTGATTTTTCGATATTTAAAGCAAATTTCATCGTTTAGGGCCTCAAACAGACAATTTATATTAATTATGGTGTTTTTGCAATTTTTGGAAAGTTTAGTTCTTTTTATGCAATTTAGGTTTATTAATACCCTATTTAAGCTTTATGTAAGCCCTAGGGCAGGAAGAGTCGTCTTTTTAGATTATCAATAAAATTCAGAGCTTTCTTGCTTTGTCCAATCTCAGATCGATTCGAGTTTGATATCTATTTCCTGGTATTCGTAGAATCAACAGGTATAGAAGGTCGTAGTTCCGGTATTCGTGCGCGAATCAACGGGTCTGTGACGGTTACTCGCGTTGTACGCTGCGTCAAAATCTGACACTTATGGAGCAGGGGACACCGTCACGCTCAATCTTGCGGGCGATGGCCTTCTCTACCTCATGAATGGCACCGGTCAATATTTGAAAAATCTTACTACTAGAAGATACACGACGCAAGATATGGTATATCGTGCACGAATCGATCCCAATGGGATTTTCTGATTGTACTCTTATAACACGATAGAGAAAGGAAACTGGTCGACTGTGTGGTCGACCACAGATGACAAGTGCGCCCCCACGGGCTTATGTGGCTTCAATGCCTTCTGCAACAACATCGGCTGAGTTGCTAAATGCCAATGCCTTCCAGGATTAGACTTTGTGCGACCCGGTAATGAGACGTCCGGTTGCGAGAGGAATTTTACAGCGAAGAGCTGCTAGGCAACGGACGCACCTGCCAGTTACACCATTTCGATGGTCGCCAACTTTGAATGGGCAGAATATAATCCCTACTCGATTGTGGCCTTGCAATCCGAGAATGATTGTGGAACGGAGTGTCTGCAGGACTGCAACTGCGAAGCTGCATTTTACCAAGCCGGGTCCTGCAGTAAACAGAGGCTCCCTTTAAGATATGGCAGAATGAAACTCGAATCATACAATGCAGTTCTTGTCAAGGTAGGACAAGTGACACCTGGCAACGGGAGCGACACGTGGAGGCCAGAGGAACGAAGAAAAGAACGTGTCTGCGTAGACATTTTGGCAGTAAGTCTATCACTCATAGCTATTGCACTAGTGATTATCATAGCCTGCGGGATCCTTCTTTACAGGAACCGTGTTTGGTTGTACAAAACCATTCCGACCGACTGCGCCAACGGTATGATCGAGGATGTTGCACCTAGGTCATTTACGTACGATGAGCTCAAAAAAGTGACTGGAGATTTTAGAGAAGTGATCGGGAAAGGAGCCTTTGGGACAGTGTATAGAGGAACCATGTCAACTGGACAAGCTATTGCCGTTGAGAGACTTGAACGAGTGTCCACTGATGGGGAAAGAGAGTTCCGCACAGAGATGCTAATCATCGGAAGGACCCATCATCGGAACCTCGTTAGCCTTCTCAGTTATAGCCTCGACACATCCAACAGGCTTCTGGTGTACGAGTACATGAGCAACAGGTCGCTCGCGGATCTTCTCTTTGCACCTGAGAAGCTTCTCTGTTGGGAAGAGAAGATGGGAATAGTGCGAAACATAGCCCGGGGTCTGCTCTACCTCCATGAGGAGTGTGAAACGCAGATTATCCACTGCGACATAAAGCCTGGAAACATACTCATTGATGAAAACCGACGAGCGAAGATATCCGACTTCGGGCTGTCAAAGCTGCTGAAGCCAGATCAGACCAACACCTTCACAGGGATCTGAGGGACCAGGGGCTACGTCGCGCCATAATGGCACAAGAACCTGCCTATCACAACAAAGGCTGATGTCTACAGCTTCGGAATTGTACTGCTGGAGATCATATGCAGCCGGAGGAACATGGAGCAGAGCCTTCCTGAAGAAGAGATGATCCTTGAGAATTGGGTCTACGACTGCTTCCAGGCGGGCGAGCTGCATAGGTTAGTCGATGAAGAAGAGGGTGTAGACAAGAGACAGCTCGATAGGATGGTTAAGGTTGCTATTTGGTGCACCCTCAAAGAGCCTTCGCTTCGCCCTTCGATGAGGAAGGTTCTGCTGATGCTCGAAGGCACCGTAGACATACCCTCTCCTCCTTGTCCCACTTCGTTCATCAGTTGCATATGAAGCTGAGATGATCTTGAGGTAGTGAGCAGCTCATCCCCACATAAGATATTTTCCAGAATTTTTCTACTCTTTTGATTTAGATCAGCATCAGCTCTACTTTGATTTTATAATTTATTTTTGGTGTTGCCGCTATTTGAGGCCTCCTAATAACAAGTTGATTCACTATATATCCGCTACATGATAAACTATGCTATTACAGTGCCCTATACTGGGCAACCTATTAGTTGTAGGGGCCGGCTCCTGTAATATCACAATCGGTAATATCACGCCCTATACTCCAATACTCTGTCATGATCGGTATTATCACGCCGATGACGGGTTTTTGGTTTGTTCCATAATGGAATGTAAGTTCGATTTAATGGGACCTCAATTTATGCTCGAAGATCACCTCAAATAGAGCCTTAACAACCAGGTTCAAGTTGCCTAGACCGTAGCCGAGGCTATGTCAGCCTATAATTAAGATCAGTGGACTGAAATCCTAGTTCATTTCTTGGTTGACAGCCACAAACACGAGTCCTTTTTTTATATATAATAGTCGGGTGTCCCGGGCTCAACGCAACTTTTATGTCCACCTAAGAGCCAGTTCAAGCATACCATCTATATGTCTGGTCTAGTGTTGTTTAGCTGTCAAATAGCAAGGGCCCTGCTCACTTGGTCCGGAAAGTTGCTCCTCTACTTGAAATTTTGGGATAGAATTTCGTTGGATCGAATCCATAAATCCAATATTTCCATCACTGCATTATTCTTGTGTGAGCTGCTTCCTAGATCTTTATCTCAAAAAACGCGATAACTAGATGGAGACATTCCATGTATAGCTCCAAAAGCATCGAAGTTGGATGAAAGTTGAAGTGGATTGGAGCAAGTCAAAGCAAGATTAGAACCTCATTCAGTTCTTTTTAGGAGATCACCGAATCTCATACGCAAGTGAAAATAACCCAAACTACCTCAACATATGTCGCAGTCATATCCGAAATTTAAGGTCAAGTTTACCTAGTACCCGTGTGTACCAAAGTAATATTTGAGGAGGTTATTTATTGATTGACTATTAAGCAGTTGCATCCATACCATGCGTGAATTTTACGGAGATTTTGTCATTCAAATCTCATCATTTGAGTCTTGGAGATATTTTACGGGAATCTCTCCTTGAAATGAACAGTATGATTTGAAAAGAAGAAAATGAGGGCCCAAAAAGCTTTGAATAGAAGAACCATTAAAAAGGTCCGAACCACAAATATAGTCCAAGTCTTTTGTATATTGAAAGACAATGGGGCATAAGAATAAGTCTTGCTACGGGTTTGGCCCGTTAGATACGTCCCAAATTTATTAGGACTGTCAGCACCCCATTTTGGCTCACCATTCCAAACAATGATATTAGCAATGACCCAAGCCACGACTTGAGCAGAATACAGAAAACGGCTCGGCAGAGCAAGAAATCACTATTCATCCTCAAGTTGGCAAAATTGAGCAAATGGCCCATGGACATGACAGAAGGACTCTAGGGGTCACCAAAGGGGAACAGAGCGACCAAAGAACTCAATAATGTCCAAAACCGGCGTTTTCAGTGTACTACACGGACGACACTATTTTCCGATAGTTCGCTCGGCCGTCGGAAGATAGTGAATATTGGACTCCAAAAATCCACACCAGTGCCAAAAAGATGAAAAGTGTCCCCAAAGGCATTTTTCAAATCATCTGCTCTATACAGAACAATTTTCTGTATACAGACAACTTTTCAGTGGAAGTCCAAAAATGCCGGTTTCCTGGAGAAAAGTTAATTCCAAATATCAGACGCGGCCATGCCCCATCAACACACAGAGTATGAACAACGCTTCAGATTGTCTTTTGGAAGTCACACAGACACTTCAAATGACTTCCGAACGACAAAACAAGCATACCCCTCTTCAGAAGAGCATAGCCGGAGAAGGGTCTGATGGAATTACGGCAAACGAAGTTCATACCGCATTGCCCAGAAAACTCTAGCAGACATTCACAATTGGGCAAAACAAACAGCAAAACCCCTCGCGGTTTCCCGAGTAACCTCCGAAGAGCGGAAATGACCATTTTTAGTGGAAATCCATATCCGGAGGTCCTCTTTGGGGAAACTTAACTCCGAATGCTTACGTTACACAATGCTAGCCTTCTCAAGGCTCAATGTGGAATCGTCGAAATAAATCACACAACTCATCTAGATCTCTCAAACAGTGCTTTAGAGGTCTCAGATACACTTTTCAAGTCCTTGGAGGTTTGATCTCGACAAACAGAGATTACAGTAATCTCCGGAGTGCCCAAGCAACTCAGAAATCATCCTGAGAAATCCAGTTTCGACCTCCTAGGACGTCTCCGGCCCCACGTTAGCATTACCGGCTTAAGGGATAATTGTTCACGTTGTCTGACAATTTATGTCAAAATGACCAACGTGAGATGCGGACACAAGATATGCTGTCAGAAGCGGACAACTTCGCCCTGGTCACTTGCAATGAGCAAAACCGGATTCCGAGCCTCGCACACATCCGGGACATTTCTCCATGAAAAATGTCAATCTCGGGCTCATTAACTCCGTTTTCTCGCGTATATCGACAATTCGACGTTCAATTCGAACCACGAACTTCGAATGCGCGACCAATCGAGACCCGAACTTTGGCCCGAACTTACCTCGCGACCCGTGGGACCCACGGCCAACTCATTGCCGCCTCACCCATGCCCATTGCCCTCCATGTCTCTTGTCATCTTCTTCTTCAAGCCAAGAAGACAACTTGCATTTGTCTTCCTTTTGCAAAATATCTAAGTGTTTCAATTCAACACTCCAACTTCCCATCCAAGCCATCAATGCTCTTATCTCTTCTCCATTAATGCAATGGATGAGGATTGAGCTTGATATTTCCTTAAGAAATTCGGATTCCACTAATCCATGGCCCTAATTGCACTTTTCTTCACTAATCTTGCATTTAAGCTTTTCTATATATTGTCCAAATGTCATTAACTTAAGGGGACACCTTAAAAACACTCTCTCTCTAGCATTTCTCACTCTTCAAAAGCTCTCAAACTCCATAGCAAACCGCAGCAAGCTTCAGCCATTTCCAGCAAGCAAAACCAAGCAAAACCGGGCAAAGTCTTAAGTCGGAATCCATCCCGGCTTGAATCCAAACTTTACCAAACTTCATATCCCACATGTTTTCGAGCCCCTCTATCCATTTCTGAACTTAGATTTTAAGTTTGAAGCCTCTAAGCCATAGAACCAGCCTTGAACAAAATCTGGACAGATTTGGTCCTTCTCGGGTAAAAAATGTCAAACCGGGTTTCAAGCCTTTCCAAGTCGGTTTGAGCTACCAAAACCCATCAAACACCTCCCCACACAACCCTAGGGTGTCAAGAAGTCAAAAAATCCAAGAAAAACCCGTCGGTTTAACCCCAGGAAGAAGAAACAGCCCGACTGCCCAGTCGGGTCGAAATTTCTGACTGTTTGTGCGGTTTTCTTGCAGATCGGGTCGATCCGAGACTCTTTTCGGAAAACGACCACCACAGCCACCTCCAGAGGTGAGTTAGCAGTCGGGAGCCGTTGGCCTTGCTCAACAATTCCATCGGGAACCTCCGTAGCAACGTCCGACCCGACTGGTGCCAGACGGGTCCGAATTTCCAGACGTACTCTGTTTTCCGTGATCTTTGCAGGGCTGTACGGGTCGACCCGATAACTCTGGGACCAAACGACCACCACAGTCACCTCCGGGGGTCAGTTAGGAGTCAGGAGCCACTGACCTTGCCTCAAAATTCCATCGGGAGCCTCCGTGGCGACGTCCGACCCGACTTGTGCCAGTCGGGTCTGTCCAATATTTCAGCCGGGTCTGTTTGATGCCATTCGGGTCTGTTCAACGGAAAACAGCTCAAAACCGACCCATCAACGGTCCAACCCGACTCTTGAAGGTCCCATCCCGCATCTCGGGACTAGTTGGAGCTCTCGGGTGACCAGCGTCCGTCACCGAGCGTCACCGAGCGTAGCCAGCGCCCGTCACCGAGCGTCACCGAGCGCAACCCTCGAGCGTCACCAGCGTCCGTCACCGAGCGTCACCGAGCGCAACCCTCGGGCGTCACCAACGTCCGTCACCGAGCGTCACCAGCGCAACCCGCACCCATCACCAGCACACCCGGGCCCGTCACCCGCGCACGCCCGTGCTCGTCATCCAGCGCCACCCGCGCCCATCACCAGCACACCCGCGCCCGTCACCCGCGCACGCCCGTGCTCGTCATCCAGCGCCACCCGCGCCCATCACCAGCACCCCCGCGCTCGTCATCCAGCGCCACCCGCGCCCATCACCAGCACCCCCGCGCTCGTCATCCAGCGCCACCCGCGCCCATCACCAGCACACCCGCGCTCGTCATCCAGCGCCACCCGCGCCCATCACCAGCACACCCGCGCCCGTCACCCGCGCACGCCCGTGCTCGTCATCCAGCGCCACCCGCGCCCATCACCAGCACACCCGCGCCCGTCACCCGCGCACGCCCGTGCTCGTCATCCAGCGCCACCCGCGCCCATCACCAGCACACCCGCGCCCGTCACCCGCGCACGCCCGTGCTCGTCATCCAGCGCCACCCGCGCCCATCACCAGCACACCCGCGCCCGTCACCCGCGCACGCCCGTGCTCGTCATCCAGCGCCACCCGCGCCCATCACCAGCACGCCCGCGCCCGTCACCAGCGCACGCCCGCGCCCGTCACCAGCGCACGCCCGCGCCCGTCACCAGCGCACGCCCGCGCCCGCCATCCGCGCACGCCCGCGCCCGTCACCCGCGCACGTCCTTGCCCAACACCAGCGCTTGTCAGTGCCCACCAACGCCCGTGCACGTCCACCCTTGCTCCCGAATACCCTTTTAAGGGTTCCACCGAGTCACCCGACTCTCAAACACTTCCCCGACTCTTTCCTCGTATTCCGAGGCTAGGTAAAACACTTCTGACTTAGAGGAGTTAGGACTTTTTATATTTTTGCATGGCTATGGAGTATTATGGTGTTTCATGCATGTTTCATTTGCAAGATTTAATTTTTATGCAATTTTATGTTATATTATGCACGTACACTATCTTAGGACTTGCTACCATGTCGGAAAGGGGCTTGGATCATCATAGAGAAGACTATCCCGACCCTATTATGGCACATTAAGTCTCGGCCAATTCTCTAAAGGAGAGGGTTGAGATTTAAATTGCTCTTTTCGGGTTAAGATCGGTCTCCTTAGCCTATTCAAGTTCATTTCCGAGTTTGTTTATCATTATTGCATGCATGAAGCCGGTGTTATGTTATCCTTTTCCTTAATTAACACGTTTGTGAATGTTTGTATGTTTGAATAAGCTAAACAAATCGTGATAACGCCGGCTTTTGTTAAAAAAGGGTGCTATTTATCACGGTTGATGTTTGAGCATGCGAGAAATAATTAAACCACGATTAGGAAATCATTCGTGACTCGGATAGAGCCATGAGAACCTTCGGCCACCCTTCACAAGATGAAGCCGAGGGCTTCTTGGCCTTCCTTGGGTCAAGAATGAGTTCCTTATCTCAAGTTTAATTTGTTGATCGGATGATGTGAAGTTTTACTTCAATGTCTTTACGATTCCCATTAAAATATCATGTAAAGACTCTTTCAAACGAAGCATGCATGGATTCGAGTATCGATGACTCATTCGGGTCCATTTGGTTATGAGGATAGTTTCGGTCATTAGACCAAATTATCCTCGATCCTTATGGAATCGTCTTGGTCGTCAAGTCGCGAATCGTTTTCACAATTAATGCATTCGGCACAACCCTTAAGCATTAATGCCACAAACTGGTTAATCGGGACGCTCACATGATTAAACTCACTTCACACTGATAAAGTTTACCCGAATTGGACATTAATTGATAACTCGCGTCGACGAGTCGTCAAAGGACGTTGGTGCCCTTTTCAAACTTATCAATTTCAAAACCCGAAACGCGCGGTCCGATGTAGCATGGATGTCTGGAAAGGGCTTCTGTGTCTCAACTTGAGTTTTTACCTGATTCTAGGTAACTCAGGTCAAGATACAGAAGATCTTTCTAGATCACTTCCGGGCAGATCGACCGGTTCTTTGGCTTTTTTTGGGTTCTTGCACAACCCTGGATGATCCAGGGAATCGGTCGACACCGGCTACAGGCCGAGGTGGCCCGCACTGCGATCTTTCCCCTTTTCTGAAAACAATTTTCAAATAGAGGGCAAAATTGTCTTTTCACAATCCAGCGACATCCTTAGGGTTAGCATAACAGAAACACTACAGTACGGGATAAGAACGGGCTACCTGTTCAGGTGCAGGTTCATCTGCATAGCCTTTTCTTATCTAACTGATGAGTTTCTGTTATCCTAACATAGACTCGGGTAACTAGAACAGTTGATCCCTGTGAGAAAACCTGTGAAATGCTGATTAACCTTTCACTTGACCTAACCAAACACTAGATAATGGTTAGGAGGAATTCTAGATTCCAAATCTAGAGTCAAAACACGAGTTTGGTTAATTCAGTGGTAATTCAGTGTCACAATACAGAACAACTGTAAAAGCGATCCACACACTTGAGATTTGACTCTCTTTGTCAAGTTCTCAAAACAAAGCCGAATGCTGAAACATTGGCATATGTTTGATTGTTTAGCATATGGCATTTGCTTGCAAAAACACCCCTGGGTTAATAATCTGTTAATTCACGTAAACACGACAATAACAAACACTTTGTCTGTTATTAACATGTTGCGTGTTATCTTTCCGCACCTGTTTGCCATGCGGGTCGAGCCTGATCCCTAGGCCGAATAATATTAGGGTTCAACGCCCTAATCATCGAGCACAGGGTCCAACACCCTAATCAACAGTCACAGGGTCCAACGCCCTATTCAGTGAGAGCGTCCATTGAATTTCAGTTCTTCGGTCTTTTCCCTAAACTCACGGTGAGTTAGAGTGGAATAATAACCGAACGCAAAACGACTGGAATTCGACCCTTTTGTAATTTGTATTTATTGTTTTCGAGAGCATTGTAAGGATTTTATTTTGTACATTTATTCTGTAAGAATTCCAGTCGGTGAGCGAATGGTCCGAGAGTCGAATTAATCGAATCGGTCTAATGCTTGCCCAGACACAAGTAAATCCAAGATCTCGCGGTTTTGGTTCACGCAGGGATTCAACCTCCATGGTTCGATGAATTGTAACGCAAGATTGTGAACCAATTCCCTGACACACAGATTTACTTCTCTCTTGGCTTCTCAACCGACATCGTTTAATTCATCGAGTTTACGGTGTCAAAACGTGCGAGCTAAGCGCAACTTAATCCACGCGGTAAATAATAAAACATGCAAGCCTAGCAAACCAGAGTACCGAAAGGGCGTGCGGGATATAGGCCCGCACGTAACATGAACCCCCGAACACGGATTTTCCGGTTCCGCACAGATCAATGCCTTAACAACAAACTAGGTGTTCCATACCCCTAGACCCCGGGTAACTTATCTGCCCTCGACCTTCGGGTCGTAAAATGATAAGTGGCGACTCCTTCTCTCACGCGTGTCCGACGCGCGTCCCCGCGGGAAGGTGGACGTTCCGACCAAGCCGCGCGATCCAAAAGCGCGCGATGCGGGCCCCGACGAGAGTCCACATTCGGGTCCGTACAAGGACGCAACATGCTTGTGATGTGATGTGATGATGTTTAGTATGCACTAACCATACCCTTGGAAAGCCTTTCATTGGACAAGTACAATGGAAAATTAACACGGTACATGGGTATCCAGCTACCGACTCCAATCTTGATCCATTGTTTGGAGCATCGCAATCTTACATAGGAATCCTTGTATAATTTACCGCTCAGATTCCACAAATAAACCTTGTAACCAACTGGGCTTCAGCCCCGAATTCATCAAAAAAAAAACAACAAAAAGAAAAAACCTTGTGACCAGGTTTCTTAAGAAAGAAAGACTTGACTTGTTAAGAATCAGGGAACGAGTTGTAAAATGTGAGGAATAAGGGACCAATTTGTAAAAAAAGTGTTAGTTTGAGGTCAGTTTGTAAAAATAATAAGTGGGGTCTCGGAAGATTGTTGAAGATGCATAACTTGTAAGCGTAGTAATCTTCAATTTCTCTTAATAAATTAATAAAAATAGTGATGAAGTGTAGTGCAATGAGGAAATTGCCTTATCAGTGGGTGAACTTTGCAGTGCTAACAAAACTAGAGGACTTATCTTGTGGTTAGGGACAAATGGGTACTCAAGCATAAATAGTATCTATCTATCAATTTTTAGAAAAAAAAATAGATATATATATATATCTCTTATATTATACTATTATTTAAGTATATGATTTTATAATCATTTTCTTATTTATAGAGGGTCTCAAAAGTCAAAAGTGCTTATTATTCTTAACCAAAAATTTATTACGATTTAAAACTAACAAGAGGAGTTAAAATATAATATACTACATTTGACATTATTCTTCCTCTCTCTATTCTCTCATGCGTCAATATTTTCGTTTTTCTCTTTTCTTTTCACCTCCCATCTCACCTTCTACCATACAAGCTTTGTTCTTTACAAATATATATATATATATATATCTCCGGCTTACTTTTGTAGTTTTCTCATCCTTAACTTTTTTCTGCATCTTCCAAATCAATTCAACTATTGCACCTGCCGCGCGGAACAGGACTAGTAGAGTCTAGTAATAAAGAAAAAGAAAGAAGTTTAAATTCACGCTGGAAGAATTTTATCCCTTCGTGTGCCGATCCGAATTGACTAGATTAATCGAGATTTAATTGAACATTCGAATATCAGGGTTAACACAAAAAAATAAAAATGACAGAAGTTTACTAATTGGTGCAATAAAAATAAAAGGAGATATTTGTTGACTTTGACTCAGTCAGTCAGCCCACGTAATGAACGAAGGACCACTTAGTCATAATAAATTTGGAAAATGACTGACCAGTCCTGTCACTTTCTCCTCCCCGATGAAACTCGAATTAGTTCTACGTACTTTTCCACTGATTACGATCATTAATTCCTAATTTCTTACAAGCTGAGTGCGTAGTCTTTACTTCAATCCTGGATAATACACACGGCACAACATATAATGCATATATACTATATACATGTTATATATATTATATACAAATGAGTATGTAACTTGAGAGGGAAGTGATACGAAGAACAAATTCCTATGGCAGCTCTCACCCTTCTTCTTGTTCTTCTCATTCATCTTCACATTGCATTCTCATTGTTCCCACTAGCAGCCTCCCGGAGGAACTCAACCATACTCCCCGGCTCTTCTCTGACCGCGGCCACCCCCAACAACTCCTACTGGCTCTCTCCCTCCGGAATCTATGCCTTCGGTTTCTATCCAAGAGGTGGCGGCTATTCCATCGGCATCTTCATGGTCGGCATCCCACAGGAGACCCTCGTGTGGATGGCCCGTCGGGACGACCCTCCTGTCCCGGGAAACTCCACCCTTCGTTTCACCGCTGAGGGGGGGCTCATCCTGCAATCAACCTTCGATACGCCCATTGCCAAACCAAATGACATCGCAGTCTCTGCCTCCATGCTTGACTCGGGAAACTTTGTCCTCTACAACTCTCAGCAAAACATAGCATGGCAAAGCTTCGATAGCCCAACCGACACCCTCTTAAATGGGCAGTACATCTCGGCGGGAATGGAGCTGCGCTCGGCTGCCTCAGATAACGACACATCAACCGGGATCTTCCGTATCAAGATGCAAGACGATGGGAATCTTGTCATGTACCCGATCAATACTGAGGACACAGCTCCTTATTCTTACTGGTCATCTAGCACTAATGGACAAGGGGACAACGTCACGCTCAATCTTGCGGGCGATGGCCTTCTCTACCTCATGAATGGCACGGGTACATATCTGACAAACCTCACTGATCGAGGATTGGCAACGCCTAATATAGTATATCGTGCACGAATCGATCCCGATGGGATTTTCCGATTGTACTCTTATAACATGACAGAGAGGGGAAACTGGTCGACGGTGTGGTCAACAACAAATAACAAGTGCGAACCCAAGGGCTTATGCGGCTTCAATGCCTTCTGCATCAACGTCGACCAAGTTGCTAGATGCCAATGCCTCCCAGGGTTCGACTTTGTGCAAAGTGGGAATGAGACATCGGGCTGCCAGAGGAGTTTTACTGCAGAGAGCTGCACGGCGACCAACGCACCTGCCAGTTACAACATTTCGGTGGTCTCCAACACCGTATGGGAAGATAATTCCTACTCGGTTGTGGCAGTGCAAACAGAAAATGAATGCCGAATGGAATGTCTGCAAGACTGCAACTGCGAAGCCGCGTATTACCAAGTCGGTTTGTGCAATAAACAGAGGCTCCCTTTAAGATATGGTAGAAGGGATCTCGGATCATCAAATAAAGTCTTTGTCAAGGTAGGACAAATGACACCCGGTAATAGGACTGGGAGTGATCCACAGAGGCCTGAAGGACGAAGAAAAGAACGCATTCGCATGGACATTTTAGTAGTAAGTCTCATTTTAATTGCAGTTGCACTAGCAATTATCATAGCCTGCGGGATCCTTCTTTACAGGAACCGTGTTTGGTTGTACAAAACCATTCCGACGGTCGGTACTGGCAGGATGATTGAGGATGTCGCACCTAGATCATTTACTTATGATGAGCTCGTGACAGTGACTAGAGATTTTAGAGAAGTGATCGGGAAAGGAGCCTTTGGGATAGTCTATAGAGGAACCATGTCGAATGGAAAAGCCGTTGCTGTCAAGAGAATTGAACGGGTGTCCACAGACGGTGAAAGAGAGTTCCATACAGAGATGAAAATCATCGGGAGGACCCATCATCGGAACCTCGTTCGCCTTCTCGGTTATAGCTTTGATGTATCCAACAGGCTTCTGGTGTACGAGTACATGAGCAACGGGTCGCTTGCTGATCTTCTCTTTGCACCTGACAAGCTTCTTTGTTGGGAAGAGAAGATGGGAATAGTGCGGAACATAGCCCGGGGTCTGCTCTACCTCCACGAGGAGTGTGAGACACAAATTATCCACTGTGACATCAAGCCCGAAAACATACTCATTGATGAGCAGCGATGCGCGAAGATATCCGACTTTGGGCTGTCAAAGCTGCTGAAGCCGGATCAGACCAACACCTACACCAGGATCCGGGGCACGAGGGGCTACGTCGCACCAGAATGGCACAAAAACCTGCCTGTCACGACAAAGGCCGATGTCTACAGCTTTGGCATCGTACTACTGGAGATAATTGGCAGCCGGAGGAACATGGATCAGAGCGTTCCAGAAGAAGAGATCATCCTGGAGAACTGGGTCTACGACTGCTTCGAGGCGGGTGAGCTGCACAAGTTAGTCGATGAAGAGGAGGGTGTAGACAGGAGGCAGCTCGAGAGGATGGTTAAGGTAGCTATATGGTGCACCCTTGAGGATCCTTCGCTTCGCCCGCCGATGAGGAAGGTTCTGCTGATGCTCGAAGGCACCATAGACATCTCCTCTCCACCTCGTCCCACTTCATTCATCAGCAGCATCTGAAGCTGGCTTGAGGTGATGAGCAGAATTATCAGAATTGAGATTTCCTATTTTTGTTTCTCGTACTGTTTTGATTAGATCAGCCCTTCTTTGATTGTATGACAATGAAAATAACAATTTGCTTGGCTAATAATCTACAACAAGGTCAGGCACCTCCGATATACTCAGTCATGATTGCAAAATAACGCCAATGACGGGTTTTGGTTCGTCAAGCGACAGGAATCTAAGTTCAATTGATTGGCAGGCGACAATCGCCTCATTAGAACCCTCGTGACCAGGTTGGAGGCTCTGTAGACTTTAGCCATAGAGGCTATGGCAATGGCATCCTCTGAGATCATGGACCGAAATCCTGATCCAATCAGCCTGTGTTCCACGCGAATTGATCCAAACAGACAATCTTTGTCCGATCTAGTGCATTCTCAAAGAATCATTCAAGACGGCCTACGAGCAAAAGCCGGTTACAAGACTTCAAGTAACTAGCAATTTGCCTCACCATGTGAGCTGGCCCCTTGCTAATTGAAATCATTTCTTTCTCTCGGAAGTGGACGAAATCCATAATTCCATGATTTTTATCACAATACTATTTTTGTGTATTTCTTCCGAAATCTTCAACTCACATAACTGGCTTAGGCTACGTGAACACGATTTCCATCACTGCATTATTCTTGTGTGTGCTGCTTTCTAGATCTTTATCTCATCAAATGCGATGACTAGATGAGACATTCCATGTTTAACTCCAGAAGCATCGAAGTTGGATGAAAGTTGTAGTGGATTGGAGCAAATCGAAGCAATAAGATTAGAACCTCATTGTGCTCCTTTTAGGAGATTATCGAATCTCGTATGGAAGTGAAAAGAATCCAAACTACATCAACATATATCGTAGTCTGGTTCGAAATTTAAGGTCAAGTTTACCCGGTGCCCATGTGTACCAAACTAATATTTAAGGAGGCTATTTATTGATTGAGTATTAAGCAGTTGCATCCATATTATGTGTGAATTTTACGGAGATTTTGTCATTCAAAGCTCATCAATGGAGTCTTGGAGATATTTTATGGGAAACTCTCCCTGAAATGAGCAATATTATGAGACCCGACAAATTTCATAAAGATACACATAAAAATATATATATATATATATATATATTATTACATATATCATATTTGCTTTATAGGTGGCTTGAAACAATAATATAGTTATAAAAAAAAAAGGTGTTTAGCTTGTTTATTATAGACTTTCTCGCACCCTATAACTTTAGGGATGTCTAACTTGTCTATTGTGGACATAGTGATTATGGACTCGTCCAAGAACATTGAGTAGACGGTTGATGTGCCAGACTCAACCCTATCTCTCGTAGCATGCCCACACCCTATCACCCTCCCCGTTCTTTTTCCACCGCCTCAACACTTTCATCTATCATTTTCCATTGTCTTCCTTTTCTTTCCTTTTTGGGCTGGGAAATCGAGAAAGGAAACTGACGCAACGTACACGCGAGTAACCTATTACAGACTCGTTGATTCGCGCACGAATACCGGAATTACGACCTTTTATCACCTGTTGATTCTACGAATACCAGGAATAGGCATAAACTCGAATCGACTCCGAGATGGGACAAAGAACGAAAGCTCTAAATTTTATTCACTTATGAAAAAGACAACTGATTCAACCCTAGGGATTACACGAAACTTAAATATGGTTTAAGAAAACCTAAATTGCATAAAAAGAATTAAACTTTTTTAAAATTGCAAAAACACTCTAATTAACATAAAATTGCCTGTTTGAAACCCTAAACGATGGAATTTGCCTTAAATATCGAAAAAACACAACAAAGCAGTAAGTTTTGTTCTGGATGTCGTTTCCTTCGAAATAGGGTCGTCAGAACCTATTTTTCTCCAGGTACCGACTTGCCAGGTCTTCTGCCGCATCAGAAACAGAGGGGGAGAGAGAGAGAGAGAGAGAGAGAGAGTGAAGGAGAGCAAGTGTGAGACTACGTGAGAGGTAGAGGGAACTTGAGAGGCATGCAACTCGCGAAAGAAGGAAAGGAGAAGCAGAGGAGGAGGTGAGAGCAGCAGGGGGTTAGTGACTGAAGGACAGAGCAAGCTGAGGGGAGATTGAAGGACTTAGACTTGAGACAGAGGACCATCGAAGCGGAAGCGTAGATCATAAGGCAGAGGCTGCACGATCTTAATAACATCGTTTTCATACTATTTAGTAAGTTCTTGGTCTCGTTTATGAGTTATTTGCATCGTTCTAGTTTTGGTTTAACTAGGCTTTGAGATATACAACTCTTAGGGTCGTTAATGGAAACTCTTCATAGGGACCTTTACTGGCCCAAATTTCTCAATGCTTTCATTGTCTAGATCACTATAATGCTATTGGATTTTACGGAACCGAATTTGGTTGAATCGTCTGGAAGATATTATGTTTTCAAGTTTCTGCAAATATGATGAAAAGTGATTTTTGAGCCAGTTTTCTGATCTGTTTTCTTCGTCCTTTGAAATTCTGTTTGATTCTGATCTGTACCCTGTTGTTAGGGGATTTCTTAGACACCTAAAATGCAGTAATCCGAGTTTTGTGAACATAGAAGCACTCTTTCGAAGTTGGCCTGACAAACAGTTCAGGGCTGCCCTTTCTAGTGACGCACAACAACTTCTAGAGGCTCGTTTAACACTTCCTGATGTCAGATTTCACTGATTTTGGCTAGTATGAATTCGTATTTCGCTATGATTTTCAGAAAATATAAATACTTAAGGTACCTTTGGATATAAATGCAATTGTCGAGTCTTTGGTCCTCATGAGAGCTAAAACATATACATAGGTTTTCCGCTTTTATTTCCAGAAAATTATAAAAGAATTCTCGTGTTGGAAATGTGCTTGTATTGGTATTGATTAAGTTTGTTTAGGTATAGTAAGTTGAAAATACTAATTTTCTGAAAATTTGGATCTTGAACCATAATATTGATTTTAAAAAGTGCTGAATTTGGATAAATTATGTTTTATCATAGACTATTTAGATGGAGTTACGACCCTTTACCGGCAAATAAAGGTATTTTTAGGCTTTTCGATTTCGAGGAGTTTTCGAACCATAAGCTACATTAGAAGTTCATAGGAGGTATTAGAATGGTGCTATGTTAATGATTCTCTAAATTTATGTTTGCAAATCTTAGGGATCGATGAGATTGGATTCTTGCATTTTGAAGGCTCGACCCAATTGAGCTAACTTTCTTGGAGTTATCTGTGAATACTTCATTCCACTGTGAAATGATATATATATATATATATATATTATATGAATACAAAATTATATGAAGGATTATTAAAGGAAATACTGTAATAATTTGGGAATAAGAATTTGGTATGGATATATAAGGTGAGATGGTATGGTTGCAATTGATTATGCTTGTGGTTATTGTGTGATTACAAACCATGGGACTGTTGGATCCGGTGGATTATAAAAGGGGCTTGATCGGCTACTGGATTTAGTGGAATACAAACAGAATTTGATCGGCCGCTGGACCTAACAAAATACAAATAGGGCTTGATCGGCCGCTGGACCTAACGGAATACAAATAGGGCTTTGATCAGTCGCTGGACCCAACGGAATAAAAATAGGGTCTTGATCGGCCGCTGGATCCAGCGGAATAGAAAAAGGGACCCGATTGGCCGCTAGACTTGGCGGAATATAAATTGAGGTCAACTTTTACTACCAGAGGTTAATTGGTGCCCCCGCTTATGAGATATGAGTATTGAGAGTTGAGGATGATATGAGTGAGAAGTGCGAGGTTATGGTACTATCTTAACTGGTCGCAAGGAAATGCGACCCTATAACTATATTGATTGATTGTGCTATATATTATTTGTCTGATCTGATTGTTGTAGATGTGATAATTGTTGAGGTTATCTGAAATTGTTCTATGAAAGCCGTGTTATATGCTAGAGCTGAATATAGTCAGTGTATGAATATTAAGTGGTGCCGAGTTAATGGTTAATTATTATATGATTATAAAGATAATTGATAGTCTAAGAATCAATTTAGTAATTATTTGTGTACAATGTATAACATGATGTGTTGGTGCATTAAATGACGGACTTGAGTATGTTAGTAATATGTATATGAACACTTGGTCGTTTAAAAATATATTTATTACATAATATTAATTCATTTTATCTTGGAATATAGTACTCACTGAGATGCAACTCACACCCTATATATATTTTTCTACTTAAGCTTTTAGCTGTGCGGAAGAACCACTTTTGATATCGGGGATCGGCTCGAAAGACTATGTAGAGACTTTAGTTATTTGATAGGTATTCTTTTTGTATAGAATATATTTGAAAATGTTACGATCTGAAACTTTTATTTAGTTGGATTACTGATGTGGGTGAGAAAAAGTAATCTCTTAAGAAATATATATACATATTAGAGTTTATTGGATTTGTTATATATATATATATTGGGAGTTTATGGAAAGCCGGTTTTTATATGAATAGTTTATATGGTAATGGATATCAGGAAAATATATGAGAAACTTTGCTGAAATTTCGAGTCGTGACAAATATGATTTGAAAAGAAGAAAATGAGGGCCCAAAAAGTTTTGAATGGAAGAAACATTAAAAGGATTCGGACCACAAATATAGTCTAAGTCTTTTGTATTTGGAAAGACAATGGAGCATAAGAAGAAGTCTTGCCACGAGTTTGGCCTTTTAGATACGTCCCGAATTTATTAGAACGCAACATGCCTGTGATGTGATGCGATGATGTTCAGTACGCATTAACCATATCCTCAGAAAGCCTATCATTGGACAAGTACAATGGAAAACTAACACAGTAGATAGGTATATAGCTGCCACTCCAATCTTGATCCATTGTTTGGAGCATCTCCCGCAGTCTTGCATATGAATCCTTGTATAATTTACAACACAAATAAACCTTCTGACCAGCTGGGGCTTTGGCCCCGAATTCACCCAAAAATAAGCCCTTGTGACCAGGTTTCTTAAGAAGGGAAGACTTGACTTGGGAATAAGGGAACGAGTTGTAAAATGCGAGGAATAAGGGACCAATTTGTAATAAAAGTGTTAGTTTGAGGTCATTTTGTAAAAATTATAAATGGGGACTTGGAAGGTCGTTACAGACATATAATTTATAAGCGTAATAATCTTCAATTTCCCCAAAAGATTGCCATTGTGTTTGTTTTGTTTCTTATTCTTATTATTATTATTAGCGTAGTAATCTTCAATTTCTCCCAAAGATTGTCATTGTATTTGTTTTGTTTCTTATTATTATTATTATTATTATTATTATTATTATTATTATTATTTTCTCTCACGTGTTAATCTAGTGCACTAATGGGATTGCATTTGAAACTTTTGGACTGCTTCGAATTACTAAACAAGGGAAAGCCGATTAATTACTAGCGATTTGAAGGTTATGTGCCAAACTTTTTTTTGTTGAATTTAACTTTAGCGAATTATTTTTATTTGGTAATATAATCTATATTACTGATAATTCTTTAACTTGTTTGGTGATGCATCAAAAGCCACCAATTACGTACATAATGTTCCATGACAAATCAAGCTTCCTTTAAGGCAAATTTCACTTGCAGCGCAAAGATTCGAGAAAGTAACTCGTGGCCAATCAAGCCGTCGCTCGAATCAAATCAATTTTCGACTACTAAGTTGGGGGTACCCGTGATTTAAAAAATAATAATATTTGTGACTTTTTTTTAATTGATAGTTTGAAGTTCATCAATGTATTATCTAAATCTAAATAAATTAATAAAACTAGTGATAGTGCAATGAGCAAGTTGCCTGATCAGTGAGTGGACTTTGCAATGCTAAAAAAGTCGAGGAATCACTTTATGGTTAGAGACAAATGGATACTCGAGGATTTATCTATCAATTTTCAGGGAAAAAAAGATATGTATTATATTATACTATTATTTATTTATCTATCAATTTTCAGAAAAAAGATGTATATATATATATATATATATCTTATATTATACTATTATTTAAGCGATATGATTTTTAAATCATTTCCTTATTTATAAAGTCTCAAAAGTTGAAAGTAATTATTATTCTTAATCGAAAATTTATTACGATTTGAAACTAACTAGAGGAGTTAAAATATAATATATTACCTTTGACATTAGTCTTCCTCTCTCTATTCTCTCATGCATCAATATTTTCGTTTTTTCTCTTTTCTTTTCACCTCCCACCTCACCTTCTATCATACAAGCTTTGTTCTTTATATATATATATATATATATATATATATATATATATCCAGATTACTTTTGTACTTTTCCCATCCTTAATTTTTTTCTGCGTCCTCCAAATCAATTCAACTATTGCATTTGCCGTGCAGAACGGGATTGGTAGAGTCTAGTAATAAAGAAAAAGAAAGAAAATTTTAAATTCACGTTGGGAAAATTTTATTCTTTAGTGAATCGATATTATTTAACTGAATTAGTCGAGATCCAATTGAATTTTCAAATATCATACTAAAAAAAAAAGAAGAAGAAAGTTTACCAATTGGTGCAAGAGAAATAAAAGGAGAAATTTGCCGACTTTGACTTAGTGAGTCACCCCACATAATGAACGAACGACCACTTAGTCGGAATAAATTTGGAAAATGACTGACCAGTCCAGTCACTTTCTCCTCCCCGATTGACTGAGTGCGTAGTCTTTACTTCAATCCTGGATAATACACACGACACAACACATAATTAATACATACTATGCAAACTGGGATCGTGACCCTGGATTTAGTTTCTCTTCGCTACTTCAGGCCACCGAAGTTGATCAATGTACAAATGAGAATTAGTTTCAGCTAATATATCGTAATATTCTGTATTTCAAAAAACAAAGAAATAGAAAACAGAGAAAAATATTACGGCTTCTTCTTCATTCTTTTTATTATTTTTGGGACAATGAAGACTTATCCTTCTTTTTTTTCCGGTGAAGGAAGACCTTTCTTTTTTCGGTGAAGAAAGGAATACTTTTCTTTAACCTAATATAAGTGGGACAAGGAAGACTTTGACTTTGATATCAATTTGGAAAGTGAATGCCAGAATAATCACATAAGTCATTTCTCTTGGTCAAATTGCACTGTGCATATCAATGTGGGTTGATTTTAACAGTTCGGTACTTGTCCATTTAAATAAAATCTGGGGTTCAATTCGTTATGAATATAGACAATTCATGTTGGGAGAGCTTTACCCCTTAGTAAGTCGATCGTCTCGACTGTATTAGTCTAGATCCAGTTGGATTTCCGGATATTAGGGTTCACATCCACAAAAATTCCACGATGCATAATTTCGATTTTTTTTCACATCGTATAAAACCAATATGAGCCCTTATATCCCTCGGTTTAATATGAACCATTCATTATATAAAAATTTTGAAGTATTTTCATTCTTTACTTTTATCATTCAAACCTTCAATAACATTACAAATTAACCCCTCACGCATGGACCAATGAGGAAGTGCCGAGTCATCGACTATAAATCACTCGTGGAACCGGCTACATCAATTAAATAGTACCTCTAAATGAACCGGTTCGAAGCAAAAAATTAAAAAACAGAAAGTTACTTATGTCAATATTCTTCCTTTTATTATTATTATTTTATAATTTTTTTATATTTTGGCTTAAGCTGCCTGCAGCGATCTTGATTGATAGGTTATTCCCAGTTCAAGAGATAATTTTCTGCCGCAACTGGTTATTGACTTGATTAATGAACCCTGCACTTGGGCAATCAATTTTGATAACGTACTTTCATCCTATCACTCCTAGCTATTGAAATTAAGAGAAAAAGGTAGGTAAACAAGAGCATTACAACTTCGTGATTACATAAACACTTATACATGATTTCCTCAACGCTGATATACACATCTTACAAGCATCATCGCAGCAAGCTTATGAACGATGACTATTTTTTGCGCCCTATGCACGTGATGATCAATGAGAAACTATTTTTTGATAAGGATGAGAATGATGACTTGTATCTGCTCCTAAATGATCCTAAAGGAAAAAAAAAAAAAGTACATATGTATATGTTATATATTTATAGAGAAAATCTTAATGGTAGAGATCTCATATTCTACCTAAGTAGAAGACGAAATTTCTTTTGCTTGATACAGGGGACACTTTTCCCTTCTCCCGATGCCTAAACACTACCGTTCCCAACAGCCTTTTCTTTCATCCCCTCTAATGAAACTCTAATTAATTTTGTATCCTCCACTAATTATGATCATTACTTCATGATTTGGATAAGTAGACAGCCCGGGATTCTAAGGTGCAATCAATCAAAATGGTTGCACCATACAAATGAGAAAATTACTAAAAAGTTAAGTAAAAAGTAGATACTTTACTAAAAAGTTAAGGAAAATTCTTTGAAAATTATATAAATGACTTGGAAATTTGCATAACTTACCTTAAAATTTATGTAATTCATTTTGAAATAAGTATAGTTTACTTTATTTGCGTAATTTTTTTTTTCAATTTCTTGATGGGGACATCTCTCCCATCCACCATATAATATATATATATATATATATATATGCATATTCAGAGGGAAGAGATATGAAGAACGTATATTTCTGGTCACACCTATGGCGGCTCTCTCCTTTCTTCTTGTTCTTCTTCTTCCTCTTCACACTGCATTATTGTTGTTCCCTTTAGCAGCCTCCCAGAGGAACTCAACCATACAGCCGGGTACTTCTCTGTCCCCGGCCACCCCAAACAACTCCTACTGGCTCTCTCCCTCTGGGATATACGCCTTCGGTTTCTATCCAAGACCCGGCGGCTATTCCATCGGCATCTTCATGGCCGGCATCCCAAATAAGACCCTCGTCTGGATGGCCCATCGGAATGACCCTCCTGTTCCGAGCAATTCCACCCTTCGTTTCACCGCTGAGGGGGGGCTCATCCTGCAATCAACCTTCGATACGACCATTGCCAAACCAAATGACATCGCAGTCTCTGCCTCCATGCTCGACTCGGGAAACTTTGTCCTCTACAACTCTCAGCAAAACATAACATGGCAAAGCTTTGACAGCCCGACCGACACCCTTTTAGAATGGGCAGCGCCTCCTGTCGGAACAACAGCTGTATTCAGCAGCTTCAGATGACGACCCGTCAACTGGCATCTTCCGAATAAGGATGCAAGCTGATGGAAATCTTGTCATGTACCCCAATGATGCTGGCAGCCCTGCTAATTCTTACTGGAAATCTGACACTTATGGAGCAGGGAACACCGCCACGCTCAATCTTGCGGGCGGTGGCCTTCTCTACCTCATGAATGGCACTGGTCAATATTTGAAAAATTTTACTAATAGAAGCTACACGACCCAAGATATGGTATATCGTGCACGAATCGATCCCGATGGGATTTTCCGTTTGTACTCTTATAACACGACAGAGAAAGGAAACTGGTCGACTGTGTGGTCGACCACAGATGACAAGTGCGCCCCCACGGGCTTATGTGGCTTCAATGCCTTCTGCAACAATGACGGCCGAGTTGCTAAATGCCATTGCCTTCCAGGATTCGACTTTGTGCGACCCGGTAATGAGACGTCCGGTTGCGAGAGGAATTTTACAGCGGAGAGCTGCAAGGCAACGGACGCACCTGCCAGTTACACCATTTCAATGGTTGCCAACGTTGAATGGCCAGATAATATTTCCTACTCGGTTGTGGCCGTGCAATCCGAGAATGATTGTCGAACGGAGTGTCTGCAGGACTGCAACTGTGAAGCTGCATTTTACCAAGTCGGGTCCTGCAGTAAACAGAGGCTCCCTTTAAGATATGGCAGAATGAATCTCGGATCATCCAATGCAGTTCTTGTCAAGGTAGGACAAGTGACACCCGGTAAAGGGAGCGACACCCAAGAGGAACGAAGAAAAGAACGTGTCCGTGTAGACATTTTGGCAGTAAGTCTATCACTCATGGCTATTGCACTAGTGATTATCATAGCCTGCGGGATCCTTCTTTACAGGAACCGTGTTTGGTTGTACAAAAACATTCCGACCGACTGCACCAATGGTATGATCGAGGATGTTGCACCTAGGTCATTTACGTACGATGAGCTCAAAAAGGTGACTGGAGATTTTAGAGAAGTGATAGGGAAAGGAGCCTTTGGGATAGTTTATAGAGGAACCATGTCAACTGGACAAGCTATTGCCGTTAAGAGACTTGAACAAGTGTCCACTGACAGGGAAAGAGAGTTCCGCACAGAGATGCTAATCATCGGGCGGACCCATCATCGGAACCTCGTCCGCCTTCTCGGTTATAGCCTCGACACATCCAACAAGGTTCTGGTGTACGAGTACATGAGCAACGGGTCACTTGCGGATCTTCTCTTTGCACCTGAGAAGCTTCTCTGTTGGGAAGGGAAGATGGGAATAGTGCGAAACATAGCACGGGGTCTGCTCTACCTCCACGAGGAGTGTGAAACGCAGATTATCCACTGCGACATAAAGCCTGGAAACATACTCATTGATGAAAACCGACGAGCGAAGATATCCGACTTTGGGCTGTCAAAGCTGCTGAAGCCAGATCAGACCAACACCTTCACAGGGATCCGAGGGACCAGGGGCTACGTCGCGCCAGAATGGCACAAGAACCTGCCTATCACAGCAAAGGCTGATGTCTACAGCTTCGGAATTGTACTGCTGGAAATCATATGCAGCCGGAGGAACATTGAGCAGAGCCTTCCTGAAGAAGAGATGATCCTTGAGAACTGGGTCTACGACTGCTTCCAGGCGGGCGAGCTGAATAGGTTAGTCGATGAAGAAGAGGGTGTAGACAGGAGACAGCTCGATAGGATGGTTAAGGTTGCTATTTGGTGCACCCTTGAAGAGCCTTCGCTTCGCCCGTCGATGAGGAAGGTTCTGCTGATGCTCGAAGGCACCGTAGACATACCCTCTCCTCCTTGTCCCACTTCGTTCATCAGTTGCATATGAAGCTGAGATGATCTTGAGGTAGTGAGCAGCTCATCCCCACATAAGATATTTTCCAGAATTTTTCTACTCTTTTGATTTAGATCAGTATCAGCTCTACTTTGATTTTATAATTTCTTTTTGATGTTGCTGCTATTTGAGGCCTCCTAATAACAAGTTGATTCACTATATATCCACTACTTGATATATTACGTTATTACAGTGCCCTATACTGGGCAACATATTAGTTGTAGGGGCCGCACCTGTAATATCACAATCGGTAATATCGCGCACTATACTCCAATACTGTGTCATAATGGAATGTAAGTTCAATTTAATGGGACCTCGATATATGCTCGAAGATCACCTCAAGTAGAGCCTTAACAACCAGGTTCAAGTTGCCTAGACCGTACCGAGGTTATGTCAGCCTATAATTAAGATCAGTGGACTGAAATCCTAGTCCAATTCTTGGTTGACAGCCACATACACGAGTCCTTTATATATATATATATTAGTCAGGTGTCCCGGGCTCAACGCAGCTTTTATGTCCACCTGAGAGCCAGTTCAAGCATACCATCTATACGTCCGGTTTAGTGTTGTTTAGGTACGCAGCTAGCTATGTCCTCTTTCCCAAGCTAGTCCAAGCCGACTCTGTATATCGAGTCCAGTGCATTGGCGAGAATTATTTCAGATGGCCTACCAACGAAATTCTATCCCAATTTGAAGTAGAGGAACAACTTTTCGGACCGAGTGAGCAGGGCCCTTGCTATTTGACAACACCGCATTTTCTCTCTAAAAAATGTATCGAATCCATAAATCCAATATTTCCATCACTGCATTACTCTTGAGTGAGCTGCTTCCTTGATCTTTATCCCAAAAAAACGCTATAACTAGATGGAGACATTCCATGTATAACTCCAAAAGCATCAAAGTTGGATGAAAGCTGAAAGGATGAAAGTTGAAGTGATGGAGACATTCCATGTATAACTCCAAAAGCATCAAAGTTGGATGAAAGTTGAAAAGATGAAAGTTGAAGTGGATTAGAGCAAGTCGAAGCTGTAAGATTAGAACCTCATTCAGTGTAATTTAGGAGATCACCGAATCTCATATGCAAGTGAAAAGAACTCAAACTACCTCAACGTATGTCGCAGTCTAATCCGAAATTTAAGGTCAAGTTTACCCTATGCCCGTGTGTGCCAAACTAATATTTCAGGAGACTATTTATTGATTGACTATTAAGCAGTTGCTATCATACTATGCGTGAATTTTATGGAGATTTTGTCATTCAAAACTCATCATTGAAGTCTTGGAAATATTTTACGAGAATCTCTCCTTGAAATGAGCAGTATAATTTGAAAAGAAGAAAATGTGGGCCCAAAAAACTTTGAATGGAAGAAACATTAAAAGAGTTTGGACCACAAATATAGTCAAAGTCTTTTGTATTTTGAAAGACAACGGGGCAGAAGAATAACTCTTACTACGGGGTTTGGCCCTTTAGATACGTCCCAAATGTATTAGGACGCAACATGGCTATGATTGTGAGACCCAAAAAAAAAACAAGACGAAGAAGAAGGGGATGTTTAACTTGTTTCCTATGGACTTGCCCACACCCTATTACTTTAATGATGTCTAACTTGTTTATTATGGACATGCCCGTACCCTATCACCCTCCCCACTCTTTTTCCACCGCCCCAGCACCTTCATCTATCAATTTCCATTGTCTTCCTTTTCTTTTATTTTTGGGCTGGGAAATCGAAGAAAGAAAACAGAGGGGAGAGAGAGAGAGAGAGAACGAAGGAGAGCAAGCGAGAGTTAGAGGGAACTCGAGAGGCATGCAACTCGCGAAAGAAGGAAAGGAGAAGCGGAGAAGAGGAGGTGAGAGCAGTAGGGGGTTCAAAGAAAGGGAGAGCGGAGAGGAACCGGGAGGAACGAGCAAACACGGATAGTGAGCGCGGGCTGCAGGTAATTCCAGTGGGGAAGTCTGTCGAGCTTAGTTAGGTTATGTAAATGATTTTATTCAAGATTTACTTATTAAAAACAATTGTGGCTATTCTTGTGAAATTAGAAGTTTGGGTTAGCTGGATTGATGGTGAAGGAAGTGGGTAAGCTTAGATCATTTTAGATTATCGTTGTTTTGGGTACGTGTAGCTCAACTCATTTTCTTTGGAGGGTTCTTCTAGCTGATTCTGTTTACTGTTTGTGAACTAGGAAGTATAAGCTAGTTAAATCACCAAATATGAAGAGTTAGCACATTCGATTAGGTCAATGTATGTTTTGATGGATAATATTGATTTTGTATATTCTTAAGTCTTATTTTGCTTATATATATATATATATATATATATATCATTTGATGAATTGGAATCATGATTGAATAGACGATTAGGTTGACAAGCCTGGGGTGATAATTAATTAAGGTTCTTGTGGAAGCCATGGACATGGAAGCTGATTTTATAGAGTCAGCTGAAATTATTTCTTTCTTTTGTTATTGAAATGCTCTGTTAATAGCTGAATTGGAACTGCTCTCATAGTTGGCATAAATGGTGGAATGTGAATTTGTGTAAGCAATGGTTAAAGGAGTTGGTTGTTTATTATTTAATGATATGCACGCCATTGATAGGAGAAAGCTTGAAGGGTCGTTAATGGCATATCATCATAGCTATGTTGTTTGATAGGAATTGCATTATAATTCATTGCTTAGATCTATAGGATTTTACATAACCGAATTTGGTTGAGTTTGAAAAATATCGCATTTTAAAGTCAGCTTCAGAAATGATGAATAGAGGATTTCGAGCTAGTTTTCCGACCTGTTTTCTCCATATTTTTCACTTCTTTCTGATTCTAAACTGAAGCCTGTTGTTTGAGGTTTCCAGAGACACCTAGAACGCAGAAATCCGAATCCTGTAGAGATAGAAACACTCTCCCAAAGTTGGTCCAATAGGCTGTCTGGTGCTGTTTTTGCTTGTGACGCCAGCAACTTCTGGAGGCTCGTCTAACACACCCCGACCTCCGTTTTTATTGATTTTTGTGCCTAATAACTCGTATTTCAATTTCCTATTTTTAGTAATTTTATGGGATTTTTTCTGAAAATATAAGTATTCGACGTATTTTTGGAAATAAATGGAAATTGTTCTGTTTTTGGGTCTCGGGAGAGCTGAAACATATCCTCAGGTTTTCTGTTTTCATTTTCAGCTAACTTAAAGACAATTTACATACTGAAATGCATGTGCTTGGTATCGATTAAGTCGGTTTCATAAGATTTGATTATCTGCATCTTTGAGAGGGAGTTTGGTTTTTGTACAATTTGATTAAGCTAATTATGATAGAGATTATGATATAGGATATAATTCTTTACGATAATGAGTGTTAATCAATGTGGTGATCCTAGTGTGAATTAGAGAACTGCTTATGTGCTTATGGATTGTGAATTGGTGAGCATATGCTGGTATTGTTCGGGAATAAATGTACTGCCAACGAGTATGATTACTTACTTGATTGTGTGATATATGCTTATAAATTGGTTTCTTATTAAAATTATTATATGTCAGGGATGGAGTATACAAAAGCTATGCATCTCGAAGATTTGAACTTGGTGATTTATTTTTGGGAGTTATTGGATAGTAATTTATTTCATTGTGAAATAATATATATTTATATATATATATATACACACATATATATTACGTTAAGTGGATGGTAATGATGGTGTGATTAATATAATTGGCATTTTCTGTTTGTGCTATAGTTGTCTGTTTGAGGGTATGTGATTATTGTTATCATAGCAAGAACTTTAACTGGTAATAATTGTATGAAGTGTATAAATTGATTTATGCAGATATAGGATAAGTGATGGATTCTGATGTCATTATATGAGACATGAATTGTATGGATATTATTAAAGAAAATATTGTGATAATTTGGAAATAAAAGTTTGGTGTGGGTATATGATATTAGATGACATGGTTGCAATATGATTGTGTATGCTGAGTGTGTGTGAGATATGTGATGATAACATGTTGTCATTGTAATGTGATTGGTATTGTGCTTGTGTATACTGAGATTGTTTGACTATAGCTATGGAACCGCTGATCCGGCGGGATATAAAATGGACGTCCAAAGCGCTGATCCGGCGGGATACAAAAATGGACGCCTATAATGCTGATCCGACGGGATATAAAATGGACGCCTAGACCGCTGATCCGACGGGATATAAAAAGGGACGCTTAGACCGTTGATCTGACGGGATATAAAATGAACGCTTAGACTCCTACTACTAGAAGATAATGGGCAACCTCCGCTTATGAGAAATGAAATGAGGAATTTGTGGATATGAGTGCAGGGTCACGGTACTGTCACAATTCTGTTACGAGGAAATGGAACCCTATGGCTATATTGATTGGTTTGTGTTGTATATTGTTTGGCTGGTATGATTGTTGGAGATGTGATGATTGTTGAGATTGTTGGAGATGTGATGATTGTTGAGATTGTTAGAGTTGTGATGATTGTTGAGATTGTTGGAGATGTGATGATTGTTGAGATTGTCTAAAGTTGTTCTATGAAAGCCGTGGTATTGCTAGAGCTTGATCTGTCAATTGATTGTGTTGTGAGTTACTATGGAATGCTAATGAATGGATATTTGAAGTTTATGTGATATTGGATATTAAAAAAATGGTTGGAAGAGTTGTGTGTATCTGTTAGTAGGATTTAAGTTTAGTCACTATAGTTGATAAAATTAATTTTTATTAAATATGTATACATATAATATATACCGCGTATATATGCTGGTAAGCTGATAGCTGGATTGAATGTGATTGTATTATTTATTTAAATATTTGGTTGTTTGCAGTTAAATATTTATTTAATAATAATTCATTTTGTTTTGGAATATAGTACTCACTAAGATGCAGCTTACATTCTGTATATATTTTTCAGATGAGCTAAAGCTAGACTAGCAGCATAGGGAGACTCTTTTGATATCGGGGATCAGCTCGGAGGATTAGGTAAGAACCTTAGTTATTTAACAAGTATTTTTTTGTATAGAATGTATCTAAATATCTTATGACCTGAAATTTCTGTTTAGTTTTGGTTTAGTGATTGACTAATAAAAGAAAATTACTCTCTTTTGATATGTATATACATATTAGAGTTTACTAGATTGGTTTTATATTTTTGGGAGTTTATGAAAAGCCGATTTTATGTGAATAATTATGTGGTAATGGACATCGAGGAAATATAGGGAAAATTCAGCTAAAATTTCGGGTCGTGACAATTTTGGTATCAGAGCGTTGGTTAGGAGATCCTATAAACCTTAGTTATTGGTTGATCCCCAAGAAACTTTTTGATGGTTTCATATACCTTTTATTATGATTTTTTCCATTTTGTATTTTTTATTATTTTGACGAATTTATGCTTTTGCTAATGAATACAGATTGGAACCTTTGCATGCCTTTTGGAATCAAAATAAATAATTTACCGTTAGAGATATGGGTAAAGGAAAAAGGGTTTCGGTTTCTATAGTTCAATGGTCCTCTCAGTTCAGATCTTAAGAAGCCTTTACAACTTTTTTAGTATACGTGTTAGGGACTGATTGTACTTACTGTTAGTAATCTAATGACATATTCTTTTGCTCTTGAGGTGAAACAAATTTGCTGATATCGAACCTTAATTATAGTGTTTGGTGTTTGTATATGTGTTTGACTTTGAGCGAGTTATCGTTCTTTGATTGAGTTTTATCTGGTTGAGAGCTCTTGTTCTTAAACCAGTGTTATTTGATTTCCATGATGTGGTGGGATATTTTGATCGCCCTTGGCTGAGGTTGAGATAAGTTCTTGTTTGTGTCCTCCTGTAGGTGTCTTGCTCAACTTGATGACATTTAATATTTCATTTTTTTGTTGACATTGACTAAAGTTTGATTTTTGTATATTGATCTGATCTGCTGTGTTGAAAGTTATGCTATATATGATTCCTATCTATTCTAGTTCTCTTGACTTTTTCAGATTGGAACCCTAATTATTTGGGAGTACTTGCTCTTGATTTTATTCTATTTGGTTTTCATAAATCAATGGGTTATTCTTTTTGTACTGGACTTATATTGTTAGTGAATCTCATGAGTTTGAATGGAATTGGATGTGTTAGTTTACTAATGTACTGTGAATGATTCTTCATTGTTGATTTTGCCTTAAAAAAAATGAAAATGAAAATGAAATGAGACCTGTCATTTTAAACTGCTTCAAAAAAAAATGAGCGAATTACCTTATCGGTGTACCATTGAAGCTATGTTTTCTAGCTGCAATTGGTCCATGATGGGTTTCTTCACTTGAAATTCCAAGTGGAAATGAGCTTAGGTTCTTGATCTGATTCTGCACATGTACAAATTGTTGTTGATTGTAAGAGTATTTTGTCACCTGTTTGGTCATTCGTTAAAAAGTATTTTTCTCTGTATGCTTGGAATTATCTGATAGTAACAGATCTTTTCTACTACTACACTTTTTCTCTCATTTATGGGATCCTTATTTGAAGGATACCTGCAATTGTGAATAAATATTTTTTTTATTTAAACATAGTCTTAGCATGATACTATAGAGGAATTAGTACATGAGCTACTTGGGGACCTAAGAGTGCTATAAACCTTAATAATATTTTGTAGATCTTCAAATAAATTTCGGGGACGAAATTTTTATAAGTGGGAGAGATTGTGAGACCAAAAAAAAAAAGAAGAAGAAAGGGATGTTTAACTTGTTTACTATGGACTTGCCCACACCCTATTACTCTAGTGATGTCTAACTTGTTTATTATGGACATGCCCATACCCTATTACTCTAGTGATGTCTAACTTGTTTATTATGGACATGCCCATACCCTATCACCCTCCCCACTCTTTTTCCACCGCCTCAGCACCTTCATCTATCAATTTCCATTGTCTTCCTTTTCTTTTATTTTTGGGCTGGGAAATTGAAGAAAGAAAACAGAGGAAATAGAGAGAGACAGAGACAGAGAGGGGCATGCAACTCGCGAAAGAAGGAAAGGAGAAGCAGAGAAAAGGAGGTGAGAGCAGTTGGGGGTTCAAAGAAAGGGAGAGCGGAGACGAATCGGGAGGAACGAGCAAACACAGATAGTGAGCGCGGGGCTGCAGGTTATTCCAGTGGGGAAGTCTGTCGAGCTTAGTTAGGTTATGTAAATGATTTTATTCAAGCTTTACTTATTAAAAACAATTGTGGCTATTCTTGTGAAATTAGAAGTTTGGGTTAAGTGGATTGATGGTGAAGGAAGTGGGTAAGCTTAGACCCTTTTAGATTATCGTTGTTTTGGGTACGTATAGCTCAACTCATTTTCTTTGGAGGGTTCTTCTAGCTGATTCTGTTTTCTGTTTGTGAACTAGGAAGTATAAGCTAGTTAAATCACCAAATATGGAGAGTTAGTACATTCGATTAGGTCAATGTATGTTTTGATGGATAATATTGATTTTGTATATGGTTAAGTCTTATTTTGCTTACAATGATCTGATGTGATAATGTACAATATGCACTAACCGTACCCTCAGAAAGCCTTTCATCGGACAAGTACAATGAAAAATTAACACGGCATATAGGTATTCAGCTGCCGACTCTAATCTTGATCCATTGTTTGGAGCATCCCCCACAATCTTACATATATAATTTACCACTCGGATTCCACAAATAAACCTTGTAACCAACTGGGTTTCAGCCCCGAATTCATCCAAAAAAAAACAACAAAAAGAAAAAACCTTGTGACCAAGTTTCTTAAGAAGGGAAGACTTGACTTGTTAGGAAAGAGGGAACAAGTTGTAAAATGCGAGGAATAAGGGACCAGTTTGTAAAAAAAGGGTCATTTTGTAAAATTAATATGTGGGGTCTCAGAAGGTCGTTGAAGATGCATAACTTATGAGAGTAGTAATCTTCAATTTCTCCCAATAATTGTCATTGTGTTTGTTTTGTTTATTATTATTATTATTATTCTCTCACACGTTAAATCGAGGGCACTAAACGGATTGCATTTGAAACTTTTGGACGGCTTTGAAATACTAAGCAAGGCAATGCCTATTAATTACCGGCGATTTGAAGGTTATGCGCAAAACTTTTTTTTTTGGTTGAATTTAACTTTACCGAATTCATTTTATTTTTTAATATAATTTATATTACTACTGTAACTTGTTCAGTGACACATCAAAAGCCACCAATTACGAACATAATGTTCCACAACAAATTAAGCCCTCATTAAGGCAAATTTCACTTGCAGTGCAAAGATTCGAGAAAACAACTCGTGGTCAGTCAAGTTGTCACTCGAATCAAATCAATTTTTGACCATTAAGTTGAGGGTACCAATGATCTTAAAATAAATTAAATTTGTGATTTTTTTTAATTGATACTTTGAAGTTCATCAATGTATTATCTAAATCTTAATAAATTAATAAAAGTAGTGATGAAGTGTAATGCAATGAGCAAGTTGCCTAATCAGTGGGTGAACTTTGCAATGCGCAAAAAACTAGAGGAATTATCTTGTGGTTAGGGACAAATGGATACTCGAGCATAAATAATATTTATCTATTAACTTTTAGAAAAGAATAGATACATATATCTTATATTTTACTATTTTATAAGCATATGATTTTATAATCTTTTCCTTATTTATAGAGGGTCTCAAAGTCAAAGGGCTTATTATTCTTAACCAAAAATTTATTACCATTTGAAACTAAAGAAAGGAGTTAAAAGATAATATACTACATTTGATATTATTCTTCCTCTCTCTATTCTCTCATGCGTCAATATTTTCGTTTTTCTCTCTTCTTTTCACCTCCCATCTCACCTTCTACCATACAAGCTTTGTTCTTTACAAAATATATATATATATATATATATATATATGTGTGTATGTATGTATCATCCTTAGCTTTTTTCTGCATCTTCCAAATCAATTCAACTATTGCACTTGCTGCACGGAATGGGACCGGTAGAGTTTAGTAATAAAGAAACAAAAAGAACTTTAAATTTACGCTGGAAGAATTTTATCTTTTCTACCGATCCGATTTGACTGGATTAGTCGAGATTCAATTAGACATTCAAATATAGGAGTTTACAAAAAAAAAAAAAAGGGAAGAAGTTTACTAATCGGTGCAATAAAAATAAAAGGAGATATTTGCTGACTTTGACTCAGTCAGTCAGCCCACATAATGAACGAACGACCACTTAATCGTAATAAATTTGGAAAATGACTGACCAGTCCAGTCACTTTCTCCTCCCCGATTAAACTGAGTGCGTAGTCTTTACTTCAATCCTCGATAATACACACGGCGCAACATATAATGAATACATACTATATACACGTTATATATATATATATTATATACATATGAGTATGTAACTTGAGAGGGAAGTGATACGAAGAACAAATTCCTTTGGCAGCTCTCACCCTTCTTCTTGTTCTTCTCATTCATCTTCATATTGCATTCTCGTTGTTCCCACTAGCAGCCTCCCGGAGGAACTCAACCATACTTCCCGGCTCTTCTCTCAACTCGGCAACCCCCAACAACTCCTACTGGCTCTCTCCCTCCGGAATCTATGCCTTCGGTTTCTATCCAAGAGGTGGCGGCTATTCCATCGGCATCTTCATGGTCGGCATCCCACAGGAGACCCTCGTGTGGATGGCCCGTCGGGACGACCCTCCTGTCCCGGGAAACTCCACCCTTCTTTTCACCTCCAATGGGAATCTCGTCCTGCAATCGACCCAGCGTACGGTGATCGCCACCCTGAATGGGCCCGCTGTCTCTGCCTCCATGCTCGACTCGGGAAATTTTGTCCTCTATAACTCTCAACAAAACATAACATGGCAAACCTTCGATAGCCCAACCGACACCCTCTTAGAAGGGCAGTACATCTCGGGGGGAATGGAGCTGCGTTCGGCTGCCTCAGATAACGACACATCAACCGGGATCTTCCGTACCAAGATGCAATACGATGGGAATCTTGTCATGTACCCGATCAAGATGCAGTCTAGCGGGCGATGGCCTTCTCTACCTCATGAATGGGACGGGTACATATCTGACAAACCTTACTGATCGAGGATTGGCAACGCCTAATATAGTATATCGTGCACGAATCGATCCCGATGGGATTTTCCGATTGTACTCTTACAACATGACAGAGATGGGAAACTGGTCGACGGTTTGGTCAACAACAAATAACAAGTGCGACCCCAAGGGCTTATGCGGCTTCAATGCCTTCTGCATCAACATCGACCAAGTTGGCAGATGCCAATGCCTCCCAGGTTTCGACTTTGTGCAAAGTGGGAATGAGACATCAGGCTGCCAGAGGAGTTACGGCAGAGAGCTGCACGGCGATCAACGCACCTGCCAGTTACAACATTTCGGTGGTCTCCAGCACTGAATGGGAAGATAATTCCTACTCGGTTGTGGCGGTGCAAACAGAAAATGAATGCCGAATGGAATATCTGCAGGACTGCAACTGCGAAGCTGCGTATTACCAAGTTGGTTTGTGCAATAAACAGAGGCTCCCTTTAAGATATGGTAGAAGGGATCTCAGATCATCGAATGTAGTCCTTGTCAAGGTAGGACAAATGACACCCGGTAATAGGACTGGGAGTGACCCGCAGAGGCCTGAAGGACAAAGAAAAGAACGCATTCGCATGGACATTTTAGTAGTAAGTCTCATTTTAATTGCAGTTGCACTAGTAATCATCATAGCCTGTGGGATCCTTCTTTACAGGAACCGTGTTTGGTTGTACAAAACCATTCCGACGGTCGGTACTGGCAGGATGATTGAGGATGTCGCACCTTGATCATTTACTTATGATGAGCTCGTGACAGTGACTCGAGATTTTAGAGAAGTGATCGGGAAAGGAGCCTTTGGGATAGTCTATAGAGGAACCATGTCGAATGGAAAAGCCGTTGCTGTCAAGAGAATTGAACGGGTGTCCACAGACGGTGAAAGAAAGTTCCATACAGAGATGAAAATCATCGGGAGGACCCATCATCGGAACCTCGTTCGCTTTCTCGGTTATAGCTTTGATGTATCCAACAGGCTTCTGGTGTACGAGTACATGAGCAACGGGTCGCTTGCTGATCTTCTCTTTGCACCTGACAAGCTTCTTTGTTGGGAAGAGAAGATGGGAATAGTGCGGAACATAGCCCGGGGTCTGCTCTACCTCCACGAGGAGTGTGAGACACAAATTATCCACTTGGACATCAAGCCCAAAAACATACTCATTGATGAGCAGCGATGCGCGAAGATATCCGACTTTAGGCTGTCAAAGCTGCTGAAGCCGGATCAGACCAACACCTACACCAGGATCCGGGGCACAAGGGGCTATGTCGCACCAGAATGGCACAAAAACCTGCCTGTCACGACAAAGGCCGATGTCTACAGCTTTGGCATCGTACTACTGGAGATAATTTGCAGCCGGAGGAACATGGACCAGAGCGTTCCAGAAGAAGAGATCATCCTGGAGAACTGGGTCTACGACTGCTTCGAGGCGGGTGAGCTGCACAAGTTAGTCGATGAAGAGGAGGGTGTAGACAGGAGGCAGCTCGAGAGGATGGTTAAGGTAGCTATATGTTGCACCCTTGAGGATCCTTCGCTTCGCCCACCGATGAGGAAGGTTCTGCTGATGCTCGAAGGCACCATAGACATCTCCTCTCCACCTCGTCCCACTTCATTCATCAGCAGCATCTGAAGCTGGCTTGAGGTGATGAGCAGAATTATCAGAATTGAGATTTCCTATTTTTGTTTCTCGTACTGTTTTGATTAGATCAGCCCTTCTTTGATTGTATGACAATGAAAATAACAATTTGCTTGGCTAATAATCTACAACAAGGTCAGGCACCTCTGATATACTCAGTCATGATTGCAAAATAATGCCAATGACGGGTTTTGGCTCGTCAAGCGACGGAATCTAAGTTCAATTGATTGGCAGGCGACAATCGCCTCATTAGAACCCTCGTGACCAGGTTGGAGGCTCTGTAGACTTTAGCTATAGAGGCTATGGCAATGGCATCCTCTGAGAGCATGGACTGAAATCCTGATCCAATCAGCCTATGTTCCTCGCCAATTGATCCAAACAGACCATCTTTGTCCGATCTTGTGCATTCGCAAAGAATCATTCAAGACAGCCTACGAGCAAAAGCCGGGTTACAAGACTTCGAGTGGACTAGCAGATTGCCTCACATGTGAGCTGGGCCGTTGCTAATTGACAACATTTGTATCTCTCGGAAGAGGATGACATCCATAATTCCATGATTTTTATCACAATACTATTTTTGTGTATTTCTTCCGAAATCTTCAACTCACGTAACTGGCTTTGGTTACGTGAACACGATTTCTAGATGGAGAGTCCATGTTCAACTCCAAAATCACGTTTAGGTTCTGCTATAGAAGCTAGCAGGATAAAAATTGAAAGTGGACAGGAACAAGTCCAAGCAACACGGATAGAACTTCGTTCAGTTCCTACTTGGAGATATGGACTAATTCTCGTGTAGAAGTAACCCGAACTAACTGAATCGCCATCGATTTCTACTGATATTTAGGTACTTTACTGGACAGTATAAGGGGTTGAGCTGATACTATATATGCACGAATTACACAGATTTTTATTGTAAGCTCGTTATCGGATATATATTACAGGAAGTTCTACTTGAAATGAGTAGTCTGATGGGGAGCATCCTCATACTTTACCCTGCCACTTCCCCTGCTCGTGGAAAGAAGAATTCAAAGCCTAAAGAGCTTTAAATGGACGAAACATTAACAATCAGATCATAAGATATGATATCTTAGGAGTCGAAAGTCTTTTATATCTGAGAGACAATGGGAAGAAAAATAAGTCCCACTGCTGGGTTTGCCCTTAGGATACGTTTCGAATTTATAAGGACACGACATGCCTGCAATGTCCAGTAGGCACTAACCGTACCCTCAATGAGCCCACCAGTCGGACTAAACACACCGAAAACATGGTCGGATGTTGGCGATGTAAACTTTAGGAAGTGAGCCAACTAATGTGTTATACAAGTGTAATTCCGATCTCATGGGTCTGACATGTTACCCTGACCTTCGTAGGTAAAGAACACATGTTTATACTTTTGGAGACTGACTACGAATTTGACATACTATGAAAGAGATGCACAAGGTGTCAAATTTCAGAGCAACTATTGCAGAAAATAGAACTGTAAAGACAGCAACGAGATGAACTTCAATATTTACAAACCGAGTATATATTTCTTCATAGGAAAGCCTCTCATCTTCCCAGATGATCGAGGGCATGGGTTCCAACTTTCATAGGCACGTGTACAGATAGATACAGCAGGACACAGTGGACACAGAACAGGAAAAGACTAATTGAGTTAATGTAATGAAAGAACATTTGCATACCGTTCTGCCAGCTCACGAGGATCTCGTGATCGTGTACTGCAGTACAAACGGGAAATGTCATCCAGCTCATGGCTTAGTGTTGTTTAATTAGTTCCGCAAAACTTCTTATCCACCTCGACCTCTCACAAAAGTCTAAGATGTTAAAAGCTATATCGTGTGTACCAAAGAACTCTCCTCCTTTCAGCAACTGTTCTTGCAGTTCGACGCAAACAGGAGCATCATTTCTCAGAGATTCACTTACAAACCCATTATGATCATTTCGAAGCTTTAGAAAGCGCATCAAAAACACTTTGGATCATGACGTCCTCCACAATCAGAACCTTGTCTCGAGATCTTGAGCCAGAACCAAGCAAAACCTGTCTCTTTTTTACCCCTAAGACCTGCCAAGCACAACAAAAGAGGAAAAATGAGTTAAGATGAAAGAACCAAACTAAAGACAGATTCAAATGGAATAGCAGCACCGCATACATATGCACACACATACATATAACTCTGTTCCAGTTTAACATCCATGACCATTACCGAGTTTAACTAATCAATTCTATAATGATCAGTTCTTCTGTTATCTAGTCGTCTAATGAGCGGATTTTTTAATCATAAAAAGAACATTGCAGCGAGAGTGCGGACACGAATCATGCCACTATTTGAACAATATGAATCAGTGCATCCATCCACTATTAAAAATGTTTCTTCAGATATTCGCAATTGTTTGGGACCTCAATAGTTCGAGCTTATATTTCACCTCCTCACTCTGACCACTTGTAAGTTGTAATGTATAATACTTTTGCAGAATGCGCGACTGAAGTTCAATTTTTTTCGAGCTTAACCCATGACCGGGATTCCTAACAGTTACAGGACAGAATTCCCAACAAGAAATCGCAATAGTTATCTATTCAAGTAACAAAGATCGTTAATTGACACCCTGCATATCCGAAATTTCAGCTTAGCTTGATTGCATGACCAATGAACAAATCAAAAGTGTAAACTTTATCGAAATGGTGCGCAGGTAGGGTACACGGACCGAGCTCATGTAATCGAGAAGTGCTGCGTTGGCCTCGCCGTCCTTGGGCGGCGCGTCGATTTGCACGCCCACAGCCTCGTCGCTCAAATCTGCAGAAATGGATCGCAATCGCAAACCCTAGTTAATCGATCAAAGAGAAGAGGTTCGTGCACAAACAGAGGGGTGAGGTGCACGTGTAAGGGATCTGTACGCACCGGTGATGGAGGCTGATTTGGAGCCGGGCTTGGCGTGGATGGTGATGGCGACGGAGGAAGGAGGGACGGGACGGAGGCACGATGGGAAGCTACTCGTTGGAGGCTGAGGTTTCTCGGCCGAGCTCGGCTTCGCCTTGCCTTTCTTCGCAGGAGCCATCTGAGCTCTCTGCTCTTTTTGAACTGTTCTGTTCCCCTCACGGTCGTCGCCGGTTCTCTGATAAAAGTCCGCCTACTACTATTTTAGTGGGGGAATTTTTTTATTTTTTTTTTTGGGTGTACGTGATGATATCCGAAACTTTAATTGAATCCCGACTAATCGAATCGAAATTTTTTAGGTGGGAATCATTGTAAAGCTCTCCCAAACCCAGTATGAAATTTTTTTTATTCATAAAATTCGAATATGACACATTATTATAAAAATCGAACTATTTGAATCAATTCACTTGGTCATTTTCATAATTTTTTCAATAAGAAGTTTTTTTTTTTCTTTTTTCCCGATTAACCAATATAAAAAGGGAGACCCGTCAACCTAGGAGCGAATCGGGACAAAGGAGAAAAGAATATAACTTACTAGAAACCTGGTTAAAAGAAGAGCCTTTGTTTAGTAGGAATATTTACTTTTCATGGCCGAATACCAGTCTTATTCGGAGTTAGTTGAAGGAACTACGAACGGGCAGCAGTTCATTCAGTCATGCGACGATCTTTTACCTCTGGTATTGTCCCCCTATAGACGATCTTTTCATGGTCCAATACCAATCTTATTGAACTTATTCGTTGTCCTCTGGAGCTCCTTGCTGAGCTCGGAGCGTAGCAAGTTATGCTACGACCAGCTTTACATACCAGTGAAGCCTGGGTTAGCACCTAAGCGAGTAGGGCCTGCTCTCCAAGCAAATGTATCAGAACGAACATCTGAAGTTTATGAATGATACGGAAATCTTTATCGTGAAGCAGAAAGTCCCGGGAAATCATCCAGGAAGGCATATGAGGTTTCCTCTACGCATTTAAGAATCAGTATGCCTGCGGTTGAGTTGAATAGAAGACCTGCGGCTGCCATTTCTTTTATGTCCAATAGAAGCTTACTTAAGCCATTCGTGCCGAAACTAAGCAGTTTCTTCTGATTGGTGCAGGCCATCATGGTCATCCCTGCCTCAAAATTCTTGCAGAGGATTTGCAGAACTAGTTCCTCGCGAATCTTGAACATGTCGCTGATGGTGTAGAATGGGGCAAAAACAGTAGGGTGATTTATTGTATGAGGATCAGTCACCATGCTGCATACGCAAGTGAATGATCGTCGCAGAATAAGAAGTTGACTGCATATCATGAAATGGACTCACTATCTAAATCCAAGTACGCATAGCGGAGTACCAATTCTGCAGAGCCTCCTGATAAAAGATTCCAACCAAAATCTCATGACAATTCAATTCAAGCCTGGGACCTGCTTCTGTTATTCTCTGTCCCGCCTCTCTTCCCGGTTCGAAATTCTCTCGGTAAAATATCTCTGGTTTTCGCAGCAGAAAACGAATGATTTATTGGTAAACTGCTGGGGAAGCAACATAATATGTCATAATATACTCATTGTCACCATGTCAATTTGCAGTTCTGATGGCATCGTTAATCAGCTAAGTCCTTTAAGCTGCAAAATAGTATATCATAAGCCGAGTTTCTTGTGCTCTGCATGGGGAAAAGGGTTATGTCATTTAAGAATAGAGCAGCAAAATTATTTAAATGTAGAAATATATCATCGAGACTTTTATTCTCTCCAAAGGGGAACTTGCATCGAGACTGTTACAGACTTGCAAACATCATAGAAAGAAATTGATGGAGATGCTTTCAGCAGAAAGAGTGCATTACAAGATCTCATCTTCGCATTCTAATCTATCGTGCTTCATCTCTCGAACAACTTCAGTTGACGGAAGCAGTCGGACATGGAGGGATAGAAATCTCTGTCACTCCTTCCAGCATCATAACCACAGACTTCATTGAAGGACGGAGCACTGCCTCCTCCCGAATGCACCACAGCCCAACTTTAACGAGCCTCTCCAACGACTTCTTTTCTGCACCTTCCTGACCCCGAACTTGCTTATCCACTTACCTAGCAATAAAACTCTTGTACACCCAGGGTACAAGGAGGATCTCCTCGGGATCTCGAGGTGTCCAAATCCATGTTCCTTCGACAACAGACAATCTCTAGCAGCACAACCCCAAAGCTGTAAACATCAACCTTCATCGAGATTGGGATGTTCTGGTTCCATGCTGGCACGGGGTAAACCCCTTGTTCCTCTTGCAGTGGTGAAGGTCCGCATTTGGTCGGGCATCAGCAGCTTCACGAGCCCAAAGTCCGAGATTTTAGTTGTCCAGAACTCCTCCATCAATATGTTATGTGGCTTTATGTCACAGTAAATGATAGGACTCTTGCACGTCATGGAGATAGAGGATACCCCGAGCAATGTCAAGGGCGATCCTAACCCTCTCAATCCAATCTGTTGGGCAAGGGAGCCCACCCACAAGTATAAACTTGGCAAATAATAATCTCCACTATAACCTGGGAAATAGAATCAGGACGGAAATAATAAATGAAGGATAATGAAGGACACCAGAGTACAGAGGGAAAAACCACAAGGGGCTAACGGGTAAATATTTCACTATGTAATCAACTTGTTACACAAACACCAATCTTTGTGTAGACCTACAGTAATTGGACCAAACACAACCTTCTCAGGGACCTACCACTCTCTCCACTCGGAGACTCGGGATATTAGTTCTCTATTATTAATATACGGCACAATCCGAGAAATATACCCAATTACTGTATTATCTTGCCCCCGTACTCTCTCCGTGGAATACAAATCTCTCACACCAATTCCTTTCCCTCTCTCACGCACACCCTCTCACTCTTTTTCTCTCAATCTGAATCTCAAATCGGAGGACTCTGCCTTAGTGTGCATGTTTCCGTGCGGGAGAGCCTCCTTATATAGGTGCAAGAGATTATTAAACAATTATGCAAGTTGAGGGCAAATCTCCTCCAAGGAGATAGGATGAAGATTTTGTCAGAATGTAATCTCATCCTCTTCCCCAAATCATCCAACTTGAATACAAATTCGGTCATACCACTTTCTTTTTTTTTTTTTTGGTTTTACGTGGGGTCGGAGGCCACGTCAACAATCTCCCCCGTCTGGTCCCACGAGGAGAAGATCCTTCTCCAGACTCCTCACTTGGAGTCCATCCCGGCCTGCTTCAAGCAAAGCTCCAGCTTCTCTCTAGGAATGATCTTTGTAAGTATATCAGCGGTGTTCTTATCTCTGTGGATCAAGGTTATCAGAATCGCGATCCTACCTAGAATCGGTCGAAGGTCGTAGAATCGTGAATCGTAGAATCGTATCATGAATCGTAAGATTCTACCTGTGATTAAAAAATAATTTATATAAATGTATCATAATTTTCTGAGCCAAAAAAAATTAATCCTTGTATTCAAAAAAGGACCACAAATCAACAAGTCAACAATAATTTGCAACAAACTGATTCACAATAATTTGTAACAATTTGAATCAAACGACTATCCTCATTTCTTTTATTTTCTTCTTCCATTTTCTTTGCAATGCACGACCCATGCATTTCTTTTTCACGTTTTCAGCTTTCTGTTGCCCTCTGCTTCTTCCCAATTCTTTTCTTTCCTTTCCTCTACCGACTCTGCAGCCCGCCCTTTCTCGGTTGACTGACTGTCCTTATGTGTTGCTTTCTTTTTTTCTTCTCTTTTCCCTCCTTCTTCAGGCAAGTTTGTCCTACACCAATCCTTTGATCATCCATCTGCAACCTCTGATCTGCAAGCTGGCCAAGGCAGGCCCATCCCCTGCAAAAATCAAAGCCTGCAAGCCCGTGACTGCAACCTGCAACTCCTTTCTCTCCATGCCAACTCTTTCTGCAGCTCTATCATCCATTACTACAGAGACTTCCCTTGAAAAAAAAAAAAGGGATCAGCTTCCCTCCTCCTCGGCTTCCTCTGGAGTCTGGACGCAATCACCCGCTCTGGAAGAAGCTTAGACTCTGTCTCCAATCTTTCAAAATGGGGAAAGAAGGGAGAGGATACGCAAAAGGGATCTCCTCGGAACAAGAAGGAACGGGCAGAACAAGAACTTCAAGAAGATGTGCCGAACAAGAAGAAATCGTGGAAGCTGGGAGCCTGGGACCGTCGGAGACTCGGAGGATTAGCCGATTAGGGCGCAGTCGGGGACTCGAGGAGAAAGGGGGAATGCCGAAGAAGAAGAAGAAAGGGAGGGGGAAAAAAAAAGGAGTCAGGCTCAGGACCTATGGGCTGGGCTTCGGCTCGACTCTGACCCTGCCTTCATCCTCGGGCCCAAATCAGGGCTGGGCTTCGCCCGAGTCTGGGCTGAATCTGGAATCACAGAATCGGCCGGATTCCGCGATTCCGCGATTCAGCCCACGATTCACCTACGATTCTGCATTTTCCGACTCACCCACCTGAATCAGAATCGTAGAACCCCCCTTGAATCGTAGAATCGTACGATTCTACGATTCGAATCACGATTCTGAAAACCATGTTGTGGATCTTCTTCAGCTACATATACTGCTCCTCTATCACTAATCTCAATCCTTTATCACTAATCTCAACCAGTGATATTTGACACCAATGTGTTTCATCCTTGCATGGTACAAGGAATTCTTGCTCAAGTCTAATGCACTCCAACCATCGCAAAAGACCACATACTCGTCCTACTTCAAGCCCACTTCTTGAAGAAACCTCTTCATCCAAAGCATTTCTTTTTCCTGCTTCATTGGCTACAATATACTCAGCCTCCGTCGTGGATAAGGCAACACACTTTTGCAATTTAGATTGCCACGAGATAGCTCTCTCGGCAAAAGTAAACAAATACCCCGAAGTAGACTTTCTGCTATAGTGGTCACCCGCCATATCTGCGCCCGTGAATCCTTCAAGAATCAGCTTCCTATTGTCTAAACATTGGCACAACCTCGAAATTCCCCTTAGATATCTCAAGATCCATTTCATCACTTCCCAGTGTATCTTCCTGGGATTCGAAAGATACCTACCTACAATGCCAACTGCGTGAGCAATATCTGATCATGTACACACCATGGCATACATCAGCGAACCGACTACAGAGGAATAAGGGATATTCACCATGGCCTCATTTTCCTCTTCTATGGTTGGACAAGATTGTCTACTCAACTTGAAGTGGTTAGCAAGAAGTATGACCACCAGCTTCACCTGTTTCATGTTGAACCTCTCAAGCACCCATTCAACATACTTTTCTTGTGATAACCATAACTTCCCAGCTTTCCTGTCACAGAAAATCTCTATGCCCGAAATTTGTCTCACAGGACCCAAATCCTTTATGTTAAAGGACTTGGACAGCTCCTCTTTCAGCCTGCAAATCATTACCATATCTTGTCCAACAATCAACGTGTCATCTACATACAACAACAAGATGACGAAGTTGTCGTTGGGAAACTGCTTCACATATACACATGGATCTGCCTCCGTTTGTTTAGAACTCTGCCTGGTCATAAACGAATCGAACGTCTTGTACCACTAACGTGGCGCGTGCTTTAGCCCATACAGGCTTTTCTTGAACTTGCAAACCATGTGTTCCTTCCCCTTCACTTCAAATCCTTTTGGCTATTTCATGTAGATCTCCTCTTGCGAATCTCCGTGCAGGAATGTAGTCTTCATGTCAAGTTGTTCAAGCTCTAAGTTCAAGCTAGCCGCCAGGTCAAGTACAACTTTGATTGAACTCATCTTCACTACCGGAGAGAAAATCTCGTCAAAGTCAACGCCTTGTCTCTGTGCAAAGCCTTTGACCACTAATCGAGCTTTGCACTTCATTAGCTTGTCACCATATTTCTTCAACTTGAACACCCACTTGTTCTGCAAAGCTTTCCTACCCTTTGGTAGCTCCACCAATTCATAAGTGTTGTTCTTCTGCAAAGAACTCGTCTCTTCTTGCATCGCTCAAATCCAACACTCCTTATCATTGTGCTTCTACACATCATGGAAATTCTCCAGCTCCCCCTCATTAGGAATTAAGATATACTCAAAACTAGAATACCTTGTCGATGGTCGGCTTTACCTCTCAGATCTCCTAACCTAAGGTACCGGGGTTGGCTTCCCCTGCTCAACACCTCTATTATCCGACTCAGTTGCACCATCAATTATAGTAGCTAGCTCCTCATCATCCCTTAGTTCTGCTTCATGAGGTTCTATTCCATCTGTGGCATCTTTTTTTCCGGAATAGGAATCAATGCTACATTGCAAACACCTGTTGATATGCAAATAATAAAAAGTAGATACAATGACATGAACATTCAATCAATGCTTTTGCAGTAATTGTTATAGTCTTAGTTTGTTTTATTTACAATATATCTTATATTTTTTTCCCTACATATGTTATTGGTAATTTCTACGCTACTAGAGACATTGAAAAAGTTAATATTGCAATTTGCTTTACTCACAAAATTGACATTGAGCTACTACTCCTCAAGCATTATTTTACTTAATTATTTTTTGTTTAATGGATGAATGGTTTATATTCATGATATAACTAATTCAAATTCATAAAATTAATATTTTTGGGATGAAAAGATAAAGGTGACCCTATAAGAGCCCATGATGAAATAGATTGAAGAAATTTTCTTACTTGAGGACTTGAAACATTCCATCATCATTATTACATCAACGATCGTGAAGGAATTTCGAAGTAAGTCGATCAGATTAATTTGAATAACTATTAAATCCTTCATGCTGTTTTCTCAAAATTACTTCTTCATTTAAAAAAATTGCAGGACAATACACCTTTTCCACATTTATGGCCACCAAATTGTACACTAATCTACAAATTTCGGAAACTGAGCAACTATTGGAAAGGTAATGTATTATCTAGGAAACAATTCTTTTTTATAATAGAGTTATATTTTCTTATTATTCTTTGATTTCTTTCCTTTAGTTAAGTCATTTGAAATAATATATATATAATTTTCCATTAAAGGATTTTCTAATATACAATTTATTATGCTATATATGGTGTTCAAATTATATTATTCTAATACATAGTTGATTTCGTGTATCATGGAGAATAACGAAGAGATTTGCTTTCAATAGTATATATTCTTAATTACTTCAATAATCTTCTGCAATATTCTTAAAATTTGATTTATTTTTTTATTTTATTTTTTTATTTTGCTTAATAACATAAATAGGTACTTGAATAAAGGACATCGCATACTAAATTTACGTTATAAGTACGTAGTTTACATACTACAACATAGTTAATTTATATAATTTTAATAATACGTACATAATTAATATATGAAACAAAACAAAGTATACTACAACATAATTAATTTATTATTCACGTAAAGAATTCTTCTGATTAATGTATTTAATCTTCATAAGATTACATGTATTAAATATAATTAAAAAAATAATTTAATAGGAGCGCCCGCCCAACACGCGAATATTCACCTAGTTTTACAAATAATAAAACTCGTCCAAATTTGCATAGAAAGAGTGAGTAAGGTGGGTTTTCCCCATCCACATGCCAATCACAACCTTTTTTTATTTTATGTTTTTTAGTATTTTTATTTTTGTATAGAAATTTATTCTAATTAGTCGCCAATTTAAATAGTCTCTTTTTATTTATGACCTTATAAATTTTTTAGTTCTTTTTTTCCGGAGCAAAGTAACTTTAGGCCGTCTTATTTGGTTGAACATTTTGACGTCAGTACTACCCTAAATTTTTTGATGAAATACAATGTTACACTTGTCTACTTACTAAGACTAACTTTCGATTGGACATTAACTTGATCCCGACCACGAAATGCTTTTAATGAATTTCACATATCATGTGTGGCTACTTAAACCTATATTATATTCCAATCATGATTTTCTATTTAGAAGTACATCGCTTGAGTAGGAAGTGTTTTCCCACGCATAGATGAGACCCCATTTTTTTAATTTTGTGTATTCTAGTAAGTTCTTTAATTAAGTATAAATATTGTTTATCAATTTAAGTAGTCTCTTTCTAATTGTACATTAAAATAGTTTTTTTGTTTTAGTGAAACGCAAAATTATACCAGCCTATTGACTGATTATTTTGCGTTAGAAGTTTTTTTTTTTGAAACATAACTTTTGGCCAACCTATTGACTAAGATCAATTATTAATTGGGCATTGATTTGGTCGTGACCACGATATGCTTGTAATGAATTTTGAACGCATCTAAAATTTGCAATTTTTTTTTATAGATAAGTGAGTCCACTTTTAAGCCTATTATATTGGGATAATAATTTTCTAATTAGAAATGTCAAAAACTTATATAAGGATTAACAAGGAGATATCTTAGCTTTTATACCATATTAATTATTAATTATGGCATATTAATTAACATAATATTTTATAAAAGTTCGATGGCTTATTTCACTAATCTGGACCTCACTGGGGCTATCGTTTTATTCCTCTAAGCTCCATTTCTGAAGAGACTGATTTTGTAAGTTGGGAGCCACCTTCTTTTCTCGATACAAGCTCTGGCCGGGTTCCGAGCAGAGTGAGGTATTTCGCGAATCCTTTGGGGCTATCTTTCGATGGTCACCGAAAGATGAGGAGTTTAAGCTTTTTGAGACTATTGAGAAGCGTAGAATGCCAGTCAATGGTGCCGGGCCAAGTAAAATTGCGGAGAGCTCTGCTGCAAAGAACTGCCCCTGAACTTAAAAGGCTCGACTCCTCCATTAGTTATGAAAAAAAAAGACCTCTAATGTTCACTGACAAAGTATGTACCAGGAAATCTTTGGGGGCTGCTCATGCTGTTCAATGATTCCAAAGATCATTTTTATTAGAATGTTCGTGGTTTTAAACTGTAAAAAAGAAAAGATCTATCTTGAGAAATTTCTTGCAGCATCACCATCCTCATCTTCTGGCTTTGCAAGAAACAAAAATGGAGAAGATTACTCTGAGGGTGGTTAGAAGTTTTTGGTACGACTCGCACTTGGATTGGGCTTATTTTCCTGAGTTCTTCTCATTTGGGACAACAGACTCTTTGAGAAAATTCATGTGTTGTTGCGGGACTTTCTCTATCTCTTGTAAACTCAAATGTGCTGATGATGATCTTGTGTGGTGTATATCTGCAGTATATGGCCCGAACATGAATGACAGTGTTCGCAGTGACTTCTGGACCGATCTGAGAATGTGAGAAATAGTTGGGTCATTCTGACAAGTCCAATACAAAGGCGTGATAGTAGTCTCTCTTTCTCTGCGTCGATGTTAGATTTCTCAAACTTCATTAATAATTCTCAACTGGTGGATTAATAAGCTTCAAATTGGCCTCTTTACTTGGATCAATAAGCTTTACAGTTCCAAAATTGATAGATTTCTCTACTCTGCCGACTGGGAGGATCATTTTCCTGACACCACACTGTCCTTGCTTCCCAGAATCATGTCGGATCACTTTCCTCTTGTTCTTGAAGGCAAAGCTCAAAGATCTGGGATAGACGTTTTTTCAAGTTTGAGAATATGTGGCTTAAAGTGGATGGATTTCTCGATCTGATTAAGAAGTGGTGGGACTGGTTATTCTGTTTCAAGGCAATCCCAGCCATGTTTTAGCTCGAATGTTGAAGCTTTTGAAAGAAGACTTACCGATTTGGAACAAAGAAGTCTTTGAGATGTCGGTGCTAACAAGAATCGCCTGCTCGATGATTTGAATAGATTAGACAGTGCTGAAGCTGCCGGAACCATTTCTCCTTCTGAAATGGCCAACCGCGAACACGTGCAAGAGATTCGACACTCATCGTCGCTTCTGGAGTAAATCAGTTGGCGTCAAAGGAGCCAGTTGGCTTAGAGAAGGTGATGGCAATCAAGGTTGTCTGAATCGCAATTCTAACTAGAATCGGTCGAGAGTCGTGGAATCGTGAATCGTAGAATAGAATCGTGAATTATAAGATTCTACTTGTAATTAAAAAAACAACATATATATAGAAACTAAATCACAGATCATACAAAGTCTCGAAATAGAACTAAAAAGCTAACGACATAACATAGGATGGACAAACAGATCAAATGCCATTCAAATCTTCATCGCCAACACCAACATCATCAACGCACAACAGAGCAATAGCAGAGAGCTCGAAGCATACGGCAGCACACAACAGTGCTCGAAGGACGAAGGTTTCAATCGGCAATTTTAACCGAAGGAGGAAGGACGACAATTACAATCGGCAATTTGAGCTGGGGATGAAGGCAATTTTAACATGAGAATGCAAGATTTAAGCAATGGGAGAAGCTAGGGCTGCAGCCTTTTCTTTCTTCAAGACTTCGATAGAGCTCAGAAGTCATGAGTCGATTCTCAATTCATTCGCCGATCGGTAGAAAGGGAAAAAAATCCAATCGGGCTGCTCTATGGGCTGAACAACTGGACTGGGTTTGGTCCAATTTTTAGTTTTGAGCCTAATGTAGGATCGGTAGAATTGAACCGATTCTATGATTCTATGACTTTGGACGCGATCCTACCACGATTCCATGATTTCGATTCCCGGGGTGAAATCCGAATCGCTAGTCCCCTGTGCATCGTAAAATCATGTAATTCTATGATTCGACTCTCGAGTCTAACAACCATGATGGCAATACAAAGTTTTTCCACAATATGGCTAAAGCTCATGGAAGATACGATGAGTTTAAGCTATGCAGGTTTGAGAAGTGCCTTAATGCCGCATTTATTCATCTTATTCCAAAGAGAGCTGGTGCCGAGGACATCATGGACTTCAGACCCATAAGTTTGATCGGGAGCATATACAAAATTTTTGGCAAAAGTGCTAGCAAATCGTATTAGACCTGCCATCGACAAAGTGATCTCAAACAGCCAACTTGCCTTTTTATCTCATAGACAGATCCTTGATGCTGTCCTGATTGCAAATGAATGTCTTGACAATTGCTTGAAGATTATGCAACCGGGTCTTGTTTGTAAGCTGGACATCGAGAAGGCTTTGTTCGTGTAAACTGGGAATTTTCTGATTTATTTAATGAGAAGGATGTGCTTCAGAGTTAGATGGCTGAAATGGATCCAATGGTGCATCTCTACTGTTCGGTTGTCAATCCTTGTTAATGGCGAGCCTTTTGATTTCTTCGGCAGCTCTAGAGGCATTCGACACGGAGATCCGTTCTCTCCTTATCTCTTTATTTTGGTGATGGAGGCTCTTAGCAAGCTTCTTGATCGGGCATGCGACATCGGAATAATAAGTGGACTTGAAACTTCCCCTTCGACCAGCTCAGAGCTCCGGATTTCTCATCTCCTTTATGCTGATGATACCATTCTCTTCTGTGGGGACAATGACGAGGAGCTTCGTAACTTGAGGTGCGTTCTTCTTTGTTTTGAAGCAGTTTATGGTCTGAAAATTAATATGGAGAGGAGCGAAATTGTTCTTGTCAGATCTAATTATGCTGCTGCTCTAGCTGATATTTTGGATTGCAAAATTGGTTCTTTTCCTTTGAATTATCTGGGCTTGCCTGTTGGAGCTGGAGCAAGAAACAAAGATGTTTGGAATGTTATTATTGACAGGATGGAGAGGAAACTTGCTGGCTGGAAGAAGATGCATTTATCAAAAGGTGCTCGACTGACTCTTATAAAAGCCTCTCTATCTTCTCTTCCCACGTACTTTATGTCCCCGTTTGTCATTCCGAAATCGGTTGCTGACTGCATTGAAAAAATTCAAAGAGACTTTCTCTGGGATTCGGGCGAGAATACTTGCAACTTTCATCTGGTCAAGTGGTCAGATGTTTGCCAACCACTTTCCTCAGGAGGTCTCGGCATTAGGAGTTTGGTGAATTTCAGCAAGGCTCTTTTATGGAAATGGTTTTGGAGGTTCGCAAATGAAAGGTCTGCTCTTTGGAGGCAGGTTATTTCATCTAAATTCGGAACATCTAAAAGTGATTGGCATACTAAAGTCCCTTCCTTTTTTAGTGGAGTTAGCCTATGGAAGCCGATGCTCAAATTTTCTCCGATCTTTGAGATGCAAGTGAAATTTAATGCAGGTGAGGGTGATGGCAGGAAGATTAATTTCTGGAATGATTGTTGGTGTGGTGATCAATCTCTGCGAACTGAATTTCCTTCTTTGTTTCAAGTCTCTTTGAATGAGGAGGTCAAAGTCGGTGATCTTTATTGCTACTCCAATGGAGTATGGAACCTCTCTTTCAGCAGGAACTTCTATGGTTTTGAACTTCTTCATTCAGTCTCTTCTTTCTTCTCCAAAATATATTCTGATTTCAAGAGAGTTGAGGGACCTGATTCTATGTACTGGAAGTTGATGAAAAGTGGTATGCTTTCGATCAAATCATATTATGACAGTCTTGTTGATACGGGGAACTCCTCATTTCCATGAAGACAAATTTGGAGGAGCAAAGTGCCACGAAGGATCGCTTTTTTCGGTTGGTTGGTAGCCCGAGGAAGGATTTCGACTTTGAATAATTTGAGAAAAAGAGGACTTTACATTGTGGATTGGTGTTGCACGTGTAAGCAACATGGATAATTAGTTAATAGTCTCCTAATCCATTGTGGAGTTGAACTCTTTCCTTTGGTATAATGTTTTGAAGGTTGCTGGTGTTAGTATTTGCCTCCCGGATTCCTTCGAAGATATCCTTAAAAGTTAGAATTACATCTATCCAAGGCAAGGTAACAAGAAGCTATGGGGTGTCATTCCTTTCTTCATCGTTTGGACAATATGGTTAGAGATGAATCAAAGGACCTTTGAAGACTGAGAAGTCGCTTTCTTCTATATTACTGGTTTTTAGTTCAACTCGGTCCCAATTCTGCAATTCGTGGAAGCTTCCCTTCATTGTCTGATCTTTGCTCTCAATCTTGTCTTTTCCATTTTCAGTTCTTTGTTTGATTCTCTCTATTCTGCTCATTTATGAGCTTTGAAGGGCTTCGTATACTCATTGGTTCTTTATCTCATAAATGAATCATTATTATCTATCAAAAAAAAAAAAACAGGATATCTTGCCAAGCCCACCTACATGGAATTTCGCTAAGACTGGGGCTAGGGATCAAGATATCCTAACCCGGTGGAACGCGCATAAATCGTGCGAGAGAAATCATAAGCCCTGCTCAGTAACACTTCATCAGGCAGCAGAGATCGGCAAATGTAAATCAACTAAGAAAAGATAATACATCAAAGGGGCTAATCGCAAACCACTGCAGCTTTATGTTCACAAATATATTTTTTTCCTTTATGATAATTTATGTTCACATGTATACAGTTATATATATATATATATACATAAATATATACACACACCTTGTACAAGGAAAACAACTAGATTATAGCTGCAGCAACACCAAAAGGCGACCCCGACTCCGGGTTGATCTGTTGATGTTCAGCAATAAACACATCATAGGTTGAGGGCTATTTACATGTTAGGGATACATGGAGCAACCTCCACTCATTGTGCATAGGTTAGTTCTCGTCTTAGATACGGTACGAGTTCGCATGATGCAATCTAGCAACCCTCTGGTAGTAGAGCAAAGCCATATTAAAAAACTATAGTAAATGTTGTATGTGTGCGCATGGGATTTTTAAACACAAAGTTCTCACTTTGTGCCTTTTCCCATGCTCTCCACTGCAGAGGCATAACCGGTCAGCATCTGAGGTCTCCCACCTTGGCTAAGCAACAAGTTCTTCATCTCTCGATAAGTCCCGAGTTCTTCCAGGGCATCAGCTGTTGTCTTGGACACAAGAATCCCAGAAGAGGTAACACTCGAGGTGCAAACTTGAACTGTCTGTGACTTGGAGATCAAATCGGGATCATCAGTGCCTGTTTTATAAGCTTCGTCACTGTGGATCTGTGAGGGGATTGTGGAATGAGAGTATTCTTGAGAAAGAGGCGGTGCTTTCTTCAGCAGGTCTACAAGAGCACCGACAGCAGCACCCTGAGATTTCCGCATGGGCATCAACCCCCCTGGCTCCAGTGGTTCCCTGAGACATCCCTTCTGATCAAATGATTCAGGCCTGAAAACACAGGTAGAGTCAAGTCACTTTCACAAGCACTGGGTCGAAGTCTCTATCTCATAACATGACTTGGGAAACAAGGTATAGTTTATCAAAGAGACATTATTCCGGTCAATATCACCTGCAAATTGCCCGTTTAAGAGGGCCCAGGTACTGTTCTTACAGTCAAAATCACAAGCATCTTCAGAAAGCAGGCCTTTTAGCACAAGAAAATGATCTTTCCTAACAAATTTCAAAAAATTAAACCTCCTGGACTTTGCACCAAAATACCAGCCACCTGTTAAAGTACAGAAAATGGTGTGGAAATAAGGACAGCACTTCTCTGTTTGAGCTGTTACATGTCATAGCACCATGTGATGACTTTACCATTTCCACTATCACCACCAGGCACCAGGGACTCAGAGAAATTTAAGCTCCTAACATTCACCATCTAATGATGACTAAGAAGTTGAAGGGAAGAACAATAAGGGAAGCTGAAATGTTAGGCTTCATCAGCTCCCCATGAAACAGCAGAAAAATGCTTACCATGGACGACCATACATGTATCACAGTACAAACAACAAACAGTTCCGTAGGGGAAATCATCAATCATCTAATTTTCCATTTGCCTTCAGAAAACATCCATAGAAGCCCTGAGACTGGGCCGCAGCAACCAGAACATGCATTTAAAATTATACAAATCACCAACCAAAGAATGAGATAAAGATGAATCCTACCTGGTACCATGATCTATTATGTCATCATCATCCACATCAAATGGGCAAGTCAACTCTGACTCGTCAAAATCCTCATGAAAAGATCTGCTGGAGCTTCTGGAAATTGATATTTTCACACCAGTGTATCTTTTACTATCATCTTTCCCAACAAGCATCTATATGAGAGAGACGACATCATCTTAGAACAACAATAGTGGCATTTGAAGGCTAGTAAATTACTACAATATGATAAAGTACCTTCTCAACTGTCGCATTAAGCTGGGTTGGAACCATGGTTTTATCGGCCCTAGGGGTGCCTCCTCTTGTACCTTTAAGGGGAGGAGAGGGGGGCAAATTTGGATTCTTTAGTGAAGAAGTTTGGAGTTTTTTGGTAGGTATGTTAACTGGAGCACTTTCAGATCGTAAGAGGACTTTCGATATGTGACTCCCAGGTATATAAATAGGAGGAGAGGGAGATGGAGAAGGAGAGAAGGTAGGGGAAGGACAATATTCATCAAAGCTAGCATTATCCTTCCGACGGTTGGATGTCTCGGGTGGGTGAGGTGGCAAGCTCGGAGGTGGAAAACGACAAGGGTTTGAAGTGGGAGCATAAGGTTCAGAATATGTCGGCGAGGGTGAAATGGAAATAGGTGGAGAGGCTCTATATTGATCGAAACTCCAGCTATGCCGTCTTGAAAATGGCAAAGATGGTGAGCCATGAGACATTGGAACTGAGGGGAACCTCTTAAGCGGGTCTGCCAATGGGCTTCCAACATAATCAGGGATAAACTGGGGAGACATTGGCGTAAATCCCTCAGAACTCACATCAGAGAGTGATGAGCGATACATCACTGAAAGGCAAAGCCTACCACAAGATGTATCGACGGGGCCAAAACTGAATCGCTGCATTTCTGCCTCTTCTCTGCGAGTAAAGGGCTCAGCAAAAGAAGAGACTCGATGAGCAAGAGAATAAGAGCGAATTTGGCCAGTCAAATTGAGGTCACGAAAAATTTTATATGCAGGTAAAAGCCTAACGGTCACATATAAAGATCTCAAGAGCAGCATTGACTTCTTATACAATAAGGACAGAAGATTACTGCTCGACCTTTTTCCCCCTTTTCCACCACCCTTCGTCTTCCTGACTTCATACTGCACAACCCACCTCTCAATAATCTTTTCACACTGTCCCTCAGTTCCTAACTCCTCTTGATCAGAATTCCAGCAATTCAAGTATGCTTCTTTCGATGACAAATTCTTAGGAAGCTCAGGTTTAGGGGAAAAGTTGATCGGATCCCAGTCAAGAGATCTCTTTACCAAGATAACATCAACAACCATAGGCTCAAGGTTGCTTTGGCGCCAGAGATCAAGGTTCTCTAACGCTTCAGGGCATTCCCTGAGAGCCAAGTTAAACCATTTGTCTCTCGGCCTCACACTCGATGAGGATGAAGAGGAAGAAGACGGCGATGATACAGTCTGCTCACCACTAAAATTACGTGAGGACATGTAAGGGGACCTTGTCTCGAGTATTATGTGGAGACTCTTGGCAAAGAATTCAGTGATAATCTGTTCCATTCGAGCAGCATCCGAGTGAGAAGATGCCATATTTACCCAAAACTTCACTGTTTGAGCACACCCTTCAAGTGAAAAGGGAATAAACAGTGCCGAACACTCAAAGACCCGACTTCAAAACACGAAATTCAACCTGCCAAACATTCCAAGAATCAAAAACAGAGAAACCTCAACCATTATAAGCCATCAATCAATAGCATAGTGATCAAACAGTAAGCCCACGACAGTAAGAAATGATTATCGCCTCCCATCACACTCCCTCAACTGAGCTTCCAACCAGTCACTGCAATTACCTTGAAATAACCGACTGCCGCCCATACACGATACATGCCCATATACGCTGGTACGTGTATATGTATAAAAGAGCGTAAATTCATAAGTTGGCAAGAACAAAAGAACTTCAATTTTGACATAATTCTCCACAAAGCAACAGGATTCTACGTCATCCGATCACTCATCCAACTTTCTCTGTCCCTTCGTACTTCACTACAGAAGCTAGAACCCTAAACAACCGCGTCTTCTGCGTACAGAGAGAGACAGAGGAGAGAGAGGAGGGAGAGAGAGAGAGAGAGATAGAGAGAGTCGTACAGTTCAAGGAACGTTCATGGAAGCAGACAGAGAGCGGGCAAACCGAGCTTCCGGTGTCACCGTGACCAGCAGAGTTGCCATCAACGAAGAAGGAGAAGACGACGACTAGGTCCTGGCTATGGCTACGTGGGGCCCCCTTTTTTTATCTGTGTGGGAAATGGAGGCCGAGGATGCAGGAGAGGGAAGAGACAGGGCAGTTGGAGGCTGGGCCTGAGGTTCGATCCTACGGCCCTGATCTCGACACGTCATCTCTTGTTCCACAGGCTCTGCTCTTCAGCCCATCAACCGCAGCGACGGTCGAATCGACGGTCGCCCCTTCGCCCGAGCAGACCGGTTTCCGGCTACTCGAGCCGGGCCTCGCCTGTTGATGGATAACGAGCCGGCCCGTACTACTGGGCCGGGCTAGTGCATTGTTCCTTTTCTTTTTCTTTTTTTTTTTTAAAAAAAATTTTGAATACTTCATAGTAATCTTATATTCATATTCAGTTGTCATCTTAATAAAAGGTTTTCCATTTTTTGATTGAGAATGAAATTATTGAAATTTGTTTTATTTTTCCAAAATAATCTGCAAAAGCAAGCTAAAGTTAGTCAACGTACGGATGGAACGTCATATGGAGAGAGTTCAAAAAACCATCATGCGCAATGTTGGATCATTAGACAAGCACTGTGCAGAGTGATTAATCGATAAAATGAGCGTTAGTCATTAGAACTTTGTTATTTCGGTTGCCCCGGGGTGCTATGAAAGTAAGACTAGATGGCATATGCTCCAACTTTGTCAAGTTAAAAGGCCATACTTGTAACCCCTCGTGTTCGGCGGACAGAATACTGTACATGCAATATGACACGAACTAGTTTTGTAATCACTAACATAATTCCCATCGTTTGTGCTAGAATGAGAGGCATTGGCATTCCTGTAACCTACCAATCCTACAAAGAAAATTGTACGCATATGTGCAATATTAAGATAATTATAATTGTTTAATTTAAAATGTTAGTTTTATTAGATGGGACGTAATTTATTTATTTATTATTTAATGAAAAATTAAATTATCGTTGGGTGTCCGTAAGTGGAAAGTTTCAAAGACTCAGTATGTGGGGTGCCACCAAGCCAACCATAATGGAAAAAAGAAGCACTTTCATAAAAATATAAATAATAAAATAATTGCACCCATAAGATTCTAATTTGAAAAAGAGAGAGAGAGAGAGAGAGAGATGCCCACTTGGGTTTCGCATCTCTAATTTATAAAATGCCCCCCGTTTTCCTTATAAGCAACATGGCATGCCTCACAAAGGAGATAAATGCCAGCCATGAATTGATATCCAGGGAGATTTTGAAGGAACAAAAAAGCAAAAAAAAAAGAGAGAGAGATATTATTTTGTTTTTCTTTTGTTATTTAATTAATACGAAAAAATAAATATTTTTGTGATTATGAAAGAATGTAATGAGGAGTAACAGATGTGTTAAAAGGAAATAAAAAATTACAGAAAATTTTGCTTATGAAAATCAAATATAGAACTCATAATTAGTTCCAATTCTTCTCCATTTCGCACACGACAGTTATTATGGCACTCAAGAAAGTAAGTATAAGTGGAGAAGACACGATATCAACTTCTGAAAAAGGTCCGGTACTAAAGCAGTTCTAACGGGAGACTTCTGAATCATGTAAAATGACATACACGTCTTATTAAATTATTTATTTAAGGAATTAAAAATGATCAATCCAAGTGATAACTGGATGAAAAACCCTTATTCGCTTCACCATTTGCATCGAATATATGTGGATATTGATCGGTCTTTAACCGATATCAATCTATCAAAGACATGTATCATGGTTTGCGCAAGTATGAACTATATACAAGATAACCCACATGGATTAATTCTTAGGACGTGGATTAATTCTATAAATAGGAAACGAGAATATATATCTATATATATATATATATTATCCATATAGTCTGAGATCTCTAGTCAGTTTGCTATGGTTATAAAATGTCTTTCTCTTTCTAGGTGCCAACCCAACTAATAACTATATTGCCCTTTTCCTTCAACGACATGGGTTGTACTATGCACATGTAAGCACATGTATGTTCTCTGGCAAAAGAATTTATATCTCTAGAAGATTAAATATATAGTATATAAAAATGTTTTTGTCAACCTTTACCTCATCGGCATGCAATGATGCAAATAGCAAATGCATTAACAAAAGGCATTCCATTTTTTTCATGCGTATAAATATACATATTAAAAGAGAAAAAAAATCAAAGAATATCCCATTTCATTCGATATTGCCATCTTTCTCAAGAATTTATTCTGCCTTTTGGTGGTTCTTCATTTATTGGATCTTGGAGTGGTCATTGTGATCGTATATGTAACATATGTTAATTAGATAGCTTAGCTAATTATATGATTAGCTCGTTATGGTACGTGCGTGCACTAGAGAATGCAAAGACACGATAAGAATTATTCCGCACAACGGAAGTGTATAGAAGGAGGGATGACCATGAAGCGTCGGACTCAAATGAAATGAATAAAAGGTTAACAACGAAAAAGCGCATCTTCGATAATCAAGTTTCTAAAATCCAGAAGTGAAAATTGCAGGTTAAGTGAGACTAGTACCGTCCGAGATATCCCCCTCTTTTCTGAAGTCCTCAAATTGTGATCTCTATCTTCTTACTTCGAATGTACTCGAGCAATGTATTGGAGCAGCCTTCGAATCGAACGAATGATGTAAGTCATGACAACCACAGTACATTTCCATTCGTGTTCTTCTCCTAACTAATAACTGTCATTGTACCCATAATCTCAAAATAACCAACCAATCTCTCTGGGAAATTTCTTTTCCGTCGTTTCCTTTTGCATGCTATTAGAAAGGAGAGGAAGTCACGGCGGTCCAACAAAGAACATATAATAACAATTCGGCATTATCTCTCAGCCACTCGTGACTATAATTTCCATAAGTAATGTTTTACTTTCTTGGGGCAGAAGAGAACTTACTTGTTCGTGAAAAACGAGAAACGATTTACATAAACTTCTCGTCATAGACATACGCAAAGGAAAGTACGTTATTTGCCGCAATCACGGCAAACTTAAGCGACCACATATAGGTTAGTCAAATGGTAGAGATAGCCGGCATGCATGGTGCGATTACATCACAAGCCTCAATTTAGACATCCTTGATAGATTGAACTGTTGGTGATGAACAACCTGGTCCTTGGACGAAGTAGGTTGGCTTGTGTTTTTTTTCTCTCAAAAAAGAGAAAGGAAAAAAAAAAATCTGATCCGTGCTGTACCCCGCCGACCTCTGGGCTGGTCGGCTTCTTTATTTTTGGGCCGAAAAGCTAGTCGGCTTGGCCGGCAGACAATTGAACCCCTCTTCATTTGACCGAGGAAGGCAGTCAAAAAGAGGCTCGGTCGGACGACATTCTTCGCACCTTGACCCGACCCACGCGGCCCGGAGCTGCGCCCGGAACCCGATGCTTCGTTGCCCGATGATTAATCCAACGGTGGAGATCAAATCTAACGGCCCGGGGAACGGGATCTGAAAAATCGGGAGAAACATCGGGGGAGCAAAGGAAGGCCTCCGGACAGGTCAGGCCCCCCCATCCCCGCTGCCTTTTTCTCGTGGTGGAAATGATTCCTTCTCTCACCATTTTATTGCTAATTGATTAGTACACAAATTATCAATTAATTATTTACAGGTGTAATAATTAATGAGCTATCAATTCTTAATATGGGAAAATTACAACTCCAAGTGTATCTTAAAATGCATTTACCCCAAATTGGCCCCCTCAAGTTTTCCTCACTCTTCACTTCGCTTAAAGAGTAAACTGCCACTCCACATGCAAATCAAATGAAAATAATATTTTTGCTGATACCGAAAAGATAATGACGAAAAATTTAATTCACTCTGTGTTTTTTAAATGAAATCTATGTCAGTCCGTATCTTTATTGATTTCGAAAAACTCAAAATCATTATAAAATGATCGAACAAGTCAATTTTTGGCTTCTGATAGCTTTGAGACTTGCCTTTTGCTTCCTTCCTCATTGATTTATGGTCTCACTCTCAATGGTTAGGTTTGTACCTAAAATTTCCACGGAGATTGTTAGTTGAGCAACGAGAATGAAGTACGAGGGTTATATTGAAATAAAAGTGAATATCAGGGGGCAAAATGAAATTAAAGCACCCAAGGATCTCCACCACTGCTGAGCTCCCTCTCTCTCTATGTAAACCCCCTTAATCCGCGCTTTCCTTTTGCTATAGAGAGAGAGAGAGAGAGAGACAGACAGACAGACAGACAGAGAGACAGAAGCAGGGGGCCATCGTCATCGGAGGTTGGTTTCGCTGCTTCTTCGAGCTCAATCCCCCTTCGATTTCCGTCTCTGTGAACAAGGTAACCTCGGATCTTGACCTCTCTCCATCCATCTTCTCCTCTCGCTTCCCGATTCGTAAGATCTTTCATGGCTGCGCTTGAACGATCTGATGCCTCCGTGCTTTCATTCTTCCTGAAAGCTTGTTTAGATTGCGAGTCGATGGGTTTCATTTGATGGTTTGATTTTTGCATTTTCATGATAAGACGGACGTAATGTGATTGAAATCGTCATTTCTGGTTATTCGAGCATGGAAATGGCATCTAAGGAAAGTAAAACTTGTACATCTTCGATCTGTAGATACCGTGACATCTTTTCAATCTGAAATTGCTATTCTTTCTGGAAGAAATCTTCAATTTCCAAATTTCTGAGCTCCAAAAGGTTAGTGGATTCATATTACTACGAAATCTATACTTGGAAACCCGTCGTCTTCCATTTTAGTTTCACTTATGTACCAAAAGTGTTATATATGATGCGTATGATATGAAATTAACGTTCTGATTTATTAGATCTATTATCGAATTTCAGAATTGATTTACATCCATCGATTGCAAAATTGAGAGAAAAAAATGTTCTCTCCATTTAGAACTTAGAAGAAAGTTTCATGAAACATAAACCTTGAAGGACCTCTGGATGGAATGAAAAGATTAGAATTGGGTATAGTCTGTGACAATGGAACTGGAATGGTGAAACATCTTCCATATTTTTTTTTTTAAAAGAAGCTCAATTTGGAGCTGTTTCATCTTGATTGGACCTTTAACATCATATGCGTATCAAAGATTATGTTTTTCGGGTGACTCCGTTGCCGATCCATTAGATTATGGTGCACATGCTTTAATTTGGCTTGTTAAAAGCTATTGTATCATGTCTATTGATTAGTAGTTTTCTCATGTCAGTGCAATCTGTTGTGCAGATCTTTTAAAATGGCAGATGCAGAGGATATTCAGCCCCTTGTCTGTGACAATGGAACTGGAATGGTGAAGGTAAGAAAATGATTCTTGCTCACTGAAAGTTCAAAGCTGAATTGGTAGTTTTCGGCTTCTAAAATGCTGCTTGGCTTTATAATTTTATTGTGTAGGCGGGATTTGCTGGTGATGATGCTCCCAGGGCAGTCTTTCCGAGTATTGTTGGTCGTCCCAGGCACACCGGTGTCATGGTCGGAATGGGACAAAAGGACGCCTACGTCGGTGACGAGGCCCAATCGAAGAGAGGTATCCTCACATTGAAGTACCCAATTGAACATGGTATTGTAAGCAACTGGGACGACATGGAGAAGATCTGGCATCACACCTTCTACAATGAGCTCCGTGTTGCTCCTGAAGAGCACCCTGTGCTTCTGACAGAGGCACCTCTCAACCCTAAGGCCAACAGGGAAAAGATGACCCAGATCATGTTCGAGACCTTTAACTGCCCTGCCATGTATGTCGCCATTCAGGCTGTTCTCTCTCTATATGCCAGCGGTCGTACAACTGGTGCGTGTAGCATTTTCAAACTTGATCTTTCTTTATGTTGACAGAAGTTGTTTCTGCTTCTGACTTAAATCTGCTGATTTCTCTAGGTATTGTGTTGGATTCTGGTGATGGTGTGAGTCACACTGTGCCCATCTATGAGGGTTATGCCCTTCCACATGCTATCCTCCGTCTCGACCTTGCTGGCCGTGATCTTACTGATGCTTTGATGAAGATTCTCACTGAGAGAGGGTACATGTTCACAACTACTGCCGAACGGGAAATTGTCCGTGACATGAAGGAAAAGCTTGCTTATGTTGCCCTCGACTATGAGCAGGAGCTGGAGACTGCCAAGAGCAGTTCATCTGTTGAGAAGAACTATGAGCTTCCTGACGGACAGGTCATCACCATCGGGGCTGAGAGGTTCCGATGCCCAGAAGTCCTCTTCCAGCCATCTCTGATTGGAATGGAAGCTGCAGGAATTCACGAGACTACCTACAACTCCATCATGAAGTGTGACGTTGATATCAGAAAGGATCTCTATGGAAACATTGTGCTCAGTGGAGGCTCCACTATGTTCCCTGGTATTGCTGACAGGATGAGCAAGGAAATCACTGCTCTTGCCCCGAGCAGCATGAAGATCAAGGTGGTCGCTCCCCCAGAGAGAAAATACAGTGTCTGGATTGGAGGGTCCATTCTTGCATCCCTTAGCACCTTCCAACAGGTATGTCTTGTCTTCAGTTTGCTTTCCTAGCTCAGACATTTTGGGCTTATATACTGAGGAACTTATGGTTTTCATCTTTCTTAAAAATCAGATGTGGATCTCCAAGGGTGAATATGATGAGTCTGGTCCATCCATCGTCCACAGGAAGTGCTTCTAAATTCAGCAAGTTTATTATTCAATGGTGAGTTATTTTTTCCGCTTCAGTTGGCTTTGTTTGTGTCTGTCCTATGAACTCGAGCTCTATCGCCGTGGCGAAGAATCAAAAGTATGGGAGTCGAAGAAGGAGGGCGTTCTCAGCTTGGCGTATCTATAGCTTCTCATCCATTTCATGGTCGGTTAATTTCTCGCTGAGAAGCAGGTCTAGTCTGTCTTGGTGCTGTAGGATCTTGTAGCTGGAAGTGATATCGGATGTTTTTCATTTCCTTTTTTTACCCTCTTCCAATTAAGACATCATCAATTCAAGGCTCCCCCATCTGAACATTATTGTTAATATTTTGCATGAGAGACTTATGCTAGTGCCAGTTTGCGATTTATAAACTTGCTATTGGAATTCTCCATTATATAAGAAGATTCTTGGTTTGAAATTTTGAATGCCGCTTGTTTATGTGCATACCTGGTGTGAAAAAAGATTTAGCGTTTGCCTGGTCTCTCTTGAATTGCGGTGCACTGCCTTCTCTCTTGTATGGAATCAGGATGCAGCATCGGCTCTGCTGAACGTGAGTTTTCCATTTTTGGGACGATTCAGGAGTAGAGAGTATGAATAGATAGGAGCAGAGCAGTTCTCTTTCGGAATCATTATCAATAGTAGTTTTGAATATTGAATATTTCTCTCTTAATGATTTGGAAAGCTGAGCTTCTCGGTGAAGCCGATGAATTGAATCGATCAAACAGGCGGCCGAAGGAGATGAATGAGACGCAAAGAAGCGTGATGTAATGAAAGTGAAAGGGATCTTAGTGGCGAAGCAATCTTCCAAGGGGGGGAATGGATTAATTACTTGAATCATCCAATTAGAAGCAGAGGCGTAAAGCGTTTTTTGGCCGTCTCTTTTCGCAAGTTGGGGTTGAATTTGGCAAGTCGGGTTGAATTGTGAAGTGCTTCTAGATGGACCCACCGTACATTTTCTTAGGATTATGTTGGTGCCACAAAAACGATATACAGGTGACTGCTCATATCGTCACCGTTCTAAATTTGTCATTGAATGCGTCATTTCATAGATAAGTAGTTGTTTTACGGCGTCTATAGAGTTGATACGGATGCCATCGCTAAGTTGAATCGATTGGCCAATATTGTCCGATCTTTCGGCTTTAACATGCACAGAAAAATCACGAAAATAAGCGACATTGTTAAGAAGCGAAAAAATGAAACAAATGATAGACTCAATATTTATATCCGAACACTTTCTTTAGATTAGAGGAGAATGGATTTTAAGAAAAGGGGGTGAAGGAAATTTATATATATAACTCAAAAAAATTCTATACGAAGTCCCCTTTCCCACCTTTTTATTTTTCTTCATTCAAATAGAGTTAGTGACATCATTTTTTTGCTGTTTCTTGATGCCATTAAACCTAAAAAGGATCCGTTCGAAACTCGCAAGTATTGATCCAACAACTTTCAAAGAATCGAGAATTCGGGCCGAGGACCAATTACTGAAGAACTAGGAAAAGAGACCCGCGCTTCGATGCGGGATAGCAACAAATATGAATTGTATTCCTAATTCAATTTTAGAAAAATACTATTTAAATTACGATCGAAAAAAATACTATTTCAATCAATTATATTATAAGTTTAAATATATGAATAAGGTCGTCTATATAATAATATCAAGCAAATGTTACTTTTACACTTTTATTTATCTTTGTGTTGTTGAATTTTATCTAGTTGAATTATTACAATGTATTTCATTAGTATTGTCCTGTGAATGAGGTATGAAGTTCGAATGGATTGCTCCACTCACTATTTTATATGGAGTTTTCAATAATTAGGTTACTTGTGGAATGCTAATAGTGAGCACCCTATACTTATGAAAATCTTATATATCAATTGAGAAGTATGATTAAAGAAGTTTTGTTTGGAAAATAAAAAGTCAAAGTTGTACGAATTTTTTTTTTAAGATAAGATGTCAAAGTTATTAATCAACATTTACCAAAAAAGTTAATAATTGACAAAATTTGATAAAAGAAAAGAGAATACAAAATTGGTAAATTTAATTAGAGGGTAACTACCTTTTATATGATCAAACCTCTTATGAACTCTATCTCATCTTTAATAGTTAGATAACGATAAAGCTATGTTTTCAAACCCAACCCAAGTGTCGAATCGGAATCTTCACTTGATCGTGAGTCTCTGGTTCATTTGTCTACTTTTATTTTGCAATTTTCATTTTTTTCGGTGAACTCAACGGAGCCAAAGCTCGAGATAAGAAAGAAAGACAACATAAGATAAAAGAAAACTACGCCAAACAAAAGCGAGGTATGAGAGCATCCGCAGGGTGCCCAATTTCTGGGCCAGTTAGGTTCACGTGGCAATTGGCCCGGCCCCGAAATAGCACTCCCTCTGTGGGAGCCCTGAGCCCGTGGCACTTGCCCACTTTTTGCCTAATTTAGTTATATATATCGGCTGAAAGAGTTGTGGGCTCTTTCAGCCGTTAATGATTAATTATAAAGAAAAATTGTAAGCGTTGACTGATTTAATTATTTTTTAAAATTTTTTTTATAAATACGTCATATAAATGAATTATCGATTTGTACCATTATAGTATTTTAATATGCAATATCATTCTCTATGTAATGTATTTTCTAATGTACTATATAAATTATGTAATGCTATCGCTAATCATCGAATCTTATCCGTAATTAATATTTTTAAATTGAAAAATATAAATAAATATTAAATAATTGCAATTTTAATAAAAACAAAAAATTGAAATGCTTATTTATTAAGTAAGTAAAATAATAGTTTAATAAATATGTACACGTTTTTTTAAAGAAAAAATCAACTGGGAACTACATGAGTTCCACGAAATGGGATTTACATCGTAGAGTGAGTGTCAATTTTTTCATTGAGTGTCACTTTACTTACTTGGCCACATGTGGGGCCCACAAAAGAGGAATTGGCCTCCTAATTGACCCTTGCACCGCGGATGCTCTAAAGACCCAACAATAGTTGCAGTGCCAATAGAGCCATTCAATCCGCACACGGGTCTAAATGTGCTGATTCTCCAAGGACCAACTTCTCTGAAGAGCTCTTTTGATAGCCCTAACCAGATGAGAAATATGTGGAGCAAACACATTAGCCGAATTCAGAAGGCCATAAACGACCTCCGAATCCACCTCCCAAATAATCAACCTGTGGGCAAGATCCCACGCATGCGAATCCCACATTATAAGCATAGAGATTATTTAGTTAAGTTTTAGAAACATTAATAAATTCACCCCCTACAATTTCACATTTGAATTTGAAAATATAAGTTATATGACTATCGGTATAGAGATTATAAAAAAAAAAAAGTTGAGAATTGATATCCCAAAATTCAAAATTTTAATTTTGAAAGATTACTTTTTACACGAGATCAATTTACAATATAAAATTGAAATTAAAAATAGATACAGCATATATCCAATTTGTATATCTAACGTCTTAAACACAAAATTAATTCTGATTATTCTAGCAATGAATATTCTAATGAATATTGGGGAAAGAAAATACTTTTTTCTATGAACAATTGGTCCGTAAAAATCAAGTCATTTAGATCAATGGGAGAATCATGTTATGCGCTATCTTGTCCGAATCAGGATGGATTCTAAAACATAAACAAAGATGGGGTCTTTTTTAAGTAAAATGTAAAAGAAAAAAAGGGTTTTGATTATTCTAGCAAAAATTATAAATACATAATTCTTTTTCTCGGAATAATTTGCCCAACAGTAAAGATTGTTTAAATGATGTTGTAGACGGGATTACGCGTTACATTGTCCGAATCAAGATGGGTTCTAAAATATGAAAAATATGGATTTAAAAAGAAAAAGAAAGTGAAAAGTGCAAAAAAGGAAAAAGAAAAAGAAAAAGAAAGGAGATGCGACTGGGAAAAATACATGTCATAGCATAATCTTTTGCTTCCGTGTCAATTTTACCACAATTTTTAAAAATTATACTATATAGCACATCATTTAGGATGTAATGTCAATCATAACAAAATATTTTTCTTTTATATAAATTTTATCATAACTTTTTAAAATTATACTATATACAACATTGTTTATGGTGTAGTATCAATTATGACATGACGTCAAACTTTTCGTAAAAATTGGGCCTAAACTCTTGCCACATGCGAAATTACTCATATTCATGTTCAATGCCCTTTTACTCACCTAATTCTTTTATCATCAATGCTCGAATCACATTTCCGCCTCTTCACGCATCTCCCATAGCATTGTAGCCTAAATTTCTTTTCAATTCAGCGTTTTGCCATTTCTCTCCCCTCTTCACCCACGAACTTGCTAGTTTCTCTCTTCACACTTCTCCCTTTTTTGTCCCATAAAAGAAAACGATTTAAAGTTTACATTTCATTTTATAGGTATGAGCTTCTCTTTTTTTCTAATAATTTTTCATCCATTGTTCATTATATGAACTGCGATAAGTTCAATATATAATTTTTTTTCACTCTATTGTTAGTGTGGTTAGTTTTTAGAAAGAGTATTTCCGTATATGAAGAGGAAGGAAAGGGATTCGACTATTGATGATGAAAGAGTCGGGTGGGTAAAAGGACACCTAACAGATTGAAATATGGGTTATTTCGCATATAGCAAGAGTTTAGATCTACTATTCATCCATATATGCTACACATCAGCCTTAAGTTTGATTTTCAACGTCAGGCTATAATTAATACTACACCCTAAATGTTGTGCTATATAGTATAATTTTAAAGGATTGTGATAAAATTGACACAAAAACAAAATGTTGTGCTATAACATGTATTTTTCCCTTATTTTTTTATGGTCTCTGCTTCTCTTGGGAAGAGGTGGCATAGGAGGAGCTTGGGCTCTGGTCAATGTGATGGGGTTGAGAAAAAAGGGAGAGTGAGTATTTGAATTTTTAATTTTTTTCCTTTAACATGTCAAATTGGGGGATTTTAGGAATAAAATTTGAATTTTTAAATGACCATCAAATACCAAACAAGGTTATGTAAATTACTAGCAATCTGAAAGCAATGTACCAAACACTTGTAATCTACATTACCATGAATTTAATTGGTAGTAATTAGGGATGTGCACGGGTACTGGGTATACCCGGAACCGGTTGAAACCTACCATAACGGGTAGGGTCCGGGTAACTCGTATTGAAAATAAGCTAGGTTCTGGATATTAAAATTAGGAACCTATGAAAATCGATTCCGGTTCCTGCCTACAGGGTACCCGGAACCGATTATTTATTAAAAAAAAAAAAGAAAGAGTAAAGTTACTATCTCCTCTAATGAATCAGAACATAGACACTTTGTTGTGTGAGATCGTATTATGGATGTTCAATTTTGTCGATGGATTGATGAGACATATTATTATTTCATTGTTGTGAATTAATCTAAATTTTGTTGATATTCTATTCGGCGTGATTACTAATTATGTATGTGATATTTTCAATTTTATTTAACATGAGAAAAAAATTTACAGGTTTCAACAGGGTATCCAGAACCTGTGGTATAATACAGGTTCCGGGTAAGTTCCGGTTCCATAATTCAATAGGGTAGGGTTCGGTTCCAAAATCTTGGAACATGTTCCTTACAAGGTAGGGTCCGGGTATTATGAAAAATAGAGGGTATCTGGAACCGATCACCCCTAGTAATAATCTATATAAATGGGAATCCATATTACCAATAATATTATTTGGTAATGTATCAAACGCCACCTTAAGTATAGAATGATAAAAGTTTATACATAATTTTAAAATAGTGATTAAATAGTTTCTACATGAGAAAGAGAGAATTATACATATATATACATATATATAAGTTAGAGATGTAACTAATTTTATAAGATTAAGAATATTAATGTTTATTCTACATATATATGAAATACAAAATCTATTTGTATTACGTATAAAATTGTCACTAAGGTAATGTGTTTGGAGTTTTTATAGGTCCGTGAAGAATAAATTCCAAGAGTGGAACACTGAGAGAAGATTTCCCATTGGCAACCTAAATTTTGAAAAAAAGAGAGTTACAAATATCCTTATATGAATATATAGTATTTTTATATATTAAATTTCTTCTGATTTCTCTAGATAAACGTCAGGGCATGGTTCTTAAAATCATGATTCGAATCGTAGAATCGTACGATTCTACGATTCAAGGGGGGTCATGCGATTCCGATACAATGGGCTAAATCGGAAACTGTAGAATCGCATCTGAATCGGGCCGTGAATCGCGGAATCGCGGAATCGGGCCGATTCTGCGATTCCGGATTCGGCCCAGACTCGAGCGAAGGGCAGGCCTGATTCGGGCCCTTGGGAGAAGGCCAAGCCAGAGTGGGCTGAAGGCCTTCAGCCCAGCCCATTAGCCTGAGCCCGACAGCTTTTTTTTTTCCTCTCCCTTCCTTTCCCTTTCTTCTCTGACGCTCCTCCTTTCTCCCAAGAGTCCGAACATTTCTGTGCCCTAATCCACCGGACCTCCAACTCTCCAACGGTCCGAGCTTCAACAATTTCTTAGGATTCTTTTTGTTCTGCTAGTGCCGGGTTCTCTTGTTCGGTTGTTTCGACTCCGACGAGCTTGAAGCTCAGCAGATTTGAGTGATCGGGTCGAGAAGAACATATTCCCCTCGCTTCTTGTTACGGCAGTTGAAGTGATGTCCGCTAAAATGTTTGAGTCTTTACTATCCTTCATATCAGGGTCAAGAGCATGGTCAATGGTGATCTGCTGCTCCTTTGCATCGAAGCTAATTGCATCCTCCACGAATGAGAGCTGCAAGGAAGCAGCCATAGAAATCAGCGAGTTCAAGAAAGTAGATACTGTACTGCAATCCTTCACCGGCAGCAAGACTCAAAAAGAATATTAGCATCAAGAAAGAGGATGGACAGGAAGAATTGAGGAGATTGGAATCCAGCATTCAAATTCTTGAACAGGAGCTCGAGTTCTTGCATGTCATATAATTAGAACCCGGACATTTCTTCTCAACATCTTCACGTATAAGTTGAAATCATTGTTTAGGCAAAGCTTAGTAGGAAATTGAATTCAGCTACGCTTCTGTTTACATATTAGTAAACGATGTCGTATTAAAGAGATAACAAAGTATAGACTTAATCAAAGTATATGAACTGCAGAAAAACATGACAATTAAGTTCCAAAAAGTAGTGGACGAACTCATGACTCGATCTCTCATGTTCCTAGATTTCACGAGGTTATTGCACTTCTGATACGAAATGAGCGCTCATTAATCTATTTTGCCTTTGGTTCGTTTATCAGGTCTGCCACGTGATATAGTAAGTAGTTCGAGGTGGCTGAACACGTGTACATTGTTATACGATTTGACATTCTATGTTATGACTTATGTTGTTAACCGTTTATTTTGAGAGATTGAGTTATGATTTGGGCTTTGAATTTTCATAATTTGTAACGATGTTTTGTGCTTTTATGATTTATTATTGGTTTGTTGGTTTTTGATCCTTTTTTTAATATGAGGAATTAAGGATTGATTTTTTTTTTTGCTCAAAAAAGTATGATACATGTATATATATGCTATTTTTTTAATTACAGGTAGAATCTTACGATTCACGATACGATTCTACGATTTACGATTCTACGACCCTCAACCGATTTTAGGTAGAATCGCGATTCTAAAAACCTTGCGTCAGGGAAAATGTTTTTCTTGAAAATAATTGATTCGATCATAATAACCATATCGTTTATGTTGACGGGTCAATCGGATTACTAGTTATCTTGATCAGGTCGAATTTAATATTTAAACAAAGAGGTTGAAAATGTAAAAAGTTAAAAATGAGAGTTAAAAAAAAAGAAAAGAAATTCATGAGGGCATAAACAATAATGATTGGATTGTTTGTCTAGATGGATCGACCATATCACTTTCTACTTTTTTTTTTTATCGAATTTAAAAGTACTTAAAAAGGAGAAATTTAAAATGTGAAAATTTAATTAAAATCGGATAAAAGTTAACCAAAAAAAAAGAAGAAAAATCCTTAGGATGCCATAGATGATGTTGTTTAAAGAAAGATACATTAAAGAAAGATTTATCCTTATAATTTTTCGAAGATGTAGTAATGGAGTAAAAAATAATAATTTCCCTCTTACTAGTACTAGGGAATCCAGAGACTTGCCAGGACGACGATCCGCGTGCATACCCCCCAGCCGAAATCTGAACCGTCCAAAGGAACCATCAGATCAACGGTTCTCAGTCAAACCACCAAAATCCCAAATTCATCCGCCAATTTTCCCTCCAAAATTTTCAATCTTCTTCCCCAATATTAATCGAAACCCTCGCAGTCACTCCATCAGTCAAATCATTTCAGATCACTCTCTCCATAGAAGCAATCTCTCTCCTTCTCTTGCCTGCCTCTCTCGCAATCCCTGAAGATGGCCAGAACTAAGCAAACGGCCAGGAAGTCCACCGGAGGCAAGGCCCCGCGCAAGCAGCTCGCCACCAAGGCCGCCCGGAAGTCCGCCCCGGCCACCGGCGGCGTCAAGAAGCCCCATCGCTTCAGGCCCGGCACCGTGGCCCTGAGGGAGATCCGGAAGTACCAGAAGAGCACGGAGCTTCTGATCCGGAAGCTCCCGTTCCAGAGGCTGGTGAGGGAGATCGCCCAGGACTTCAAGACCGACCTTAGGTTCCAGAGCAGTGCCGTGGCGGCGCTCCAGGAGGCCGCCGAGGCTTACTTGGTCGGGCTGTTTGAGGACACGAACCTGTGCGCGATTCATGCCAAGAGGGTCACGATTATGCCCAAGGATATTCAGCTCGCCAGGAGAATCAGGGGAGAGAGGGCTTAGGAGGATCAACAGCTTAGGGTTTATAGCTTTCTCTTGGATTGTTTTGGTAGGGATTTCTTTGAGCTTCACGATGAACGGTAGTGTAATCGTTTGATGAAATTGATGAAAATATGTCTTGTTGAAGTATGGAATTTATCGAGTAGCCCATCTCTATCTGGCACCTTCGTTTCTTGATCGGAACTTAAAATCATAAATCACGCCCAAAATTGAAAATTGCACTCAATCGTTAGCACTGTCGGCTCTCGATTGTCACTTCTCCGTTTGCTTGGCATGATGTGCCTCTTTTCTCCGTGTCCTGGGGCTTCCACCATGAAACTGATTCGACATCTGATAGCAGGCAATTGATGGGTAATGGAGGCAAATGGGTGATGGATAGTGGAAGAATGGGAAGCGAGTTTAATGGGGACAATGTGGATTACAGGATCCATCTCCATGATTCAGGTAGTATTTCCGAGCTGTTTCACGGTAAACTCAGCCGAAACTGCTAATTGCTTCTGTACTCTGTGCTGAATATAAAGAGCAATCTTATCGGTTTATTGGCAGCTTCATGCAATTCCTTTGTCTGCAAGAAATCCTCATTGATTAAGAGTCCTAATAACTTAGTTATCAAGTTTGCTTGTTTCGGTAAAATGTCTTTTCTAGATTTATACTCAAAACATTATTTTCTCGACATAAACAACATTATCTGCACTCATGGAAATGCAGTTGACGGATAACGTCTGCTTACATTAGAATTCTGCATGTTCTACGAACACGTCCTTTTGCAGTGCATCTGACTGGGGCATATTTGTCAATAAATCGAGAGAGAACGACAAGAATGTAATCGATCTTGATGGTTTGTTCCGATTATATAGGCATCAAACTCTGAGGAAGTTGTGATCCACAGCTCGCTGCATATTCACTCACAAATGCCAAGAGGGTGAATTGCAAGACATGCCACCAATTCTTGCACTTCAAGTGCACAATCCATATCCATCCTATCCTGTTCATAAATTCTATACATCTCTCACCAACTCTACACCCACCAATCAGATACAACCCGAAAAAAGAATATGATTTTCACAAGAACACATCTAACCATCTCTGTTGCCATTCTTGCAGCTGCTATAACTGCAAATATCACTACCCCGAACGTCTCTTCCCTCTTTAGTATTCTCGACTCGAGCGTTCCCTTTCCCTTCGGATCGCTGGTTCTATTCGATTTCATCCACTGGCTCCCTGTTGGTCGCCACCACAGACACCACAGAGAACCCCGTGAAAGTGACAAGGTTTCGATTTGCGATGATTTTCCTCCCAACATTCCCCCACCAGAGACGAATATGACCTTGACCCTCTGTGTTGATCCAAATGGTTGTTGCAATTTCACGACAGTCCAAGCAGCAGTTGACGCGGTTGGGAATTTTAGCGAGAAGAGAACTGTGATTTGGATTAACAGTGGCATCTACTAGTAAGCTGGTTACTTATTTCATTTGTTTCCTGTATGATATGTTCGATCGGTTTCTAAATAATCCTCCAGGGCTAGATATTTGAATTTTATTAAGCCAGCATTGCATTTTATCGTACATTACTTCTTTCAGAACTTTCTGACATGACATGGTTTTTGCAGTGAAAAGGTTACTATTCCGAGGACAAAACCGAATATTACATTTCAAGGACAAGGGTACACATCTACTGCAGTTGCATGGAATGATACTGCAAATTCTGCTCATGGCACATTCTACAGTGGCTCTGTTCAAGTTTTCGCGAACAACTTTGTTGCAAAGAACATAAGCTTCATGGTGAGATATGCGAACTGATATCCGTACTTATGATGCATGACATCTGGAAACTAAAAGTACTCCTAGGAATTCTGGCAATCGATGTTAAAACATACTGTGATACTGATTCCTTATGCTGATGTGTTGCAAAAATTGTAGAATGTGGCTCCAATACCGAGCCCGGGCGATGTGGGGGCCCAAGCAGTGGCCATAAGAATAGCAGGGGACCAAGCGGCCTTCTTGGGGTGTGGTTTCTTTGGAGCTCAGGACACTCTCCATGACGATAGGGGCCGTCATTACTTCAAGGACTGCTATATCCAGGGCTCCATTGATTTTATCTTTGGCGATGCTCGCTCATTGTACGAGGTAAGCTTGCCGCCAAGAAACTGAATGTAGTTCGATTTCAAATTATTATGCGCATCTCTAGAGTGTTTTGAGATAATATATAAAAGTTGAATGTTTTAAACTATGAACGATACACTTATTTAGTCTAGTTGAACATTTGAAAGGATACTTAGATTATGGGTTTGCTTCTTGTATTTTGCCCGTCCATTCCCCAGATTATTCACCTTCCTTCCTTAACCGACCAAATGCATAAGTTAATCGGTTCTAATTTGTACATTCTGGTGGCAGAATTGCCAGTTGATATCCATGGCCAATCCCGTCCCAGCTGGGCAGAAGGTAATTAACGGAGCCGTTACGGCCCACGGTAGAGTCTCGAAAGATGAGAACACGGGCTTCACTTTTGTGAACAGCTCCATTGGAGGCACAGGCCGGATCTGGCTTGGCCGAGCATGGCGACCCTTTTCACGGGTCGTTTTTGCCCTCACGTCCATGACAGATATCATTGCCCCTGAGGGCTGGAATGACTTCAATGACCCGGCCAGAGACCAGTACGTGAAAAATTCTCTGATCTATTTACCATTGCTTAACACATATTGATTCTGGGACCACCTTCAGATTCAGATAATTTGATGAAACTTTTGGTTTGAGTTAAGCTTTCGATTTCATCATTGCAGGAACATATTCTACGCCGAGTATAATTGCACGGGAGCAGGTGCAAATATGGCTCAAAGAGCTCCGTATGTTCAGAGACTCAACGATACCCAAGCTTCGCCTTTCCTAAACACCACCTTCATCGACGGGGATCAATGGCTCCAACAAGTCCTAATTACATGATATCTCTTACTTTGAATACATCTATTCCTCTAATCCATAACATCTTTTTTTTTTTTGGGGGGGGGGGGGGGGGGGGGGGGGGGGGAATACACCAACTAAGATCATTCAATCAAGCTATAATTATATTTTCATTGATCTATGAAGAACACAAATTCGAACCCGATGGAATTGCTTCCATGAACGAATGATATCTCTCTAAGACGTGGGATGAATAAGTTTTTAGTACGTAGTTTAATGGAGCACACGACGCAATTATAAGGACACCACAACCTGTTCCTCTCTTTGTCCTCTTTCCTTTCTTGTGTTTTGTTTATTATATGATGTTATTGAGGAAACAAGGGACAGCACAACTTGGCAAGTCGTGCAACTGAACCACAAGAGTTGGTATTATGATCATGACCTAATTAATTAGAATATTTGGCCACCTTGAAACTCGACAGCATTTACTAGCTAGATTCTGGTCCTTCAATGAATCTTTCGTGATTAAAACCAAAAGCATTTCTGCAGTGCAAATGGAATGCCTGCAAACTCCCATGAGAATGACTTGAAAACCCTAATTCGTAAATTTGGAACGGCCGTCTTCAAACTCATTAATTGAAGTCCCTTAACAGCACACGGGGTTCATGTCCCTTTAACTTAAACTAAGAAGGCTGATCGGTATTAGGATCTCATTTGGGCCTGCTAGCCGCAGGGATTTATCTCTGTGAACCCTCCTTGACCGATTATGGGTGACCCGTCTTTGATCATAACCTTACGATCATGAGCAACTATACCTGCTAATCGATCAATCAATTATAATATACAAGGGCCGTGAAGTTCAATAAGAAATGGCTACATTAAATTTTTCTTAGTACTCGCAGCTCGTGATTGAGTGATTCTTCAATTACTCGGTCAATTAAATTGAAAAATTTCTCCATAATTATCATGTCAATAAAGTATTATTATTGGACTTGGGTTAAAGAATATAATTATGGGAAGAGTCCATGTGAGCTGAACTATTGTTATTGTTGTTATCGGTACGCTGTGATTTTCCATGCATAGCCGACCAATGTTCCCCACCGAAGCCCAAAAGCAACCAGCAACAGTCCCAAAATTTACTCACCTTGCCCCGTGCCTTTTTTTTTGGTGGGGGGGTGTTGTGGTTTTTGTGTGTGTGTATATAAATATAACAAAGTGTAAACTTCTATAGAAAAGAATAGGGAAAAAAAGAAAAAAAAACAGAAACTGCTCATCAGACAGAAATATATATTGAGCCGTGAAGACACCATATTTGAACAACCCACGGGAATGGGATTCTCTAAGGCAGTTACGTGCATGGCCAGTTATAATTGCAAGACTACTAGCATTTTGGTGTTGCATCGCTCATTGGTTTATATATAAACTGATTTAGGGACTTAACTGATATAGAAGGTATCTTTTGAATACGAAATTATTAATTTACTACAATTTTTATTAAGGTGGGATAAAGCGGTCCCAACAACATGACCATGCAATCAGTTCAACATTTTAGTATAGCTTAGGGCATTGAATATTTTCTAATGCACACTTTGTTAGGAAAGGTCTATGGTGCAATCAGTTGTACCATACAATCAAAGTAAAGTAGTATAAATCTTCCGGGATTTTGGCCCCATAAATTTGCTCATATTTGACAGGCTGTCCCCCCTCCAAGTTCAACATCACTTGAAGTAATGAAATTAATTTCCCAATTTCGATTAAATTTCTGACATTGATTTATTTATCTACAATTTTCACTCAATCTTAATGTTACATCAACAAAACCATCCTCTTAAATTTGAGCCTGCGATATGTAGGAAACTATACCACCAAAACATAATAAGCGACATTCATATAATCAAAAAGGAGAAAAAAAAAGAAAATCTAAAAACGATTGTAAAAGGTCATGAGAACAAATTTCTTCTTTAATAGCTTTGTTTGGATGGCGGATTATGGAAAGATAGGTTATGAATGATTATTTTATAAAATTATCGTATATCATTATAACGTTTCTAATTTAAATCATCATATAAAATTAATAACATTGTTCTACCATATTCTCTAATTGCATTTCTATGTTCACCTCAAAAGCATATTTCAAGAAGAGGACAAGTTTGTATATTTATCATGAGTAATTTGTTAAAATATAAGAAATTAAGGAATTCATTATAATTTTTTGGGCCATTTGTTATCAATTATTAACCGACCGAAAAAAGAGAGAAAAAGAAAAAAAGAAAAGGGGGCAGGCGCCTCAATTTCCCCGCCTTTTATATATAACGCCACTCTCTCTTCTTCCATGCCCGTTTTCAGAGATTTCGTTTCCTCTTCCTTAATTCAGCCCGAGAAAGGTAACCATGGGCGGCTGTGCGACGAAGCCGAAGGTGTCGAAGGGCGCCGATGCCGGCGAGCCACCGGTTCCGGCGCCGGAGCCCGTTAAGGATCAGGAGGTTGCTGCTGTCACGGCTTCAGAGGCGAAGGCCGTGGAGTCCACTGTCACTTTGCCAGAGACGGTCGAGAAGAAGGACGAGGCGGCGGCAGTGGCGGCTGAGGTATTGGAGCTCACTGAAGGAGTTAAGGAGATCGTGGTGGACGACGATAAGGTCGACGACCAAGCAAGCAAGCGCCGGTCCCTGAGTCTCCTGTTCAACAAGGAGGTAATGTCACGGTTCCACTTTCCGATTGCTTTGCACGTTTTGCGATGACGCCGGGGATCTTCGTCCTTTGGCTGATTACTTTGTATAGAAATGATAATTTCCGGTTGCCTAGAGTTTCTGGCTTATCCGATTTCGATGAAACTGAAGAACTGCTAGGATCAATTGCAATTTTTGGCACAATTCCTGAGTGAAAAATTCAGTGGAAAACTCTTCGATTGCTGCTAGTCAATCGAGAAGGTGGAAATTGACCGTTTTTAGCTTTAGCTCATGATTGGTGGAATCATGAATTGATTGAGTTGAAATTGAAGCTGCAACTTGGAAAATAATGAGGACTGCTGTTCCTCTGTCTGTGAGTCAATCATCTGCCCCGAACATGCGGAGTTGGTTTGTGATGTCTGCCCATGATGGTATTTCATCATTGTGTTCTGATCACCATGATTAATTTATCCACCTCTTATTCTACATTCCTTTATTTATTTTTTTAATTACTTTTTGTGTAAGTTCCCAACCCCCCCACCCCAAGCACCTCCCTTTCTCTCTTTCCTATCAGTATTACCAGCTGCCATTTCTTGTCTTTTCAACTGCTCGTCCTTCATATGTCTTGTCTCTGGTCTTGTTTCTTTCCGATAAACATTGATTACATCGGGATATTAACTTGGTGTCCTTTTGTCTTTTTGACTTGGAGATTCGATGTTTGTGTCTAGGTTGTTCGGTCATTCATCGGGACCTACTCCTCTTAATTACAATAAAAACTATGCTTAGCCAACTTGATTGAAGCTGGCACGTTAGTTTATGCATCCAGTGACCTGTCAACATCGGCAAATAATATTTCTACATTCAAAGGTTGCTCTTGCCTGTGCCCTTTTTACTGTTTTGTGCCTTCTTTATTGGGATTTGATGAGCAACAAAAGCTTTTCTGATATGGAGCTTTGGCTGAAATCTATTTCAAGTTGGACTGACATTTGTGAGGAATCTTCAGAGTTCTATCAGATCTTGATTTGCTGACACAACGAAAAAAAGATGGTTTTTTATCTGTGGGCCCCCCAAGCCTTTGGATCCTCGTTGGCTCTAGCATTGTTGGGTAGTAGGATTCTTTTTCGGTCCATTTGTTTGTTTCTTTGTTTGTTTGCTGGTGTTCCCGAATATAGAGAGATGAGTCGTACCCTGTTTCTTCTGCATATACATGCTCAAGGAGTACCTGATCCGCTGTGAATATATATAAAAATAAACGTGAATTATATCAGCAAGTGTACTGGATCAGATCAAATAATATAGTGATAAATAGAGTGTCGATCCCACGAGAATTAATTAAGTACTAAATCTATATTAGATTTTATTATTATCTAGACAATCAAATTGAGAGAATTAACTAATTAACTACTAATCAACATAAATCGTCACAAAGAGCAAAAAGAGAATTGTATAAAAATATATCAATTGAAAGTGGAAAAAACATAATCCACCATAGTTTCACTAATCAGATTGCTATCATGTTATATAGATTAATTGCTATGTGGTCATTCAAGTGAGTTTATCAAGCCTTTTAAACCCCTAATTAATTAATCCGCTCCCGCATCTCTAATTAATAGTGGACTCTAAACTATAATTATACACTTTCCAGTACTATGATTGCCTAATGTCCTAAATTAATTATCCCTAATGTCTTAGCGAATAACTAACTAGAAACATTGCATTAATCCCTGGAGAATCTCTAATTAAACTAATTAACGCAGCTTCCGCATTTAACTAATTAGTCTAATCAATAATTCCTAACAAGCCATGTATCAACTCCCGTATCAATAGTGTTTCTAACAATTATAATCAATTAAGAATTATAATTGAAATTATAGGAATTGCAATCATGAATCATCCACACATCTATTGATCCTACAACATGGCTACAATCATCATATTAGCTACCTAGGGTTTCATCATATTCCCACAAAAGAAGCTTAGAACATCATGGAATTGAAAACACAATTATAATTCAAAAGAGTCATTGCAATAAAATTCATATTCAGCAGTATACTCAAGATATTGAATCTTAAAACAAAAACCCAATTATTCCTTCAAGGAGTAGTCTCTTCCACAATGTTTTGCTTCCAATCAATTGATCAAGGTGATGGTTCAAGAACAAGACTCTGTCCAGGACTCTCTAGGTTAAAAGAATAGTAAAAGATAGCTAAAAAAGGGGTTCTTCTAATCTCCTCATAAGGAGTATATTTTTTCTTTCCAAAACAAAGAAAGATTTACAAAAGATATAGTGACTCCCAAATTTGGCGAAAGCTGCCAGCCTAGATGATTTAGCTCCCTGTAAATTACGTAAAACTCCTCAATATTGCTCGTAATTCCATCTAAATCCTCAAAAACCTACAATATCAAACTACACATAATTAAGCACCAATTTTTTATAATTTCTATAAAATTAATAATAATTTAACATGAATTGCACAATAAAATATAAGTATAATATGTCCTTATCATACCCATAGCCTTCCGATGTTTCGGGCTCTTATGATCGACCAGCTTCAATTAAACGATTTATATACAACTGTTAAACCATATCCTCTTGCAACTAAGATTGAAATGGACGGGCACAGATTTGGGTCAATGAATCTACAGTCTTCATAGGATTTTCAACTTCTGATTAGAAAACATAAGACTATTTACGGTTGGTAGGAAACAGAGCACGAGTTGTTTCCCAATGTCTATGAGTGGTTATGTGCATGCTTTTGTCTGATTCTAGAAAGAGGCCAGTCAAAAGTTTGGCCTTGACCGGCTGAACTTTATAGATCTTTGTTCTTGGACTATCTAATTGTTATGTTCTTTTCTTCTTGATTCAACGTACGGGCTGAGGATGAAAAGTGCTGCTTTTTCATTGCCTTAGATGTGCATTCTGCATTTATTTTACTGGTTAACGCTTAACATTACAACGTCCCCAAAAGTTTTGGAGCAAGGGATTTTTCGCTAGTTTTTATCGTGTTTTGATTCTGTATTTGTGGAAAATAAAATAGAAGTTCATGGAACGAGTCTGTGTAGAAGAGTTCTGTTACGTTGTACGTTTGGCTTCTGAAAGTGAGACCTTCTTATGTAGAATGAAGAAAAGAAGTCCCCCACAGAGAGCGAAGAGCCATCCTCGGAGCCGACAAAACCTGAAGAGCCCTCAGCAATTGTAACCTCGGTGAAGGAATCTGACGCCGAGAGCGAGCCAGTTGAAACTGAAAAGTCTGTGACGCACATTGAACCCAAAGAAGTACCTGCTCCAGCTGCCGTAGAGGAGGCTCAAGAGAAGGCAGAACAAGAGAAAGATACTGAAGTTGCAGAAGTGGTAGCAACTGAACCTAGCAATACACTAGAGAAGAAAGCCGAGGCGGAAAAGGCTACTCTGGATGAAAAGGAGAACAAAGCATAGTTGATCTGGAGTCGACCGGAACGGTTTGATGGTCTATTCTTGTTGGCTTGTTCTTTGATGAGTTTCGGGCATAAGTTATTTCCATTGTTTTGTAAAATATATATATCTGAATTTTTTCCCCCTTAAATCTCTCTGTACCTCTTTGTCTTGATCAACAGTGTCGTCTAAATATCACATTTAAGAGTTTGATCTTTCCGTACATAGACACAAATGGATCTCACCACCGGGGTGTTTCTTATCTCCAAGCTCTCGTTTGGCCTGAAATCTACCCTCAGAGGCTGCAAATTCCAGCACTTAGATGACAACATGACTGACCAATTGAGCAAGATTATAATCGGACGCAGAGCTTGAGCTATGTTCAGAGTAGGTCTGGATGTAATATATATGAGAAATCGGGTGAGAATTACCCTGAAGAGTTCATGGAAGTGCAACTGGTCACCCCCATACGCATCCAGTGGCAGCTCTCTCTCTTTGTTCCATTCCGAGCCTATTTATGAATACAAAGAAATGCTCTCTGCTAAGTTAAGTATGCTAGAGTCCATATACGTAGACGGGACCAACTTCACTTATATCGTGCAATGGCAGTAATGTCGTGATCGATTGAGAGCTACATCTCAACATGTTCTGAATCTAATTTCTCTTTTCCTTATAGATAATGGGTAATCTTTTCGAAGACGGATGCACTTACACTAGTACTCAGTTTTAAGTTTCCCCTACAGAAGCTGCGAGTTTGATGCAATGTTATGAGGAGAATAATGGTGAGAATTGCGTCGGGGATTATCAGCAACGGGAGCTTTAGTTAAGTGAAAAGATAATACCAGTTCATCATTTTGTCTTGGAGAACTAATACTCGCTTATTTGTCTTTAGATCTCTCATGCGATCTTCATATCTTTCATCTCTCGCCGTAGAGCTTTTAGCCTCTTTTTTCAGGTGACATTTCTGGGGTCTTCATGTCCAATCAGTGGCATGCACACTTGGTTCACACATTCAAAGGGAAATCTTTATACTGACTGAATTGCTCGGATGTCTTTAAATATCTCATGGTATCTTCATTTCTTCGTATCCCAGAGAACTTTGAGGTTCTTCTTTCAAGTGGCATTACTAGGTTCTCCATGTACCAGTTTTTGTGTACTTTATTTTCTTTTGAGCTTTGGCCCCTTGATTGTACCTTAAAATATTATGTGGACCTATTTGATCAGCCTCTATGAGTCACGTGACACCATCAAGTGTTATGTCATCAATCATATTAAAATTAATGAGCAAATTGATGTTGTACTAAAATTGATACCAAATAAAGATAAATAAACAATTCGTGCTAAAATTAATAAAAAAAGTGTAAAATTTGGATTTTTTTAGGTTACTACTGTATTATGCAATAGCAAAGCCTAATAGGCCTTGGCAAGCCCGCTAGGGCCCAAATTGGGCAGTTGTAATGTGATTAGTGTGAGAAAGCCCAGCTCTGGAAAAGAACTCGAAGAAATCAAAATCTTATGCCATTTCTAGAAATAGTTCGATGAATCGAAATACGAGTTGGCATTATAATAAACTAATACAATAGTCCGTGCTGCCCACGATCATATTTTGCTAAGTTGCTAGTTATATATTTATAAAATAATAATAATAATAATAATAATAATAATAATATTATTATTATTATTATTATTATTATTATTATTATTTCCCAGTTGTATTTTGCTAACATCTTCATTTCATTGTAGTTGTGATCTTGTGTAGCTTTTTTTATTTTTTTTATTTTATTACGATGTTATTTCTGATGAAAAGATAATGTCCTCTATGAATTTATTAATATCATAAATTTGTCAACATCATAATTAAAATATAAAACTATGTATGTCGAAGCAGTACATTTGATAGTCAATAAAAGAATGCTAGAGCAGAAGATATATAGCGGGCGGAAAGATGAGGGAAAGAATGAATTCATGAATCAAAGAAAGAAGAAATTAAGCAATTGTAACAGAAAAAAAGAAGAAGAAAGCATATGAAATATAAAATAGAATTCTTAATCTTTTTGGTCTTTTATTTCTATATTTTACTTGATTCCGTCTTTGTAAACCGATCGGAGAAACATGATTTGCCTAATTTTAGCATTACACCAAAATGTAGTAACCATAAAATTGAAAAAAAAAAAAAAACTGAACTCTCACGTATATGTTGTTGCTTGTGGGGTGTACCACCACCGATTACTCTATGTAGATGCTCACAATTTCTTTTTCTCGTTGAAACACAAGACAGGGGACATATTTATATAGAACAAAAGTTGTACCAAAAAAGGAAAAAAAAAACTGAACAGAAGGATAATAAAGAAAAGAAAAAGATAAAGAATACAAACTCATTAGACGCTGATCAGGAGGTGGTTGAGAAAAGATAAACATCTCTTAATATCATCTCTTATGAGATGGATGTCATGGTTGTAGCTCAGCTCTCCATCGCCTTACTATTACTAGACGAAAGGCCCATATATATGCATATGCTAGAATTGTTGTGTATATATGTATTAAAAAGATCATATGACAATTGAACAGGTACATAGGTTGTATAAAATCTAGTCGTGACTAACTTTTGTCTATGAAAAAGTTAATTTTTATCTTATTTTAAGTTGTTGCAATTTATTTAATTAAAAAATTACTTTTTTATTAATCATACTTTTATTAAAGTTCCTTTTTCCTCGTCACACCAACTTCCAGAACAATAAGAAATTCTCTTTTTTAGGGTAGAAGTGTTTTTTGTTTTGCTCTGGTGATGATACTAAAGGGGCGTGCATCAATAAATTGAAAGTTTTATAATATTTTAAACACTATACATATGTTTATATAAATAAATATAAAGCACTTTTTGACTTCCATAACTGCAAATTTTGGAGTTTCGTGGGTAATATTGTGGCATGATAAAAATGACGCCATTTGCTGCATAGATTTGTTAGAATTTTAAAAGTCACTCAATTAGAGACTTTCTATGTCCTATATGGAATCGTCATGAGTTATTTTAATTTTTATAATTGTATATAGATTAATGTTTATAGCTATAAACATTACACTTCTTGGATTGGAAATATAAATAACCGAATTAATAATTAAAAATAGTATATATAGTAGGAGATCGAAAAATAATACAAAGAGTACTGCATATAGTTTTAATGAACTAATCAAGATGGGATGAAAATTTTTTTAAAGGAAGCCCAAAATAAAAAAGAAAAAGAAAAAGAAAAAGAAAAAGGTAAGGTTGCATCTCTTTTATGCGATTCAAGAGTAGTAAAGAGGCAAAGAAGTCGAGGTTAGACACACGGATTGTTTCTTTTCCTTTTTTACTAATTCAATAACCTTTTTTTATATATATAATTTCATGCTAAAACGTATTATGTATATGGATAAATTTGTTTTCCCTTCTTTTTTATTAATTTAAATTGTTAAAAAAGTATACTATAATAAAAAATTAAGATAACACCAAACTTAAAGAAACTGCGTCATCACCTCGAATTGCAAGATGAAAAATATATTTGGTTATATTTTCTTATTAATCATATTTTTATTCAAATTTCTTTATTTTTCTCAAAAAACTGATAACATTTATAAAAAGATGTGATCTTCGTAGTTCATTTGATAGAACAATTTTTTATTTTGTTTAATCATGAGGGCATGTAGCCACCAAAAGCGTCTTTTTTCTTTTTCAAACAATATATATATATATATACATATATCTGAATTTTGACTACTTTAACTAACAAACCTCTGGAGCTCATGAGTCATGTGGAAAAATCATGAATTTTGCTCTGGAAAAAAAAATTATGAATTCTTGATTGAAGTAAATGATCCAATTTTTTAAATCAGATCTTTTCATTTTTAATAATTTAGTAACCTCAAAAGTTATGCTAATTAATATGCGATACAGTATAAAAGTTAACATTTCTCCCATTAATAATCTCCACTTGAATTTACAATATCTATATTAAAAATCCACGATACTATATAATAGGCCTTTAGTCACCTGCTAATTTTAAGTGAATGAACTCTACTTCCAATGCATGTAGGAGTTCGAAATTCATTAAAATATCTTTTAGTCAAACCCAAGTCAATGTCTAAGTCACGATTAGTTTTAGTCAATAGATTGACATAATTTTACATTTCATTGAAAAAGAATATGTTTGTAACATCACAAGTAAAAGGAGGCCATTTAAATTGATTGACGACCATTGAAATATGTCTTTATACTTAAATAGATAAATTATTGAAAAAATAGAAAAACAAAGAATAGAGTGAGTCCCAAAGGATGGGAAAACTCATCCTACTGAATCACTGATTATGTGAGAATAGGAGACCCATAATGGTTTTTTTGGATAATATTAAAGAAAATATTAAAAATGGAAACTTTTCTTTAAAAGAGAAAAAAAGAAAAGGTGGTCCTATCCATCACAGGTGCTACAGGCACCTATTTTTCATTGCTTTATACGTTAAATCCCTATAGAGAGATAGATATCATTTGATAATGTGACATCAATCTAAGGATGACAAACAAATCATTGATTTTAGACTGTTAAAACTAATTAAAGCTCCTTTTTTATTTTTATTTTCCTTTCATGTTTGCCCCAACACCCCACCCCATGGTAGACGAGAAGAGTCTCAAAGCTTGTTTTGATTGTGAGTATTTTTTTTTTTTGGACGCGGATGTTTAGATTGTGAGTGATGGATGATTAAGAAAGAAGGTTATGGAGAGCTCCATAATCCAGTCCTATAACCATTCATAACCCACCATCAAACAAGCTCTTGATTACTATTGTAGAATTATGCAGTCATCCTAAAATTTAAATATTAGAAAATTTATATAAAATTGAAATGACTTTGTTTAGAAAAATTTCTTCTCCATTATTCAGATTTGTAAATGAATTAGAAATTCCTTTTTCTTAAATAGTTCTTCAATTTTATTTTTTATTTTCTAATTTGTGAGTTTCCTTTTTTAATTATTTCTCATTAATAAATTGGATTTATAAATTAAATCGCATCTTTTACTAAAAAAATTGTAAAAGTTTTTGTTCCTTTTTATTTTTCGGGTCTCTTTCTTTAATTTGTTTATTTTTAATTCTATTTTATTGTTTTATTAGTTCATCATCATGAAACCCGTTGGAAAATTTTATTGGTGGAAATTTATAAGTACACAATGAAAAAATTCTACAAGTAAGAGTGAGGAAATTAAAATTGCATTTCTTTCAGATTAATTAATTCATGAAAGTGATCGAATTCATTCCTTTCAGATTATCATTTCATTTCGGATAAGCATTTTCTTTTTTTTATGTAGAACCCAGAAAAACATTAAAGAATGTATTCTTTTGTAATTCTAATTAATTTTGTCATTACGAAATAGAAACAAAGTTTTATAAGAAAAACATAATAGTGTCACAACTTGTGGAGATTTCAAAACAAAATCCATACAAAACTCTTTGATTTTTATTTTTGGTGGGAAAAATAAAATTCTCTGATCTAATATAATATATAATAGCCCAAAAAACGCTCATGAGATGTTGTCTTTTGCAAACCCTCATCTTGTGGTTAATTACCGCTTGGCCTGATTGGGAAATTAAGTTTCTAATAAAACACTCACATATCCGTCCATTTACGTGTAATAAAGGCAGAAAAGATTCATGTATCTACCAATTCGAATTAAATGAATTTTGCAAGATTTTGGATGTATCGGTTCAATGAATTGTAGATATTAGTCCACATTATTTGTATTTAGAAATATAATTGAATATTCTTTTTTGAAAATTTAAAAATTCTATCGATAATTCAAAAGTTTTTCGTTGAAATATAAAATGTATTTCTTAATGCAATGTATAGTATATCCTATAAATAGAGCACATGAAAATTCATTTTTTACAATATTTTCTTTCTACTCTTATTTCTCTTTACGCCTTATCTCGAGCCGATTCTCTCATGATCATTATGCTCTTAAGTATTTTAAGTCTAAGTGTAAACAATAACTATTTCTACTGTATTTTGTGTTTATATCATGTGTATATAATGCAATTTTATAAAGTTTTATTAGCAATAATAATCTCAAACAAATCAAATTAATTCTTATCATCTCAATTTTGTTTTTCTTAATTTTATTGGATGAGTTTTCTTTTCATAATAAACAATATTATGTATATTTTACAAATTTTTTTATGATTATATTATTGAAATTAAATTTTTGATTCCTGTATTACTTAACTTCTTATGCATTTAAACCACCTGTTAAAATTATAAAAAAAATACTATACAATACTCGGAAGTTCAATTTTTACAATTCTCAATTACAGTTTCATTATTTATCTATTATTTTATTTTTAATAAAATTGTAAAAATTATTTTAAAAAAAACCTTAAAAGTTTTAAAGTGAAACGTTAAATCAATTCACGAATGTATTATAAGTCTCTAAAAAAGTAATTAAAAAGTTACATAGATTAAATAATTTCTCAAATGCGGGCTTGTACCCAGTTCATGTTAAACCTAAAAAAAAATGTTGGTTGGTAAAAAATTCATTAAAATTAAATTAAAACGAGGGCCGTGCTTGGAAGCATAAGATACTAATGTTAAAAAGATAAATGGCAAACTTCAGCATTGATTTAAAACTTCTTAGAATAATGAGTACATTTGACGAGTTACGAGCATGATCATTTTCGTAGGAATGTAGATATGTAGCCTCGGCTTTTGATACCCGTATCTTGGCAGACGCACAGCTGGTACATCTGTAACATTGAGAAAATGCTTGTAAGGCATCTTACTTGGCTTTATATCGACCATTTATTATCTAAACCTTAACATGGTTATAAGCTAATATTCACAGAGCATATTATTTGTTGAGTTTATACATACATACATACATACATATATATATATATATATATCTCAATTATAAAAATTCGAACGGATAGATTGGTGAGCTCAAATATTTTATATACTGGGAATCTTTTTCATGGAAATTCCAGGATTATCGAGAAGTTCGAATTAGGTTTACACGGATATATATTGTATGAAATTCTCAAATTGTATCACGCCTCATAGTTTTACTTTCTGAGTAAGTTAGGACTGCAGGATTGTCTTATATATGCCGAGTACATTCGAGTTTCATTTTTAATTTTTTCAAAGAGGTCATGAGATATCCTCTGCTTCCTGTCGAATAAAATTATTTCATATTCAAGAGTCGGACCAGTACATTTAGGTAAAATCTGCTCAGTGTGAAAGCAAGTGTAGTTTGTCATCAGTTGTACCACACCTTGTGTTGCATTTAGCTAGTTGCACTTTTAATCGCATGGCCTAAGATGTTTATCACTGAAAGCTACATCTCTTCAAAGAATCCCTTATGTGAACTTTGACGTGCAATGGGTTAGGGTTCTGGACCATAAAAGAAACATATGCTCTTCCGCTCTTCAAGTTTCGTCATCGAATCCTTCACTTTTCAGCTCTTCTCTCATAATCGAATCTAACTCTAAGAATGTGATTTCTTGGATTAATAAGTCATCAGGCTTCCGTGGAGATACATGAGTTTCTTCATAGACATCACCTGTTCTCCCTTCACTTTGCTGAAGTCCGATACCAACATTCTCCTAGGAAATCGAACACATTCGCGCCATGATTAGCTAAATCAGGGTCAATAGAGTTTCGAATTTGTTGCTTGGATGTAGCGCTAATCTTTTCATCGTAACTGCTTCCTGTTAACTTTTGTTGTTGTGCGTAATCTATGAGATCCTCGATCTTTTTGTTGTACTCTATAATATTTTCTTAATTGAAACTTCAGATGAGTTATTAAAAAGAAAAAAAAAAGAAAAAGAAATATGTGCTCTCTATCTACCCTCACCAGACACGGTCATTTGCGTTTCATGGCAAGTGGTAATCGTGATAGCAGCCTCCTCGTCGTCGTCTTGGGTCTTTCTATTTACCGATCAGAATCGACCATACGTGCGTGAATGAAGAGCTTCAAAAGGTCAACTTCAGCTACTACAAATAGACGCGAGATCTCATATATTTCCGACTGGCTGGTCTCCCCGCCCCCGGTGTTTTTTATACTCCAACCCTAAACTACGTAAAAAAACTACAAAATGGGTCCTCAAATTGGAAGGAATTGCGCAGATTCATCCCGTGACAAGGAACTTCGTCAATTATTTTGACTATGCTCAACTTCATACTTGCGGCTCCATCATCACCCGCCCTCAATAACTAATATCGAGTCGAGCTCTTTTTTCGCGAATGACGTGGTGTGGGTGTGCATACGTGCGTGGACGTAAATACGCGTAACCTGAACTTTGATATCATATTAAATTTTTATTAGATTTATACGGACTCAAGTCTATATTCACTTAAAAGCTCGAATTGTTAAGTGTTGGTGTCTAAATCACATGTAAACAACCAATTGAATTACTCTTAAATTTTATTGTGTGAGATTCTTACTCTGAAAAGAATGGTCACACAAAATTAGGGTAAATTGCACTGGTGGTTCAAAATGTTTTACAAATGTTTCATTATGGTCCAAAACGTTTTTTTTTGGTTATATGATGGTACAAAATGTCTTAAAGTTGTTTCATGATGGTGCAAACCGTCAACTCGAGCTTGATGCCGTCAAGCCGACGCTGACGTGGCTACTACGTGTCACCTCCTTGCTGACGTGGCCGAAAATTTTTAAATAATTCGAAAAATTTAAAAATTTAAAAACTTTTAAAAATAATTTTAAAGGTTAAAAACGGGGAAAAAGAAATTTTAAACGGGTAAGGGAAAATTTAAAGGGAAAAGAATTTTTATTATTTTAAATTTAAAATAATTTTAATATTAAATTTAAAAATTTTTATAATTTTTATAATTTATTTTTAGAAAAAAATTTTAATTTATTTTTTAAAATAAAAAAATTTAAAATTTTTTAAATTTTTTAAAAATAATTTTCAAAATTTAAAAATATTTTTTTTATTTTTTCAAAATTTTAACTCTTTTTTGTATTTTTGTATTATTTTTTGTATTTTTTTGGACTTTTTATATTTTATTTTCTCTTAAATGACGTGGCGCACTATGATTGGTTCCACGTAACAAAAGTGATACATAGGACGTTCCACGTCAGCAAAATGTTAACGGCGTTAGGGCCAATTGACAGTTTGTACCATAATGAAATAATTTTGAAACATTTTATACCATCATGTAGCGAAAAAAAATTTTTGAACCATAATGAAATATTTATAAAATATTTTGGACCACCAGTGCAATTTAACTCACAAAATTATTATATCCAGGAACAAAATTGGACGAAGAAGAGAGAGAAAACTTTTCTTAGTTTTGAATTTAATAAATAGTCAAGAAACTTCCTCTTTGTTTCAAAAAGTGTTTTGCCCCCACGTATATGGGACAAATATGTTCTTGAGAGCCTAGTTAAAAATTGATAATACCAACTAATATATGTTGATTTAAGCGGTTTGACTCTTGTTCCGTTAAGTAAAGTCTCGAGTTTGAGTCTCTGTGAATGCAGAAAATTCATACTGAGAGAGTTTTACCCCTTAATAAGCCAAGTCGGCTCAATTAGATTAGTTTAGGCCAATTGGGCTTTCGGATACTATGATTCACAAAAAAAAGAAATAATAATAATAATACCAATTTGTCCCCCAAGTGCTTAGAAAATGTAAGAATATCGAGAAAGTTCATTATAATGACTCTTGCATTTGACATGGAAATTAAGATGATTTCGTTATCTAGCTTGGTTCGGAGAGCACTTGTTGGGTTATCCATTTGGATTAGTATGCAGTAGGATTTCCCACACTCCCTTTCCTATTTTCCTATCTCTTACTTGACACGAGTGTCTCTAATAACTCAAAAGAAAATAATTGAGATTTCCAATTTGGTCACTGCAGTTCAATTTCTTGCACATCTTGCCCAGTCTATTTACGTTTGCCTTGTTAGGCTCCCCAGTTTTAAAGTTTTTTTGATGGTTAACCTAGTTAATGAAAAGAAACTGAAACAATATCATTAGAGAGCAGATGATTTTTGAAACACGTGGAGTAATCGAGGACCACACTAAATAAGCATAACATAACAATATTGGAGACAAATCTTACCCTGAATCGATCGGATTAGTGTTGTTGATGGACTCTACGTTTCTCCATAGATGGAAAAGAAGAAAAACAGTGCTGACCAGCGTTTCGTGTGCTTATATTTATTGTGTGAAGACGTTGGTTTACGTCTCTTTATATTATTTAATTTGTACCTTGACCGGTTTATAGATGGGAGTGCTGTTGAAGTAGTCAATCTGACTCAGAACTTACCTGATGCGATATGATGACAACATTGCAGTTGCTATTAATCAAGAAGGAATCCAAAAGGAACTGACTTTATGGTGCAGACTAGTGTTTCGTGTGCTTATATTTTTATTGGCATTACGTGCTTATGTACTCAGCTCAAGTGTTCTCGCACATCAATCCCCGTTTGATTACCTTTTTGGGCAAACTGTTAAAAGAGGCTAGAGGCTCTGTAAGTTTTTTTTTTGGTTAATATTTTGTATGTGTATTTTGTTTGCAGGTGGATGGGGTGTTGGGAAAAAAATAATAATAAGACAAAAACAAACGTGTAAAGATAAAAGATTCTTCAAATGGGCTATGTGGTCTGTGAGTGACGAGAAATTCTTTTATGAAACGAATATATTACGTGACATATATTACAAGTCAATGACTATTAAACACATCGGTCAAAACGATACTAAATCTATGACATGTTATCTTTTAAATAAATAATTTTTTTATTAAGCTTTGTTATACAATACTATGCGATAAACCTGTTACTCACAATATTTTCTCGTGAGCGAGAGGGTGTTCGGGCAAACCTAGAAGAGAAATGAAAATATTGAAGAGGTAGGACCATTAAATAGTTTTAGCAGCTCAATATCCGCTTTCAAAAATGCTAAATCCTTTTAATATTTCTGACTCTTGAATATTGTGTAAAATTCTCGAAGTTGTACACCAAAAAAAAACATAAAATTAAATTATAACTCATGCTACTGTGAATGGAATTTGATTATTAGGTTAATTTTTAAGAAGATAGAGCAACACACGTCTGTCTTAGACCATCTATAGATTGTTAGCAGGATTGTGAGGCTTATCTAAATAAACAAAGAAGGAAAAACTTGAACGTAAAGGACATGAGCGATTAGCAATGAGAATTGGTTTAAGTGGTTCGTCACTTGTTGTCCTCAAGCAATATTTCATATTCGAATATTGTGAATGAAAAATTTTTAATTGGAAGAGTTTTACCTTTTAATAGACTGATCCGACTTGAACTGAATTTATTGAGTTTTCAGATATACACCGTAAAAGAAAGGAACGATTTCACATGAATAAAATCGGAAGGCTTTGATTTCATAGGAGGTGAGGCGAAGCAAAGCAGTCCAGCCTCAATAAAAGCCACATTTAAGGCCTCCAACGGTCACATACCGACCGCCTTCCATCTGTTTGCCTTCAATTAAAGCCACATTTAATTCATTCATTCACTGAAATAAATAAATCAACTAACCAAATAAATAATAAATTAATTACGATATTCACACAAAACCATACTAGACGTGAATTTTTTTTAAAGTTGTTATATTCCTAATAATTATTAAAAGTCCATCTAATTTAAAATTCCAATTATAATGGTACGAATTATAATTTACGCAAGATCTAAGAGCTATTCAATAGAGGCAAGTGTTACGATGATTATTAGACCACTCACTAGAGCTAGGATATCGCATTTTTTGAAAAATTTATCTAAGCACTAATAAGTTGTTTTGAGTTTTTGCCCCAAATAGACTTATTTATGAAACTTATTCCCAAATTAGATCTCTTTGGAAAGTAATTCCGAATCTAGACTTGCATACGTGCAATTCTTTTCAATTCAATCCTTATTTTTTTAACTCTTTTAAACATATCCTCAAAGATACTCTTATGTCTCGTTTGCGAACCATTTTCCCGATTCGGTTAACTGATCAATCTAATTTTTAAAAATATTGAAACCTAGATTAGAATTAATCTGTTCGTCTACATTGTACGCAATTATTAAGAGTCAAGCGTAAATTAAAGTCGATATTCGTACTTTTAAAGACACTGATACATCTTATTTACCATTTTTTTTTCAGATTAGGTAAACCAATTAACTGCATGTTTTAGAAAACATTAAAATTATGAAATTTAATTGAGTTCGGCTACGTTGGAGGCAAACTTTAAGAATTCATAATATGTCTGGCTTATGAATGAAAGAAAGACTTGGGCCTTAAAATTTTAAGAATTCCTAAAATAACTAAAATAGAATTCGTAAAATAATTAAAAAAATTAAAATGTAACAATAAAATAAGAGCCCTAAAAAAACCGCTTCAATTTATGTTTGATTCTTAAAATTTGCATCCAACATAGTTGAACCCAGTTAAATTTTATATAGATTTTAACGTTTTTAGAAAAATTTGATTAATTGATTTATCGATTCAGAAAACAGTTATATTTGGTAAATAAGACGTATGATTATCTTTAAAAAGACGAAAATCGATTTCAATTTATGTTTGACTCTTAAGAATTGCACATGTAGCCGAACCGACTAATTTTTAACAACCTTTCAGTATTTTAAAAAAAAAAAGGTTGCCCGGTTAACCGAATAGGAAAAACTGTTATTTTTGACAAATAAGATATAAGAGCATCTTTGAGGTATTGAGGTATTTCTAAAAGGGTAAAAAAAGATAAGGATTGCATTGAAAATAATTTCACACATACAAGTCCAGATTGAGAATTATTCACAAAAGAGATCTAGTTCGGAAATAAGTTTTAAAAATAAATCTATTTGGGACAAAAACTCGTTTGTAAAAAGCAAGAATGCATCGAGGAGGAGGGGTTTTTCGAGACACGACGAATGCTCCCCTTGCGCATCCTCTCCAGTGCCCTCGGTCCATAAGGTGATCAACCAAGAGTGGCAAGTTTGCGTGTCTCACCCTTACAAGGAAGGGAACGTATGCACGGACTAGCTCACAAGGAAATCCTTGAAGCTTTCTTGGGGTCTTCATCTTCTCCATTCTCTCCGACGGGAAGTCTCCAAAACCTTCTAATAGGTGATCTTATTGGAGCCAACCGTACCCCATTTTTGCGTAGCATAGTTTTATTTTTTTTAAGCATTGGCCACTTAAAAACTTATGCCGTCATGACAAAATTTATATATAATTCCTCAAATTTTAAAAAATTGCTTATACTTACCCCATATCTTGAGAAAAAAAGAGAGAGTATTTTCTCAATTTGCTCCCTTCAAGAATCTCTCTCCCTTTAATTCAAATCCCGCTTTTGTCCTCGAATTAAAATGGTGGCTGTCGTGTGCCCAGTTCATCGAACGAGCTGTGTCACGCTCGGTATTATTCTAGATACTATTACAAAACACGTGGTACGTACGTGATCATGATGACTTTAATCCGACCAACTGAACGTACAAAGCAGTGCGACTATGGAAACACGGATTGCCAATTTGAACATTTGTTGAGGGGGACATTGGATGTACAATTTCCTTTTCTGCGTCTAGACGTGATGGATGGACCCACCAAACACAACCTTCTTGGGTGCCCTGCCACCATTCATCTTCTCCATCCGTCCACCACATCCATTATTCCGGTTCATTTTTCTGCAATTCAGGGTAAAACTACATTAATGTTGTCCATATTTTGAATTTTATTATGTGAACGCCCGGCGCTACACATGGGTTTATTAATCTCAATTAGATTATTATGACCTTTATTGCATTTGCTCCAGTAACTGAATATATGTGACTTTAAAAAGGAGAATCACACTTATTAGGAGGAAAAATAATTTCTCATACTTAATATCTCGAAATTAGGAGAATAATATATCTTCCACAATAAATATAAGTGACTTTTTCAATAAAAAATTAATTTGTATTATAATAAAGTATTAAAAGATTTTTTCTCAGAATGTGTCATAGTATTTAGAAGTCTAACAAATCTTAACTAGTTCAGTCTGACTTGGACCGATCAATTAAGAAATAAAACTCTATCAATCAAAATTTTTCTCAATTTATTTATATTTTTAAAAATAATTATGGGAACATTTATAACTCTGAAAATCAAGTAGTAATGATTATTTTCTCATTGCGCTTTCAGATTCCAACATTAAAAAGCTTTTTCTTTTCTTTTTCAGAAAGGGGTTTTTGTACTTGCACGAGAGTGGATTTCTTTTTTGGTCAACCCGTGAGTGGATTTGGAGGATGGACAGAGAGAGAAGCGGAAGAGGGAGAAAATGGGAGGAAGAACTGTATAATTATCTCGTTAAATTTAGAATAATATCTTAATACTTTTTTCATTACAAGATAGATCTATAAATTTAGTATAATAAAATAAAAATCATAACAGTTAATACAAATATACAAGTAGTTTTATTGAATATCTAACTTGAAATCTTTTAGTTACCAGACGATGACATATGTTAATGTGCTAACCCTATTTTAATGAAATTTAATATCAATAACTATATCTATATAAATACTAAAATCCAAGTGAAAACATCAAAAAATGCCATGTGAGACGAAAAAGGCTTCTCCTTCTCCTTGTATGACTCTTCATTTGACCATTAATAGTTATGCCACAAGTGACCCATATTACTTCATGGAACCGAAATTATTAGCAAGCATGAAAGACGAAAAGTTTAATATAATAAATTTATCGAACTGTTCATATTTTTTTTTGGGTGTTTACATTTCGACTGGGTACTTGCATGGAAATATTAGACTTCCACGAAAATATATAATGAAGAAACTTATATAGCAGTCAAAAATAATTTTATTAATATGAGCAGTAATGAGCCAAAATGTTAAATATAATGAATCAATTAAACTAATCATATTTTGGTGAACCAAAATATTTAGTATGAACAACAATGAAGATAAAAGCCATTTTCATAGAGGTCATAATGAAAAAACTTATAAAAATCAAAATGTATAATTATCGCAATTTTTCTTGCCCGTGCATATGCGCCCATACATCTAGTTTTTATAAATTAAAGTATGAGGAGTATGTGCATTTTGGGGAAGTAAAAGTTACTGTGCATGTACGGGCCCATTGATATGGGTTAATCATTTGAAAAGTACGATATTTATACATTTTTTTAAATATTACACGACTTTTAGAAAATAATATAAAAATATATGACATTTTTTTAAATATAGCATGATCTCTGGAGAGTAGTATAAAAATTCACGATTTTTGTATATTTTTCTAAATATAGCACGATCTTTAAAAAATAATACAGAAATACGCGATCTTCAAATTTAATTGCGATTTTAGCACGTTAAAAAGAAGATTATGCCTAAAAACCGTACCTTTCTGTATTACTCTCCAAATATAGTACTATATTTAGGAAAAATACAAAGATTATATCTTTCTGTGTTATTTTCAAAAGATGTGTTATATTTAAGAAAAAATATAAAAGTAATACATTTTTAGATAATTAACTCTAGTTTAAATTAAAGTGTAAGAAGTATGTACATTTTGGAAAAGTAAAAGCTGCAGTAAATGTACCGTTTTCCTTTACAATGGTAGATAGTAGATATAAATGTAATTTATTTAACTATTTGTTGGATTTTTTTTTTAAACCATTCATTTCTTTAAATTATTTTTTTATAATAAAATAAAAATTTTAATAATTAATAAATGAATTGGATAATTTTACTGCTATTCGAGAATATAACTTCTCAGTTGTTAAATGGGTCCTGGTCACTGACCTACACCATGTTTGATTAATTTAAATAACGCCATTTTCTTTTTCTGGTTACTGTCCGCCCTCTCTCCTCTCAGGTCAGTCGGTGACATTATAACATTATATAAGCGGGTAAAGCCCCAGCGCGGCGAGAGTCCAATACTCACCAGAGCAAGTCAGGAGCACAGTAGAGCAGAGAGGAAGAGAGAGAGAGAGGGATGGCGAAAGCTCCATGTCAGGAACACCCACAGAAGGTTCTGGGTTGGGCTGCCGTGGACAAGTCCGGCACCCTTTCTCCCTTCCATTTCTCTCGAAGGTTCAGCCTTTCCTCTTCCCCTTCTCGTTTCATTCTTTCAAACGATTCTTCTGTCCATCCATCCGTCTGTCAATGTGGTTGCGAATGTACCATCTGCTCCTGATGTCTGCCGAGGTTTGATCATGTCTGTACTACTTCCCATGTTGGTTTGATGGTTTATGTTGTCCCTGTTCATTCTTCTGCAAGTGATTTATAATAACCACCCAGACAGGAGATGAGAGGAAATGTTGATCATTACTATCAATTGAGTTTAGTTCATTTTTCTGCAAAACGCAAATTTTTTTTGATTTTTGAAGATCGAGCTGTTGCAGAAGAAGTTAATTGCCGGGCAAGGTTAAAGCTTTTTGGTTGGAAACATATTAAATATGTATGTCTTCCCATGCTGGGGTCTGCTTCTGGATGCCCCTTCTCAGGATTAAGAATTAATTTTAGCATGGGGCCACTTAAAAGGACATGGCAGCATTCAATTTTTGCTGCATCTCTTAATGAGTTCGTTGTTTAGCATACTAGGTCTTATTCTGTTGATTCTTGGGGGGATTGATTCATCAGCTTCCTTTCTGGTGACATCTCTCAAAATCTGATAAGCAAAGGTTAAGCTTCAGTGTTGCCCTTTTGGAAAATTATCGTGTTTTCATTGTCTGGACGGTTGATCAGATTGATATTTGCGTGTTTAGTTTTTTTCGGCGATTTTTTTTATTTTAATATTATTTGCTGATTCTCTTGGATGTTTCTGTTGTTCCTGAAAGTTACTTAACTGATTGTCTATTCGTTGCAATGGCGTTGAGCCTCTGATCGAAAAGGGCACACTCTGTAGCCCCTCCTCAGATTTGATTTATTTATTGCTGCCTGGTCAATTATCCTAATCTCTCTAGCATTCACTATCTTATCATCAATTGGATGTCTTGGCTTTTATTTTTGTGGTACTGATGCTTTCAAGAATACCTATACTCTTAGGAGCTGTTAAACTATTATTATTTTGTTGAAAGTTTTTAATTTTCCACTTATGCATGTTTATAAAGTTTAGCTGACCTGATTGCCTTGTTAATTTATTCCATTTTGTTTTACTGAAGAGCAATTTTTCCTTCGTCAGGGAAAATGGTGATGATGATGTCACTGTTAAGATTCAGTACTGTGGAGTTTGCCATTCCGATCTGCATTTGGCCAAGAATGACTGGGGATTCACAAACTATCCTGTTGTCCCAGGGTAACATTGCTTTCTTAATCCGTAATTTACTTTCTAAATTAGCAATCAAAATGCATGATTTTATTCTCAGTCTGTACCTGTTGATGCTATTCTTGTGATGAATGAGACACGCTAAGGCTGTCCTTTTGCTCCAACTATGTATGCTTGTGCCAAACAACCGTAACAGTTCATGCCTTCAATTGGTATGCCTTGACTAACTTGAGCTGGTGATCATGTTGATATATGGGACCGCATGTTTCTTTAATGTTTGTTAGATGGTAATGAATTGATGGAAAGAATCCAAATGGTCTATACAAGCTGAAATACGGGGGCATAATTTGAGTGACCTCATGATTGAAAACATGATGGCAAATTCATTTGAAAATTATTGTCTTTCAGGCACGAGATTGTCGGTGCTGTGACAAAAGTGGGGAGCAATGTGAACAAATTCAAGGTGGGAGATCGCGTGGGGGTCGGAGTCATTGTGGACTCATGCAGGTCGTGTGAGTGCTGCCAGCAAGATTTAGAAAACTATTGTCCACAAGTTATTTTCACCTACAACTCCCACTCCAAGGATGGGTCAAAAACATATGGGGGCTATTCTGACTTCATAGTTGTTGACCAGCGATTTGTGCTTCGCTTTCCTGAGGGCTTGCCTTCTGATGCTGGGGCGCCACTTCTCTGTGCTGGCATCACAGTCTACAGCCCAATGAAGTACTATGGGATGACTGAGCCTGGCAAACATCTGGGTGTTGCTGGCCTTGGCGGGCTTGGTCATATTGCTGTGAAACTGGGGAAAGCTTTTGGACTGAAAGTTACTGTGATTAGTTCCTCTCCTCGTAAGGAGGCAGAGGCGATTCAGAGACTCGGTGCTGATTCATTTCTTGTCACCAGTGATCTTGTGAAAATGAAGGTCCGTATGATACTAACTATACATCATTGTTCTTGAATTTTGGGATCCAACTTCAGGCCAGTAAAGACTAATTTCTGAAGTGGAAATTGTTAGTTTGCTATCTTGGGGCACCTCGTTAATTAATCCTCCGAGTTCACAGTTTTTGTCTTCCAAGGTCTTAGTCCTGACTAGTCTTATAGTGTTAGATTGACCTTATGAAAGAAGTTGTTTCCTCGATCTAGTTATCAGGTTTTGCCCAGCAGATAGAAGAGATGACTCCTCTCAGAGGATCCAGCTTTGTTTGGTTTTGAAACTAGCGAAATTTTTTATTACATTTACTGCTCCCTGGATACTTGTTAGGATGCACTGCTCACTGCTGTACTTGTGTGAGTTTTGTTTGTGATTGTAATTGTAATTTAACCTAGCCCGTAAAAACCAATTCGACATGCTCTTTTTTCCCTTGAAAACCCCGCTTTTTAATAAACCGGGCACAGATTATTGGAGTAAGATACTAGGTTTGCTCTACTCTAATGGATTGGTTTAGTTTCAATAATATCCTTGTTTTTGTGCCTATTTGCAGGCAGCTTTTGGTACAATGGACTACATTATCGACACAGTTTCTGCAGTCCATCCTCTGGCACCATTGATCAGTCTGCTAAAGCTTAATGGGAAACTAGTTACTGTTGGGCTGCCCGATAAGCCCCTGGAGTTGCCCATCTTTCCTCTCGTTCTTGGTAAGACTTCAATGCCAGGCACCTCCAGACTTGTGATCCTTAATGGCTTTATGAGCGTATACTGTATCAGTAAAGCTTATCTTTGGACATTGTGTGCAACTTAGTATCAGTTAACCATGGGCTGGAAAGATGCCATCGATTAAGAAAAGTCCTGGCTAAATCAGCCATATTATGATGTCTTTGCAAAATGTAGTCCATTAATAAATTATGATCGTTGTACGAACTTGACTAGTCGATCTCTGAAAATCATCCTCTTTGCTGTGTTTGAAGGGCGAAAGCTTGTCGGAGGGAGCGACGTAGGGGGCATGAAGGAGACACAGGAGATGCTGGACTTTTGCGCCATGCACAATATTGCTGCTGACATCGAGCTGATCCGGATGGAGGAAATCAACACGGCTATGGAGAGGCTCGCAAAGTCTGATGTCAAATACCGGTTCGTGATTGATGTGGGCAACTCCTTACCGAGCAGATATTAATGCATGGTTGCATTATTACCCCTTTGCTATATCAGAACTTGGTGTCTGTCCATTTGATTATGAGAAGGGTATTATTCCTAATGCTTCTTTTGGGATGTTGAAGGAACTGAAGTTTTCTTTTTATTATTATTATGATCATCATAATGGGCGCGTATTATTATTTTATTACTTTAAATTTGTTTAAGACTTTTATGGCCAGTTTGATTTTTCAATTCGATTTTAAGATTTTAACTCTAACTTTTAACTCTACTCACTACACAATAAAAGTCAATAACATAATTTTTTATTTTTTATTTTTTTTGAATTTTTTTAACCATTTAATTCAATTTTTAATAATAATTCTCTCAATTATTCATTATTTTTTCACATTTTTTTTTTCATAATTTAACATCATAATCATTATAAACTAATTAAAATTAAAACTCCCCTCAACTAAAGAATCAAACACACTATTAGAGTGCACTATTAGATTTGTTTTGTTTAACTAATCAAATACTAAATTATTGTGTGGTAATGTTTAAATCAATCAAAGATTCCCTAAACGATACCACACATCCTCGAAGAAGGTAAATTTAACAAAAAAAACTCTGCAACCCTTTTTTGTTTTCAAATATATTGTGATTTTTTTAACTGTAAAATTATTAATTTTTTTAAAAAAATTTCTCGCATTCACCAAATCGTCTAAACTCTAATTTCTCTATCTAGTACTGTAATTTTTCTATTGAGTTGATGAGATGGAACAGTAACGTGGCTAAAAGATTATTGAGCCGACAGGGTGATGATGAATGAAAGTACAATCATGCTTGCGTTGAACTCTACTCTTTCACTTAATTTCATCTGGACAAAATGAGTTGTAGGCATATGCCTTCATAAGATGCCCATATTCGCAGCCGGCCCCTTCTTTGGACATATTCAAAGTCATGGGCGGGTGTCCAACTCGAAATTGCGGCGAGGAAGAGTTTCGTTTGAAGATTATGAATACCGGGACTTGAAGTGAGGGGGAGGCTAGACTATTGAGAGGTTGAATGTGGAAAAATATTTTTAAGAGTTAGGAGACGAATACAAGGAATTTTATTAGAATTTGAAAAGTAATTCATAAATTTTCTTTAAACATTAAAATTTAGGGAGTAATAAATGTCTTAACCCCGATCACTCCATCTTTTTGCGACTTTTGAAGGCCACTCTTTGCGTGCCATAGTTTCAATATGACTGCTGGTTTTTATGAGTTCAACCAGATGTAGCATGCAAAAAGAGTTAATTGAATAATCAGAACAGTTGGGTGTTCAGTTTTTGATCAAACCAGTGGCTTGGCCACTTCGATTTGATACTAAAAACTATGTTCTGAAGTGAGTATTTTCAAACATATTTTTATACTCCATGAAATTCCTTTATAATCTATAAATATATATATTTTCATAGTCCTATATTATGAAAATTGAGCAAGAATGTGAAGAGGAGGAAGAATGGAGAATTAACTTTAGCCTAGCTCCTTTCTTTGGCAAATAAAATTTCATTTATTGCTAACAATTTTTTTAAAGGTGGTTCTATAAAGAAATACAAATTCTAATGATTTTAATAATTAATAAAAAGCACGAATAGTTCCACCATGATAATCGAATCCGAAATTTTCTTATTCGTCACCGCGTTATAATACCCCGTATCTCTTATTTCTAATCGTTTTAGTTTTGTTGAAAATGAAGGTACATCAGTATAGGGGTTTTTATTCCTTTTTCTCATGAAGATTCTATTCTTTTAAAAAGTTTCTTTTTGAATAAAAATTCTTATATATATATATATATATATATATATATACACACGCTAATTTACATATAATAAGAGTCAAACTTTTCATAGCTCCTATTTTGATTCCCCTAAGCACAAGATTGGAACTTAACCGCAAGTATCAAAGAATTTATCATTATAATTAACTCGGGTAGAGCCTATACTCTTTTTTTTTTAAATTTTTTTATGGGTTGGCAGACCCTATACTCATTCACGTCTTTTTTTTTCCCCTTCTCTCTCTTCCCCTAGAAAATCCAATTCGACTTATTATCAAAATTATTAACTTTATTTTCTGTTGATACATACGGTACTTACTTTTTCTGAGTAATATGACATGAAAAGATATATTACAGTGCTCATATCAGCACCCGGAATCTTATCTCATCTTATAAATATACTAAATCTCTTACTCGAGGTCCATTGCATAAGAAAAGGCCACGTGTCTCCCTTTTTTCAATTCTACCCCATTTCTTCCTATTTTAAATATTTTCCTACAAAGTTTTTTCTTTTTCCATTTTTATCCCTTCATTTAATTTCTCTTCGCGTCCTTCAAAAGAATTTCAAAACTAACCCTGTAGCCCGCGTGTTGCACGGGCAGTTTTATGTATTTTCTTAGTAAATGTTTTGTTAATTTTATTTTAAAGAAAGATAATTTATCAAAATTAAATGAAAGAGAATAAAAAAATGGTACACGAAAATTTTAAAAAATAATTATGACAATCTATATAATTTGACTTGAGGTGTACTTGAGGTTCGTGTATAACCTTTAATGCAGTATCGTGAAAGGATATCGTGGGTGTAGTTTGAACTAATAATATATATAGATTAACATATATATATATAGATCATGGCACATTTTGTAAAAGTGGAGTTGGTATCATTTTCATACTCATTTGTTTTATTTTCTACAAAATCATACTCAGTAAATTTCTTAATATAAAAATAGAGAAAAATGAAAGGAAGAGGTGGGTGTTATTGGTTTAATAGAATTTTTTTATTGTGATACTTTGGGTTCTAACTGAATTTACCAGTTCTTTCTTCTATCTTTTTTATAGCAACAAATAGTATAGTAATATGGGTTAATTTTATTAAAATTAATGATAAATTCAAGCATCCATATATTTTAAGCTAATAGTGCCAAACTAAAATTTAGTTCCAGGGGTTAATTTGTTACTTTATATAACAATATAGGTGCTTAACAAAAACAATTATAGTATAGTATTGTAATTCGAGAAGTAACAAATAAACATATGAATAATATATTTACTAGAAATAATATATTTTGACTAGAATAATCCTTATAAGATTGTAATAATACTACTACTTTATAATTAGTTTGTTTGGTTTAAGTGGTTTGATGATTATTCCATCTAATTTATTCCATGAATAAGTGCTTAAATAACAGTTATTGTATTATTAGATTTTGATCAAATGCTCAAGAAACAAGTTAAAATTTTAATTTTAAAAATAAAAGGCCATAGATCACTTGTAATTGAAAAGGAAAAAGGAAAATGAATGATGAGAGCCACCGCTGAAAAATTTTAAAAAATAAAATGCCATAGACCACTTGCAATTAAGCAAAAAAGCTATGTAAATGCTAATACGTAGAGAGACGATGGGCAACGTGCAGTATCTTTCATAGGACAAGCACTCCCTTCAAGTTCAAAATTTTTTAAGCATTGCATCTTAAATATACGTCTGCATTTGAAGGTAAAATCTACGTCATAGCAAAGAGGCACTTTTAATTTTGATTTCTTGATTCTTGAAATTTCATAAAATATAATATTATGCAATTATAAGTTTATACATTAAAAAAATAACAAACCAAAAATGAGCTAATTTTGAATATTTTATAATTAAACTATAACTTTATCTCTGTTTTTCTTTTTACATTTTCTCTCTTTCTGCATTATAACTCTCTGTGTCCTCCTCTTTTTTCTCTTTCTCTCTTATCGCTCTTTTTTTTCCCCAAATGAATCTTTATCACCACTTAAACATACCTAACAATTTACTTTTCCTTTCTTTTCCCCACTTTTCATGATTTTAGAGAAAATTGATATATAAAACTCTTTTAGACGAGTAAAATTGGTATATCGAACTCAGCTCTTTTAATTAAAACTTTTCTTATGAATATAATTACCTGCAAACAATAATATACTCTTTTTTTATGTATAATAAAACTCATTCTGTCATTATATGATTAGAGGATTTAACTTTATGAATAACCAAAAATATTGTGCAACCAGATACTCATATTTTTACGTACAAAATTAATAATATGCAGTAGAATTATTCAAGTCATTTTGTGGCAGAAAAAAAAATCGTTTAATTGAATCTATACATATCGCGGGTCCACGATCTAGTGTCTCTACTAACCATAGCAACATTTATTAGATAAAAGTTAAACAAATAGAAAAATTTGGCACAATATATATTGCCCCTTAAGATTAATTCAGATGAATGATAAGCACAAATTGAACGAAATGATCAGAATTTAATTCCCCTCCATATATACCACCGAAAAAAAAGTTCCTCTCCATAGATATTGCATATAGACAACTGTAAATGAGTTGGAATGGCATATATAGAAGGACTCTGAAGTTCGTTGGGACAACCTAATGTACGGCTACAACTTCTATCTCATAATTAAAGCAATTCTGAATCGTTTGGAAGAGTTGCGTAGGACAGTAGAAATGCAACTCGGTCCAGGAATTGCCGATAATTAATTATATACAAAAATGCAGCTAAAATGTGCCATGTGAAGTGCAACATGATCGTTGACACCAATGGTCGGTAAAATTAGAGAACCATTGCCAAATGAAGAAAATGTTATAAAGCTAGTGCAATAAGTTCATCAACTTCTGCTTCAACTGAGAGGGGTTAGTTGTGTGGTTCCCGTCATCACGAATAACCTGCAGGATGAAAATTGACCATATATACTTCCCATCAGTATGTAGTAGATTATATTATGATAAGAAAAGTTCCAGGAATTTCCAGCAATAGTAAAAGCATTAGTTTTTAAAATCGTGATGAATAAAAACAGGTACTAATTACTTAAATAAGTACCTCGGACTTGACAGAGTGAAGTAGCCTGCCATTTACTTTAACCGATGTGCAGCTAGTTACGTTCATCCCTTCTAGAGTCAAGAAACCGAGCACCTTCGAGAGGGCAACACCGTGTCTCGAATCTGTACTTATGATAATTTCTTCTCCTCCAATGCAAGGTTTGATGCTCAGAATGACTTGACGACGAGTTCGCGGAAGTCCTTTAAAGGTCTTAGGATCATCGGTCTTATTCAATTGTGGTGCTCTCTTGAGCTCATCTCTCTTGCGGCTCAGTTCTTGTATCTTGTTCTGAAGATTCTTAATGTAGCCAACTGCCTGATGAACGTGATCGGATGTGGATCTCTTCCCCTGAGAATATAATTCACCAAAAACCCTAATTTTGAGTGCCAAACAAAAGAAAAGAAATAAAGTTCTGAATTTAAGCAAATTTTGTTCCTTTAGCGGAGGTTTCCTTGTACAATATGCGCTGTGAAATTTCCACCGGACCTTACAAGTGATTTGGTGCGGAGGGTTGATCAGAAACCATGAGGGTCGATGGGTAGGGGGGTTCACTATGAATTTAGGGATCACTTCAAATGTGGCTGCAGAACTCCAAGCACTTAGGCAGGGGTTGGTGCTTGCTGCAAATCTCAATATCTCCTCCTTAGGTGTTGAGATCGATGCCCAGTTAGTCTTTGATTGGATTTGGGGAGAGGAGGCTTCTAATGTTTATTTGGGCTGTTTAATTAACGATTGTAGGACACTGAGCCGCATATTTGACCGATTTATCCCGAAGCATGTTTTCCGCGAAGCAAATGGTTGTGCAGACATCCAAGCTCGTATGGGAAGCAATCAAGTGGCCCAACTTGCTATTTTTGATGTTCCTCCGACTCTTGAATAGTCCAGCCTCAGTTTCGAGATACTATTAGGTTGAATCCCCTTGTTCAATTGTAATTGATTCTGGTTATTTTGTTGCTTAATGAAGACTTATTTTACCGTCTACCGAAAAAAAAAGACTTATGTCACCAAAAAAAGAAAAATGATTGTGAGGCTCATGTCCATTTCAAAAGTTCAAGTTGACAGTATAATGGACCTGTTCATTTTTCTTCTATTTTTTTTTCAATGTGAGAAAAATCAATATGTGCAAACACTGGAAAGTGAAGTCAATTCGGTTCTTAAACGGACATTCACGTTTATAGCCTAAAGAGATTCTTGTGACAATCAAACTAATTCAGAAGGGCGGAGATGAGGTTATTTATTTCTCACCTTGAGTAATTCGAGTGGGAGATGGGATCGAAGGGACCGGTAGAGAGAGGCCATTTCCTGCCGCCTTTGCCTCTCGACGTCCCTGTGGATTATCTTTCTCTTCTTGCTGTTCTCAATGGGGTCTCCCTCCACAGAGGCGGCCCCCTGAGGGGTGGATAGGGGGTCAACTGGTGTCGGGCTGCCTTGGAGGTCTGCAGTGGCAAGAACGTTCCGGCTGGGTGGCAAAGGAGCGAACATGATTCCCTCAAGCTCATCGACTTGGCGTTCGTGGTAGGGCAAGGAGGAGAACTGGAATAGCTCATCGATTTGGTCGAATGAGATGGTGGATGCAATATAATCCATATTTAGGTAGGTGAAGATGCAACCATCAAAAGGCCAGTCTTAATTTATTCACTCTCACTGACCTCTGTTGGTGCTTTTTTCCTGGATGCCGCTTAATGCATATTTATACAGCAATTTAGTAAGTTCTGATTTTCTAATTTGTTTTTAAATTTTTTGAGGCCAGAAGTCTTTAGATGGGAAAAATAAGAGATGCTTGTGACATACGACGTGACTTCATATGATTATTTTATTAGGAAGAGAACCCTAGCTATTAATTTCTTGTTCGACCAAAAAAAAAAAAAAAACAGGACACTATTAATTACTTCAAATAAGACGCCGGATTCACGTGTCAAAAGTTTATCTTAAGAAAAAAAGGACATTGCATTTGGTGCAACCAAAAAAAAAGAATAAAATCGCATAATTGGCTATCCCATCGCTTGCTTATCTCATGGTGCAATCTATATTAAATATGGTGCGGGTGTCCCGAAATCTTTGTTATTATATATATGTGTATATATATTTATTTATTTATTTATTGAATGATAATATTTTCTCGGGCGAGACTATGAGTGTCGACCTCTAACACTAATTTCGTTCATATGTCAGCTGAAATATTGAAAGACATTAGGATTGTAATGCAGAAATACTTTCTCTTCATATTCGAAGAATATTTGCTCAATCCGTTAATTATGGCATGTATTCCTGATTATTGTATGTATATATCTATACTAATATATAAATGTACGGGTTTACTCGAATTTCATTATTTCAAAAATACCATTATACTCCGTGACTTTTTCGTTGTACACTTTTAGATTTGTTACTTTTGATCGCATACTTTCATAATTCTTATATTAAGATTCTTTCTCTTTTCATTAATTTTTGACATCTTTTCCTCTCACATTTATTTCAAAGTTAGTCCCTACATTTGTCATCTTTTTTTCGTATCGCTTTATAATTTTAAAACTTTGATGTATCATATGTTCGTTACTCTGCGTGTCATACAATCTCTGTTTCTTGGACCTTTTCACGCTTTTAATGGCAAAAATAAAAATGAGGTCTTTTTTCCAACTATTCTTCCTATTTTGCCATTACTTAAATAATGACAACACAAATTCGCTCCTTTGCATAATTAACAAAACTAAAGTAATTCTTGAAATCATTGTACATTTTGGTAAATGTCCTTTCATTTAAATATTACAGGGGCAACAACTTTTCAAACAATATTTCAAGAGAACCCTTGCATCCCCTAGGGCTAATTGAAATTCATACATCACTTAATTTTTTATTTTTATTAGAAAATTATATCTTCTTTAGTATAATAAAAAACTATAAAGATCCGATCGGAAAAATAAAGAGAAATTTATAATCTAATAAAAAGATAAATTTGATAATTAAATTAGTATAGATAAATTTAATCATCAAATACTATTTCATTTTTGGTGAAATAATTTTGTGGTGAAAGGATGTAATTGTTAGAGGGATGTGACTACTTAAATAATTACATTTGTTTCTACTATATATACATTTCAGTTTTCAAATAGAAATATGAAATGTCATTTGAACTCCCTTCTCCCTCTAAAACTTTTCTTCTTGATAGTTTCATTATGTAGTTTCAAAAGATTCTCGATGTTGTTGCCCGAAAATCTCAATATTCGTGTTGTTATATTTCAAAATATATGTCATCTCTTGTAAAATATCTATTCACTTATAATTTATAATTCTTTATGGGTCTTTAATAGAGAATATTTACGTATAATTCTCGAGTAATTCGTTATCTTTCATTCTTAATTGATTTTACCCTTTTTATGATATTACAGGTTTCCCTTTATGTTTGGGGATATTATTTGATTGAATTTTTAGCGTTTTCTTTCTAATTTTTTCTCCGCACTTTTGCTCATATTTTCATAGAAAGCAAGAAATTGAGTGGCAAGGGCCTTTCGCTTGCAACCACACTTGTTGACAACCTCGCCAGGGGTGGTAGTGCCTTTCAACGATCCACCACCAGCCTAGTCTGCTTTTCTCTTTTATTTTTCAATCCCATAAGTTTGTTCTTTATGTGTATATATATAATTGTTCTAACTTTTTAGAATTTACGGATTTTAGATTTAACTTTTGAAATAGAAAAAAATCAAAATATTGAAAAACCTTTATTAAAATATTAACAAATGTTATGTCCCATTTATACAAAAATAAATGCTTTGGTTTGAAAGAAAAATGTTTCAAATATTTTTATCTTTTTTGGTACTTATTCCAAATGAAAATTGAGAAGAAATTAAAATTGTATGTGGTTTACATATAAAAAATATTAGTAATAATTAGGTAATTTTTTTACAAAGAATTAGAATTATAAGCAGTCAGGCAATTTTTTTATTTTGTTTTTCTTTCATTTTTTTTAACAATGTTCACTCTTTTTGTTTTTGATTATCATGATTTTAGTTCTCATTCAACTTAGGCTTTTTATATTGATTAATTATTGCCCACGTTTTATTTTTGCATATTTGAAAGTTTATTATATATGTAATACAACGAGAATATTAACTTACTAATGTACTTAAAATGAATACTTATTGCGATTTTTTCGATTAAATATAAGAATTAAATTTTTTTTTCTTTGTTTCAATTAAATATTTCAAAATTCCAACTAATATATAATAGTTTGGAAATGTGTAATATTAAAAGATGATGACTTCTTATATTAACCTAAGGAAAATTGACTTAATTATGGCAAAAAAATTGAATTAATTATTTTTTTGTGTGCACATTGATATCCAGAAGCCCAATTGGGTTCCGACTAATGCAATCGAGCCGGTCAGCCCACTAAGGGATAAAACTCTCCCAATGTGAATTCTTTTCGTTCACAAGACTCAAACCCGAGACCTTACTTAAGGGAAACAAGCGTCGAATTACTTGAATCAACCCATATTAGTCATTGTTTATAATTATTGATAATATAAATTATGTTCTATCTAAATAAAAAATTATCAATATACATTAATGATACTAAGCAATTCATATATATAGATTTGGTATTTTGAAATCAACCAATAAGAGTATTAATGATGTTATATAATTAATTATATATTTTTTGTACGAAATTTAATTTTTTATATATTTTCTAATATTTTATAATTATTATTACATCTTACCACTTAATCGAGTATAAATAAATAAATAAATATATATATATATATATATATAGTTACCAATGCTCTGTTTGTTTGGGATAGAAAATCATATACGAGAAAAAAGATCTTCAGAAAAATAGTTAATTTTTTGGTGTTTAGAATGTTATTATGAAAATCAATTTCCTTTATTAACATATCATTGCCATCCCTTAATTTCTCATCGTTTCCTGCACCCATGGCGTTTTTAGCTCTTTTGTGATCTTGATTCTGTGATTGGGGAAGGCTGTAGTTGGCATACAGGTGGCCTCGGCCAAGGTCGCTGGTGACTTATACGGCCTCTAACAATCTTGATCAATTTTTTTTTTCAATTTCCGGCAACGGTGTACGCTGCCCAGGATGGTGGCTGGGACGTCTGGTGGCGGTCGATGGTTTTGGCGTGTGATGGTCAGGTGGCTAGATCATTCATCAAGTGGTCGTGCTCCTTCTCATTTCCGGAAAATGTTTTACGAAGATTTTAGTCGTAAAACACTTTCCGCAAAATTATAACTGATTTTTCCCTTTGAAGTTCCGCTGACTTTTGAACTTTTTGTGAAACAAAGATAGGAAAATCAAGAAAATGAATTCCGGAATATTCACCCAAAAATTCATTTTCCTTCGAACAAACGGAGCATAACTCAGTTATGGTTTCATCTTGAATTACTTTTTTCGGTTGCCTAGGAGATCCATAAGCCTAATACAATGAAATAAAAATCCTAAATATCTAATAAAGGGGCCCGGGTAGTCTCATGTGAATATTGAACCAGTAGTGTATTGGTTATCTGGCAAGGGGGGTGAGTCACTGCACTATTTTCTCTTTGACCTAGTTGTGATCATGGTATCAAAGTGGGAGATAACGACGGTTAACATGACCAATCTTTAGAGAGAATAATCATCAATCTCATAGATATTCCTCCATTGACAATTTAAAAATCAAAACTCGTAACCGCAAAAACAGTTGAAATTCCATAAAATGGTGGATGGATGGAGTAAAATTGCCAATGCTTCTATGTATAGAGGATTCAATATGGAAGTGCTAGGCTTCTTCTTCTTATTCAATGTGGCAGTCGAACTCATAGAAGACTCGTTGAGGAAAAAGAAAATCCATTTTGAGGCCTATTCCATTGACAAAGCCGGTGCTATAGAAAATTCTATTGGATCCATTAAAGGCATCACATATGTCAATATACACTCTATGTTTAACCGCTACATCTAAGATATCAAACAGTTTCAAATCAACAAACATGATTTTCCAATAAATGGATTGGCTCTATATGCAATCCATCGACCGATATCTCATGATGTTAAAAAATTCATAGGCAATTCAACTACGGGCTTATTTTCCGATGGATTACTTGGTGTAATTCAATCAATTGGGTGAATAAACCCAGGTTTTTAGAGGTGTGTACGGACAAACATTTGGATGTCTAAGGATTAGGTTTTGTGCTTGATGTCGATGACCGTGGCAAGAGGCGTGGAACAGTGGACCGGAGCAATTCTTGTGACCGCGGTCACGGGTGCATGTAAACATATGTTTTAAATGCAAAGTTTCCTCTGAGGGACAGATGTCCTACATAGAAGGAAATGGAGGAATTTATGTGTACATTGCCATACAAATCCTTCCATCTCCTTCTCTCTCACTCCTCCCAAAGACACACACCAGAGAGAGCATAAATTATTCATTTTTTTATAATTTCTAAACTAATATGAAAATACATAACTCAACAAATTATTTCTCAACTTTTCATAATTTTACTTCTTACCATTTTCATAATTCTTAACATAAATTAATGCTAAAAATTTGTCTCAAACCACTGCCATTGATGAGGTTATCCCAAACCGAAATACCGAAACTTAATTAAATAATCATTCTCAATAAATAATTGACGCTAAAGATTCGTTTCCAACCACTTTCATCATTCAAATTTATCCCAAACCAAAATACGGAAGCTTGCTAATAAATTAGTTGTTATTTCATATAAATACGATATATAATGACTATTAAATAAGAAAAGATCTTTAGAGAATGTACGCTCAATCTTCTTTTCATTCTTTTGCTTACCATTTCTTATCCTAATATTCTAATTTTTAAATAATTAAGAGAAACAACTCTCGCATATTTCTAATATGTGAGCTTGTCAACCTTTCGTGTATACAAAATCTTTCCCACTAACTATAGAAGAGCCCTACTTTTAAGGATATTTTCCATCATTTATATTCATTTATTCATATCAATATTGTGATTTATTTTTCATTATTAATAGTAAGTTTTAAATTGAATTAAAAATTAATAGATGGAATACTTTAAAATCTAAAAGGAAAAAAATTAAAAGGTACTTAGAAATATACATCATCTGAAAATGAAAACTAAATATTCTTGTATTTATATTATAATTAATATATATATTTAAAAAACATGCACATAATTTATCAAATTATATTATTTTTATATGCAAAACACGTGATGATTTTACTAGTAACATTAAAAATTAAAGAATGAAGTATCATTTTACCTTATTACTAGAATTGGTAGAATTATCCTTCAAAGAAATATATATATTTAAAATATGATACTTAAATTAATATTATAGATATGTAGATAGTAAAAATGATTGCATTTGATATATATAAAATAAAAAATAATTATTTAATTAAATAGAAATTAATTTCAATACAATAAGTCACATGATAGCATATATAAAGAGAATAATATTTGTATAACTAAACATTTAACATATATACATATACATAAATATAGTTATATATTTGTATTCGTTATTGAGAGTGACACATTGAGGGAAAGGAGTATGTAGATTTTGGCCGCGAAGGATGGAGAATTGTTAAGGGAGGGAGGAAGTAGATTGAGAAACTTAATTTTATTGTACTTAACTCATACATAATAACTATATCTATAGTGTTTTTAGTACATAGACAATTGAGTTAAATAAAGAAAAACTTTTTATATATGGAGATTCCGTTTACAATTATTAAGTAAATTTTATTTTAAAGAAAGAATAATACTAATAATTAAATGATATGTACCAATAATGTGAACTAATTAGAAACAATTAATTTAATTTGATCCAATTGAAAAATGTAGCGAAATCCGTTTGATAGAACTGTAAGAACACTCATCGTGGATTATGGGTTCGCTAATTTAGCTTAGACAGCGTATCCAAATAATAATAATAATAATAAATCAAGTTTTCACAATCAACACAAGTAAGTAGAAACTATACGAAATGTGACAGCATCTCCAACAAAACGTAAAGGTAGTTAACAGAAAATAATAAACGTAATCTGGCCGTGTTAGTGATCGCTCTCACCAATGATTAGTGATTAGTATGTAGCTCTGTGCTTAAACAAATCAAAAAACCTAGAGAACAGCCGAAATGATAAATTCTCAGGCAAGAAAGCGATTAGAGGCCGTGAACAGCCAACTATATTAACCATGGGTCCTACCCAATACATACATATATATATATATATATATATATATATATATCTGTGTCTTATCTACCCGGACTAGAAAACTAATTGTAGTATTACCCAAAAAAAGAAGAAGAAAAGAAGAAATATGGTTTGACTTATGCATTTATTTTCTTGCCAACTGAAAATAGTTGGATTCACTGTTCAATTATATATGTTTAATTAATAATAATGATCCAATAGTTATGACTGGAGCAGGTGTGGCTGAGGGACAATATTAGTTTTATAAGCACAATATGTCCAAGAAAATCAATTTTAAGGTCTGTGAAAGAAAATTATTGGTCTGATTAGAAATGATCCCGTAGGTTGGGATTCTTGGAGTTCGCTATTCTTGTGGATCTTCCATTTGTTTCAATTTATAACGATAAGTGGCAACGTAAAAGTTCGAGCTGATAGGATAGTGAGCTCAATCATTTTATATATTCAAGTAGGATTAATTCTTATCTATAATGCAAAAATTCCAGCTGGTGGGACGGTGAGCTTAATAATCTTATATACACAAAATTAGTTCTTTATGATTTTTTAATGTGAGAAACAACACTTACTATCCATCTCACGTGACAATATGTGACTTTTCTATACGTGTCACGTAGACTCAAGCACCTGCCCTGTGAATTATCTATAAACCATACTTACATTTCTGTGCTTGGACTTATAACCCTAAGTGGAGCTTTTTCTTCCACACTCGGCTGATCGAACTACTTATAGACCTAGTAAAAACTTTGTGCAAGATATTCATATGATGTGATAGTCTCCAGACCTATGGTAGTAGATGGAGATATCGACAGTGACATATGTAGAATATATGAGATTCGGGGTATATTTGATTATCTAAAGAAATTTCTATAAGGCAGTGTTTAAGAAACATCTATAAGCAATGAAATTCCATAGCTTATGGATGCGGAAATGGTAAAACCGTACTAATGAAAAGAAAATGACGAGTAGCTCAGTTAGGTTGATTAACATATGTAATAGTTAGTTCAATAATTTTTATGAGTTGTCAGTTCAATAATTGATTTGTGAATATTGTATGAACAATATACATATATTTAATAGACACATCAAACATGCATATCAATCATGATTGAATATTGTATAAGTCGACATATATTATTACACATGTCACACATCCGATAGCCAAAAGGCCGAGAAAATTATTATTCAAAAATATATATATAATAAAGAAAACCTCTCAAGATTGAATCATGAAAACTGAATAGACCCAACAAACAAAACCACACGAATTTGTGACAGATGACCTAAACCATACGCTTAAAAACATTTGCTTTTTGCCACATCCAAAACGTTGTTGCGTTTATAATTAATTTTCTTTTTATTTTGATATCATGCATTGATGCCTTGACTTTATACCTCACTAGAAATGGACCCATTACACGTGAAATTTAATAATTAATTTTTATTAATGACGTATGGTTTTTAATATAGTTCTGATGGATTCTCGAGTCTCCATTTTTTTTTAGAAAGAATTTAAAAAATTCAATTTGTGTGGAAACCAATAATCAGATATATATAAAAAATAAGATGATGATGATGATGATGATATATATATATATATATATATATATATAAGAAGGCGCACGTTGTATAAGGAGAAAATAGGATGGGAGAGAGAAGAGCTGGAGACAATTTGCAGTGCTACTAAGATATCTATAGATATTGAAGGAACGACAGAAGTTCGGAAACTGAATGTTAAGCTAATAAAACTTTCTCCGATCTGTAGTAGTATTACTAATATATAGATATGACATTTAGGTTAGACTTTTAACATTCAATTGTAACCCTTTTGCTATATTTATAAGCATATATGATCATCATCCGATTGATTATTATTGAGTCTCAACTGACCTAAAATTAAAAAGAATGAACAGAATGAGCTTTTAATATAACCTTTCAATGTTCGTTCCACTATGAGTATACTACAGATCACATAATTATAACCATTACATATTGGATCTTATTATCATAATTGTAGTAGTGTACATATATATATATATACTGTGAAGATAGTAGTGCACATTAGCACCAATTCATAATTTAGATGTCCAACATATGTTCTTTATTCTAATCTCATTTACATGCTAGGTTTGAGCAACATAACTGATTATACATACCTTCAACATTTTGATCAACCAAAATGTTTTCATTTGCATTAAACAACGATTTCGTGATCGGTCGACACCCTCTACAAAGCGAGCTAGCTAGGGCATTTAGATTTCTACCAACTGGATATAATTAAAGCGAAAAAATTAATTGGCCGAGAACCATGCCTGATAAATCATCCTAAACAAATATAAAGACAAGTTGAGCCACATGCATAATGGCGTATTGTAGTTGAAGTTTAATAAATGCAATCGAATCTTGCAATATCTCTTTTCTGGGAGTGGGTTGGAATGTGACTTGAGCCTGATTATGACCTTCCCTGACTCCCCAGCTTAGAAAAATACATCAAATGAAATTAAAAGAAAATGCAACGTTATTATTTACGTACGAATCAATGTTGCTTCACTTCAAATACAGGAACTAAGATTTGATTTGCATTGTATAATTGTGGCATATGGTTGAACAATTTCATAGAAAAGAGACAATCATTGATGCCGTGTTGCGGGGCAAAATTATAGATATTGCATGTAGAGGGATATTAGAATAATGAATTATATATTCTTATGTATATGCATCACCAAGACGATCAAAATCCAACTAAAGTTGCCATTTACTCAAATTTTCTCCTTTTTCCTTTTGAACCAGCCCACTTTTTCTTGGTTAATAAATCATGGAATCAGTTTACATATCATACATTATATCAGCGTTTTCATAAGCTCCACATATATTGGAACGAAAAATTGTTCTCCATCTTTTTAAACTAATCTTTCCAAAAATAAAAATTGCCCGGGTATTGTTTCACAACTTAAGTTTCAATAGAGTACGTTCAGAAGCTAAGCAAGAATAATTCGGGAGCTTGTTCATCAATCATTAATATATATATATATATATATATGGAACTGCAATATTTGTTTCAAGTATATATTGAGCTTAATTACCAAGATGCTAAAGAAAAGGCATTGTGTGTATAACGGTTATACCATGTGACCAATTGTTACTCTAAAAATCGTACATTCGAAAATTTAAAAACAAAATGCAGAACCGAAAGAAAGGGGGACTAAATATCAAGATATGAAATTTGGCATGATTTAACATAGTTAGATAATATTTCTCCAGCCCCTGCTTTTATTCAAGAATCCTAGCTCCTAGCTTTACCTGCCATGCAATTGAACTAATATAGTTTCTTTCACAGAACGTAATTGTTGCATGCTAACATTACCAAAGTCAATAAAGTGCAGTATATCAGCTATGCTTTGACAATACCCAGCTCGATCCAAGTCTCGGGCTGGTTTTGCCGGCCGGCAATTAAACCCGCCCAGCCCTACAGGTGCTTCTTTCTTTTTCCCCCTCTGTTTTTAAAAGTTATTTTATTAAGTCTTTCATTGACAGTGAAATATATATTTGACGGCGTTAAATATGTTCACATCATCACTTGTTAACTCCGAGTTTAAGGATTAAAAGTCGAGCATCTTCTATCGGGTAGAGTTGGTAGATGTTTTGCTGTCAAGGCTAGCGGCAACAACTAAATAGGGATGCCATTTTTCGGCGGTATAGGTTGCAAGCCTTACGTGCCCTTTGTCGTATATAAATAAATATACTTTGTCCAATTTCCAATGAATAAGGAAAGCTTGAAAGTTTGTTTTATTATACGATTAAAAAAATAATATTTCTTACTTTTGTTACACAAGTAATTTAATTTATTATTTGTTTTTAATTCAAATTTAATTACTAATATAAAGAAAAAAGAAAAAAACTTTGTAATAACCTTTTAATTATATCAGCTAGGCTTTTTTTTTTGGTAGGTATTAGCTAGGCATTTTAAAAACAGAAATAAAGGACGGACGGATTACATAATTGTAATGTAAATACTGCAAAATTTTGAAATTTTGGGTAATATATGAGAGGACAAATAAACTTTGCAATTACATTTTTTATTTTGCTTTATTTTAATAATTTATTATATTATATTATACACTTTGTTCAATTTTCAATGTATAAGGAAAAATTAAAAAAGAAGTTTGTTTTATTAGGCAATTAAAAATATAATATTTCTTGCTTTTGTTTTATATTAATAATTTGATCTGTCACTACTCTTATAAACCGCATCACACGGTTGTAACTACGTGTGTCTTATGTTGGATAGTATTTTACTTTATACTAGGTAATAATATGTCCGCCCTTCACCGGGTCATAAAATACCTTAAAAGATTATTTTATTACATATGTGTAATGGAGAAATTATTTTTCTTGTACCCACTTAATTATTAATGTTGATAATATCTTAAACTAATGGGTTTGGAGTGTAATATATCACAAACCATATTATGAATAAATAGGTCAATAGTTGAATTAGTCCAAAACTCACTCTGAAAAATTAAGAGAAATATTTTCATGAAAAAAGAATGAGTTTCATCATCTACCAATTTAAAATTTTAGATTAAACATGTGCCCTCAAAGAACACTCATTATAAACATTTATAAAAAAGAAAACATAGAATAAATTTAACTAAATTGTTATGATAAATTATACTAAATTATAGTACATAGGACAATCATAAATTTAGATTTAGTGTCAATGAAAAATTTAATAAGAATAATGAATTAAATAATGATGATGACGTTGATATATATCTAGAAAGACTAGAAGTTTTATAAATTTGAATGAGTGTAGGTAAAAAGAATACATTTAAAGATTGCATAAAATTACTGTAATTTTAGGTCTTGGTAAGAAAATACACAAAAAGAAAATATATGAAAGGAAGTGCGGGTTGTCGCACCAAAAATAATATCACTGTATTATATTTTTGTTGGTCCTTTTCTATGTTTGATCATTTCAAATTTTTGAATTCTATAATAAGATCAATTAGAAACAATAATGATAGTTTTTTTTAATAATGACGAGTTTATAGTTGAAGGAGCATTTTCATTTACTTTAAATGCGTTGACTCTTGAGTAAAAATTTACTGTTTTATTTTAAAGAGAGTGGTTTGAATAACATCTAAAATTTTTCAAATAATAAATAAAGGAGAACATGATGCAGTTTAAGAAAATGAAAATATTAGCATTTTATAAACTTATGAAAAATAAAATAGCAATGAAATCAAAATTCATCTTTGGGTCTTGACAAAAGGGAAACTTTTAAAAATGTGGAAATGAAAAAGAAAGTGAAATATTAGGAGTGGGAAAAGGTTGCCCAACTCGCAACATGAAATTCGAAAGAAGAAATATTACATATGCCCTAATTTGTACATCTAGTATTTTCTATATGAAATTCTTCTAATTTTTATAAATAAATGTTGGGAAAAAACTAGGTTTAGAAAATAACTAGTATGACTATAATGATTAGATCATTTGGTCCAATGAATTGACCGGATCATGTTCCACCTTAATTTGAGTTGGATCTCAAAATACACCTTGGGTCAAATCCCAAAATATTGAAAAATGGAGCAATATTTTTAAAATAGGAAAATTTAAGGGGAAAAAATATAGAAGCTGAGTGAGTGGAAAAAAAATACCCCCTTCGCTGGTCTCAATAATGGACCGGATTTCATATTTTGCTTTATTTTAATAATTTTTTTTTCTCATATTACATACTTTGTTTCGATTACAAGAGAGGTTATGTCTAGTATAATGAAATAAAAATTCTAATAATTAATATACTTTATATTTAATTTTCAGTGAATAAGGAAAAACAAAAAGAATATTTGTTTTATTAGGTAATTAAAAATATAATATTTTTTACTTTTGTTTTACCTTAATAATTTAATCTGTCATTACTCTTATTAACCGCATCACACCCTTGTTGTAACTACATGTGTCTTATGTTGGATGGTATTATTACTTTATATTGCAAGGTCGAACAACTTTTTATGTTTTGTTTTATCTTTGTCATTATGGTGTTCATAGCTCTCCCTAATTACTAGTTTTTATAACAACAAAATCTTGGTTGAGTATTAAATAATTTTAACTCTCATGAGAAAGAGAAAGCAAGATCGATCTCGAGAAGTGACACTTGTTGGGAGGGAAAATATAATTTAATAATACTTAATCTTTTGAAATTATGGGAGTAATATCTCTAATACAATTTAGAGTCAGATTTTAGTGCAGATGGCACAAGACGTCGACTCAAAATTAAGAAGTCTTAAATTCGCTCTTCATTGGTGGGACTTATATCTCCTTTATTTCTCTTTATTTCTTATTCTTATACTAAACTCATGTTCTACTTTATAATGCAAAAAAAAAGCTGGATTTTACTATATTAGGCTTCCCAAACTAATGTGTCTCGTACTCCTTCCAGTCAGGAAGAACTATTTTTTCTGACAACTTATGTTTTATCTTTAATGTACTTTTGATTTTTTTACCCTATATCATTTTATTTCTTCTCCACCTTGGTATATTTTGGTCCTTCAATATATACAGATATTTTTCCCCGTTATAAGGGAGAGTTATGAATTTAGTTCAGGAAAGTGGACAGCTAAATAAAAAAGTATGAATAGTTCTATTGGTGACAATCGAATTTGAAACTACTTGATTGCTAGACAAGATTGTACGCCATTATAAGATACTCTTTTCTCTTAAGAGGATTTTGTTTAGTTACAACCCTTTTTCTCCCAAATTTCTAATTTATCCTGCCAACTTAATCTAATCTTCGTTAGAATAACCTGGAAAATCCTTTCACATGTTTTAGTAATTTTATATTTGGGATATATGGTATAAGAAGGAAGTATGAAAATTTATACCCTTTAATAAGTTCAAAAATAACTGCAGTATAATTTTTGTTCGACTATAAGAGACGATCATGTGTCTAGTAAATACATTCAAGAGTGCTCCTAGTGACCCATTTACACTGGTCCTGCTGCCACCACCCCCATTAATAATGCAATGCTAGTGAACATACTCATAATGTTGGATATTCTGAGCATATTCTGGGCAACAAATTTTATAGGGGAATTAGTGCGTGGTAGATATTATTTTAATTGAGAGAGAGACCCAATAGGGGCAGAGATGGATTTAATGGGAAGGGGCACGACGGTGTGGTCGTCCAGCCCATTGGTGGTGTCGGATTAGATATTGAGAAAAAGAGAGGGTAGTGCAGTGATGTATATTCTCGTTTGTCAATTGAGAAATTGCAGGTTAAATTCTTATAGTGGGACTACTCATGCCCTCTCTATTAGCTAATTATTATGATTTATATTTTATTGTATTAGATCCATATGCTTCATTTGTAACAGAAAAAGAATAATGAACCGAGAGAATATTAAGACTAAGGGGCCGGATTTAAGGCTAAAAGGCCCAAATAAGCCCAATACACAGAAGAAAAGCATGCACGTAAAAAATGAGGTGAAATGCAACATGATTAATGTCGACCAACGATAGGTAAAATTAAAGAACCATCGAAAAAGATGGTATATTGCATTAGCGCATGCTCTCACCTATCAACTAAGAGGTTGCATGTACAATTCTCACTGTGAGATTACTCGTATTCATTTATTAACTATTAAGATTATGATTTATATTTCATTATACTAAATTCATTGGCTTGTAACAAAAAAAGGAAAACAAAATAGAAACCAAGAAAAAGTTATAAATCTAACGCAATGAGTTCATCAACTTTTCCTTCAATTCAGAGATATCATTTGTGTGGCTCGCGTCATCACAAATAACCTGCAGGATGACATTTGATCATATATGGTAAGATTAGAAAAAGGTTCCAGGAATTTGTAGTAATTGTTAAAGTATCAGTACTTGTTCAATTCATGATGAATGAAGACATGTACTTAAATTGGTACCTCGGAGTTGACAGAGTGAAGAAACATGCCATTTACTTTAACTGATATGCAGCTAATCACATTCATCCCTTCTCGAGTCAAGAAACCTAGCACTTCCGAGAGAGCAAACCCTTGTCTCGGATCTGTGCTTATCGTAATTTCTGCTCCTCTAGGGAAAGGTTCAATCATCACCATGTCTTGACCACGAATTCGAGGATGTTCTTCTTTAATGGTCTTGTAAAAGTTTTTGTTAGAATCCGACACTCTCTTCAGCTCATCTCTCTTGTCACTCAGTTGTTGGATCTTGTTCTGGAGATTCTTAACATAGCCAACTGCCTGATGAATGTGAGTTTTCGCTTCAATGCAACATTTGATCTCCATGAGAAGTAACTCATCATGATAGACAAGGGGGTAAAATTCGGTTCTACAGAAAGAGTCGGGATCCTTGTCACCATGGATCAGGCATTGGGGTTGATGGAAGCAACCTTCGAAGTCTAAATCATAGGTGGAGGCTTCTTCTACCTTCTCCCATAAAATATCTTTTTTCGATGTGAATTCTGATATTTGAAAACCTAATTGAGCCCCAACTAATTGGATCGGCCACTAAGAGATAAAGCTCTCCCTCCGTAGATTTTTTCTATTTATAAAACTCGAACTCGAGACATTGTTTAAGGGAAACAAGCGCCGAATCGCTTGAACCATTTCCCATAAAATATTTACTCGTAATAAATTCGCGCTAGAGCCGGCACACAGCCTTCGGCTGTATGTAGGTCTCATTTCTCAACCAGAAGCATGAGCAGGATCTTCATCAAAACATCGACCAGCAATGAAGAAATACCGCTCTCTCCTTATTACAGGATTTACTCCATTTGATTTCGCAATCAAATTTTAAAATTTTAACTCTAACTTTAACTCTACTCACTACACAACAAAAATAAAATCTTCAAAGTAAAAAAGGTAAGGCCCATACATAAATCCACATACACCTCCATTATACTCAATTCAATTTTTAATACTAAATTCTCTCAATTATTCATTACTTTTTCATATTTTTTCTCATAATTCAATAAAACAATCATTACAACCCAATTAAAATCAAAACTCAACTCAACTCTAAAACTAAACATATAGTAATCTCGGAACATATCTCGGGCGGATTTCATGGGATCTTCTTTCCTTTGTACATTAGCCTATTCTTGTATATTATTAGGCTAGAATTAATTAGTTCCATTTTTACCGAGATTTGCCCTACAGGTAAGCTCATGGATTTGTATATATTCCTCCATTACGGTAATGAGGAATCGAGCTTTACAACTCATTCGAAATTCTTTATGGTATTAGAGCGACTGTCTTGAGGACCGGCCAATTAAGGAGATTATTTGAAGTCTCATCTGGAAGTCTCTCTTCTCTACTTTCCTCAAGTTTCATAGTCTCTTCGATCATGTTGATCCTAATATGCCCTCTCCCTCTTTCACTGATCATTCCTTTCTGAGTTGGTATCGTGTTGATGAGTCCATTCGTTCTTGGCTTTTTGCAACCATTTCTGAAAAGCTTCTTGAAGCCATACATGACCTCCCTACTGCCAAAGTTATTTGGACAACCCTTCACAATAGGTTTCTTGAGAGATTTTGTGCTAGGGCCATTGAAATTAAGTCCAAACTTTTTCAGGTCAAGCTCACTAATCAAAGGGTTGAAAAGTACTTGCTTGACGTAAAATCTTACACCAATCAGTTAAAAGAAATAGGTCGACCTCTCTCTGATGTGGACCTCATCTCCACTGTCTTAGCTGGTTCTCCAAGCTTGTATGCCAGCTTCATCACCTCCTTGTCCCTCACTCAAGGTCCACTTAATTTTGATGATCTCTATACCAAGTTGATGCATCAAGAACGAACAATTGGACGATATAATTCTACTCCAATCGTCTCTGATTCGAATCCAAACCCTACTGCTACCCTTCAAACCCAAACTCACAATCGTCAGTCTTCCAATCGCAGTAGTCGTGGGGTTGGCAAGAACAATCGAGGGGGCAACAACTACAAGGGAAAGTGTTGCCGAAACACTTTGGCTATCCCAACTGTGCGCACCCGAATTTCGTCTCGTCGGGGCACGCAATACGCGCGCCTAAATGCAACGCGGCTTGGGAGTGTCCACCTTCCCGGGGACGCGCGACGGACGCACGTGAGAAGGAGTCGCCACTTGCCATTTTACGACCCAAGAGTCGAGGGCCGGCAAGTTTCCCGGGTCTAGGGGTACGGGGTACACCTAATATGCTAAGGCAATGGTCTTGTACGGAACTGGAAATTCCGAATTCGGGGGTTCTATTACGTGTGGGCCTATATCCCACACGCCCTTTCGGTACTCTAGCTTGCTAGGCTTGCCCTTTTATTTATTTACCACATGATTAAGTTCCGCTCATCTTACGCGTTTTGACACCGTAAATTCGAAGGAACACTCCGACCGTCCACTTTCCGACCGGGATTATTACATGACTAAATATGCATCGTAAAACCCTTACATTGTTCTCTCAAATATAAATTACAATGACTGAATCCCGGTTGGTTCGTGTTCGGCCGTTATTTCACTCATGCTCACCGTATGGTTTGGAAAAGACCGAAATCGAAAATAATGCAACGCGGGCTCATGGAGCCGGTGGTCGGGTCCTACCGGACCGACGGATAACAGAAGAATCGTTTGATTCTTGAGACAGCCGTGGGACAGGTCGGGCTCCCGGGTCATGTCCTGACCACGACTCATTCATCCTATCCGAGTTGTCTTTCCACTTAGACATCACTAAGATTGGGACGTTGAGTCGAGGCAAGACCCGATGCCGCACTCGGGTTGCGCGCTCTCAATGTGCATGGGCGTTGGACCCCGTGATATCGTTTCCTATGAGTTCAGGCTTGAACCGCGATGAATACAACAAATAACAGAAAAGTACATGTTGCAAAGAGCACGTATTATCATGTTGCATACACATAATTACATAAACAAAATTATTTAAACGAGGCATGTGCGTTATCGGTGGGGAATCCAAGTAGGAAAAGCGATTGGATATCTTTGGAAAATGTCCAGAGGACTGAATTGAACGATTTTAAAAGATGGGGGACCGATTTGGAAATTCCGAAAGTTTGGGGACTGATTTGCAAATTCTAAGAGTTTGGGGACTGATTTGAAAATTCTAAAAGATGGGGGACTGATTTGTAAATCATAAAATATGGGGACTGATTTGTAAATTTCGAAAGATGGGGGACTGATTTATAAATTCCGAAAGATGGGGGACTGATTTGCAAATCATAAAAGATGGGGACTGATTTGTAAAAAAAACTACTGAAAATGCCCTAGGACTTATTTGAAATGAAATTGAAAATCAGGACTGATCTGAAAGATAAAAAAAAGGCCCGAGGACTAAACTGAAATAACTCGGAAAGTTTCTTGGAATGCTAGAACAATTCTGGAAAATTCAAGGACTGATTGAAAAATGATAAAGTGACCGGGGCTTGATTGAAAATGATTTTGAAATTCGGGGCAGATCTTAAAAAATAAAATACGTCCTATGGACTGAAATGTGACGAAACAGAAAGTTCGTAAAATCGAGTTCGGGAAAAATCCGATCACCCACGCGACTCAAGAACATACACTGCACATCATATCAAGCAAACAATAATATTCAGGAAATGAGCCCTAATCATGCCACTAAGTTGAGAATTTACCTAGTTCGGAAAGTTGAGGGGTGATTCTGTAAATAAAAAAAAAAAAAATAAAAAAAAGTCAAAGATATGCTGGGTGAGTTTGACCGGGCCGGTCTGAACAGTATCGGGCCGGTCTGAGCTGGATTGGGCCGAACTCCGATGGAATGGACTGGGCCGAATGGAAGATTGGGCTTCGGAAGGATGGATGGGCCGAAGTTGGCGGACTGGGCCGGACCTGCAACAGAGAAATAATGGGCTAGTCCCGAGATGCGGGATAGGGCCTTCAAGAGTCGGGCTGGACCGTTGCCGAGTCGGGTTTGGGCTGTTTTGGCTTGCACAGACCCGAATGGTAGCAACAGACCCGACTGGAAGGGTGGACAGGCCCGACTGGCACAAGTCGGGTCGGACGTCGCCACGGAGGCTCCCGATGGAATTTTGAGGCAACGTCGGCGGCATTGGACTCCTAACTGACTGAGGAGCACAGTGATAGGTGGCCCGTAGCGAGATTCAACCCGAGCTGACCTGTGCGTCCCTTCAAAGTTCGGATCAGAAAAGACGACCAGAGGAACAGGCCCGACTGGCACAAGTCGGGTCGGACGTCGTCACGGAGGCTCCCGATGGAATTTTGAGGCAAGGTCGGCGGCATTGGAATCCTAACTGACTGAGGAGCACAGTGATAGGTGGCTCGTAGCGAGATTCAACCCGAACTGACCCGTGCGTCCCTTCAAAGTTCGGATCAGAAAAGACTACCAGAGGAACAGGCCCGACTGGCACAAGTCGGGTCGGACGTCGCCACGGAGGCTCCCGATGGAATTTTGAGGCAAGGTCGGCGGCATTGGAATCCTAACTGACTGAGGATCGTGCCTGCAGTGGTTTCATGAAGATTAGACATGTCTATTTGCCTGAGAGATGCAAAGAAAACCGGTAAAAACTGGAAAAATCTGTAAAAGGAGAAAAGAGAGAAATGGCGGTGGTGCGCGGTTGAGCGGCTCTCGGCACGTGACCACCTCGTCACGGGGGAGAGTGAGGGTCATGAGGAACCCTTAGGAAATGATGGCACGACTTGCCATAGTCGTGAGGTGGTGGAAATGTCGAGGAAGCCCGGGAAAACCGTGAATATGTCCTCTGGACAGGGCGATTTTGGCAAGCTGGAAGCTTCAAATCACAAAACTAACATCGGAAATGGACTCAGGAGGTCGAATGCATGTGGGATATGAAGTTTGGTCAAGTTTGGATCGGGTTGGGTGGCGGTCGCCGGAAAACGGTGGAGTTTTTTCGGCGGTTGCGTTTTCTTTTTTTCTCCTCTTTCCCCCAAGATCCCGAAAATGAGCTGCCCAAAACAAGGAGGATTCTCCTCCCTTTAATTGCCAATTTTGCCGGGATTTCCGCAGATTTCGGGGAGGAAATCGCGGAGATCCCGAATTTCCGGATCCGGTGGGCGGCTGCCCGGCCGGCCGGAACAGTAATAATTTTTTTTTTTTTTTTAGAAAAGGTAATAAATTGGGAAATGATAATTTTGCCCCCCCTTGGAGCCGGTGGACCGAAATTAGGTGCTGACAGCTTGCCCCTCTTTGGTTGTATGCTCGGATGGAGGATGCAGCCAAAGACTATGAGAAGCACCAAGTTTGGTCCTGGCGATCGTCTGGCCATTCTCCTTGTTTGTGCTAATATGTAGGCCTGTAGCAAAGTGGTAAAAACCATAAATTAGTAAATGTAGACGCATACTTGAAAGACACGAAGTCCAAAGGTAGTAAATGCGGACACGAAGTCTGAAACGTAATGAATGTGGACACGAAGTCAAAAATGCAATAGATGCGGACGCGAAGTCCAAAATGCAGTGAATGCAGACACGAAGTTCGGAATGTAGTAGACTCGGACACGAAGTTCGTAATGCAATGAATGTGGACACGAAGTCCGGAAAGCAATAAATGAGGACCCGAAGTCCGGAATGTAGTAGACACGATACGAAGTCCGGAATGCAATGAATGTGGACACGAAGTCCAAAATGCAGTAGATGTGGACGCGAAGTACAAAATGCAGTAGATGTGGACGCGAAGTCCAAAATGCAGTAAAGATGGAAACAGGGTCTTGAACACAAAGTCCGAAAAGCGGTAAAGATGGACACGAAGTCCGAAAAGCAGTAAAGATGGACACGAAGTTCGAAAAGCAGTAAAGATGGACACGAAGTCCGAAAAGCAGTAAAGATGGACAAGAAGTCCTGGACGCGGAGTCCGAAAAGCGGTAAAGAAGGACACGAAATTCGAAAAGCAGTAAATGTGGACACGAAGTCCTAGACGCGAAGTCTGAAAAGCGATAAAGATGGACACGAAGTCCTGGACGCGAAGTCCGAAAAGCGATAAAGATGGACACGAAGTCCTGGACGCGAAGTCCGAAAAGCGATAAAGATGGACGCGAAGTCCTGGACGCGAAGTCCGAAAAGCAGTAAAGATGGACCCGAAGTCCTGGACGCGAAGTCCGAAAAGCAGTAAATGTGGACGCGAAGTCCGAAGAGTGGTCAAGATGGACACGAAGTCCTGGACGCGAAGTCCGAAAAAAGATAAAGATGGACACGAAGTCCTGGACGCGAAGTCCGAAAAGCGGTAAAGGTGGACACGAAGTCCTGGACGCGAAGTCCGAAAAGCGGTAAAGGTGGACACGAAGTCCTGGACCCGAAGTCCGAAAAGCAGTAAATGTGGACTCGAAGTCCTGGACGCGAAGTCCGAAAAGCAGTAAATGTGGACACGAAGTCCTGGACGCGAAGTCCGAAAAGCGATAAAGCTGGACACGAAGTCCCGGACGCGAAGTCCGAAAAGCGGTAAAGATGGACACGAAGTCCTGGACGCGAAGTCCGAAAAGCGATAAAGGTGGACACGAAGTCCTGGACGCGAAGTCCGAAAAGCCGTAAGGATGGACACGAAGTCCTGGACGCGAAGTCCGAAAAGCGATAAAGATGGACACGAAGTCCTGGACCCGAAGTCCGAAAAGCAGTAAATGTGGACTCGAAGTCCTGGACGCGAAGTCCGAAAAGCAGTAAATGTGGACACGAAGTCCGGGACGCGAAGTCTGAAAAGCGATAAAGATGGACACGAAGTCCCGGACGCGAAGTCCGAAAAGCGATAAAGATGGACACGAAGTCCCGGACGCGAAGTCCGAAAAGCAGTAAAGATGGACACGAAGTCCTGGACGCGAAGTCCGAAAAGCGATAAAGATGGACACGAAGTCCTGGACGCGAAGTCCGAAAAGCGGTAAAGATGGACACGAAGTCCTGGACGCGAAGTCCGAAAAGCGATAAAGGTGGACACGAAGTCCTGGACGCGAAGTCCGAAAAGCAGTAAGGATGGACACGAAGTCCTGGACGCGAAGTCCGAAAAGCGATAAAGATGGACACGAAGTCCTGGACGCGAAGTCCGAAAAGCAGTAAATGTGGACACGAAGTCCTGGACGCGAAGTCCGAAAAGCGATAAAGATGGACACGAAGTCCTGGACGCGAAGTCCGAAAAGGAATAAATGTGGACACGAAGTCCTGGACGCGAAGTCCGAAAAGCGATAAAGATGGACACGAAGTCCTGGACGCGAAGTCCGAAAAGCGATAAAGATGGACACGAAGTCCTGGACGCGAAGTCCGAAAAGCAGTAAATGTGGACGTGAAGTCCGAAGAGTAATAAATGTGGACACGAAGTCCTGGACGCGAAGTCCGAAAAGCGGTAAAAAAGTAAATGCAAACTTGGTAGGAAGGGGATAGAGCATATGGAGGCAGGAGTCCATGTTAGACGATAGCGCTTGACGTTGAACTGTAGTCATGTGTGGCGACGCGGGATGCCGACTGTTACGTGGTGGGAAAGTCGCAAGGGAATGACATCAGGTGACCACAGAGGACCATCTACTCGATTTGAGATTGTGACCGGCCGTGTGAGGCAATCGTGAGTCCGTTAAGGAGGAGATGTCCCTTGTGGTTCCATGCGTATCGAGGATGCCCCAGTAGCTTGTGAATGTTATCATTGAGAGGCGGTGCTGCTGTCGACTGACGTTGTTACCGCAATGAAGTTGCTTCGTCGGTGCTTTGCCCCTGGGACGGCAGTGTGTTTGATCTGCTGGAAGCCGACCATGCTGTTAGATCGATTGTTTGTTGTTCTTGCTGGCAGCTGGTCTCGCCGCTGAAGCGATTGCTTGTTGGGAATGCCCCGGTCTCGCCACTGGGACTTTGCTTGCGAGGCGGTTGCTCGTTACTGGCTGGGCGGTTGTTCATTTGCTAGGGATCGACGTCTAGCGATGCGGGACTCGAGCTCTGAGAGCGCCTACGTACCCTCTTGGACAGGGGATCAGAGTCTGCCGTAGTTCTTGCGCTTGTTGTACCTGTGATCCTGGCATCATTAGTAAGTCATGGAATCACTAGCAATTTACAAGCACAGGTAAAAGGATGTGTTCGCGACGCATGCTCTTCGGTTTCGGGTCACCTGGGCGACTCGTGAAGAGTTTTTGCTTTGGGGATGCAAATGGGGGTCCAGCTTTCTGAGGCCCCGATGCGAGGCCTCCGGGGCTCCTGTTGGCCTTACATGGGCATATCGAGACGTTCTCAAAGGTGCCCAAGCGGCTCTATCGGTTGTTCGACGCGCCTGTGAACTTAGGACCCTTCTCGTCAAGATCTCGAAGGGCGGCTGCGCTTGTGACCCGCGTGGGGATTTTTTTGCCTAGATTTGATCAGGCTCGGTCTGACCATTTCCAGAATACTATGACTAGACCTCAGAAAGGAATGTCTGAGATTTCGGCTTTGTGGTAGCCTGTTGAAGGGTGGCTGTGACCCATTCTGGAGTAAAGCAAAGACAAACAGAAAAGAGAAAGCTTGGGGGGAACGCGTTGCCCCAGGCTAAAAGGATACACGAGTTCACGCTTGCCGTGAGATGTACCCCCTTCTCTTCCGTCTTTCGGTTAGTGTTGGCTGTCTTGAACTGTTTGGATTGCGTGCTTGGTCGCCCGCTTTGCTTGAAGAAGAATCCGCCTTGGATGGTTGAGTTCGGTAGGATAGCCGATCGGGGATCGTGTTGGAGTAGATAACCTGGCCATTTCCCTTGGGGAGCCCTGGTCCGCGCAGTGTGCGAAGGCCCAAGGTGACTATTTTGTTTATCTCTCGTTTTACTCTCCTTTTGCTACGGTCACCCACCTCGGGGCCGTACCTCTCAACCTAAAGGGGATGAACTCTCCTTTTGCCAAGACTGCCCGCCTCGGGATTTTCAGTCGTGCCTCTCTTTTGCCCTAACTTTTGCCTAGATCGCCCCGAGGGGTTTTCGACCTAGCAGGCTCGATTCTTTTCTCTCTCGAGTTTGCAAGGGCGAAGGGTTCGAATAATTCGACCTCCGAGTGCGTTGTGTTCTGTCTCCGTCGAGGAGTTGCGTTTGCTGCTTCCCCTTTTTGTCAGGGTTTGTTGATTCTTCTTTGAATTGGCGGTGCCGGAGTTTTATATCTCGACGGTACCTTGTTTTGTTCATTGACGGGTTTTTCCCGCGTCTTTTCTCTCTCTCTTCATTGGCGGGTTTTTCCCGCTTCTTTTCGCTCTGTGTCTTTTTTCCTTGCAGCTGGGTTTATTTTGTGCCCCGTGTATTTCTTGAAAACTCCTCGACTTTGCATTGCGTGGTTGCTTTAGTGTGCCTTGCCCCATTTTGTGAAGGTCGGCCTTTCATGGAGATTTGGCTTCAGGATATTCGGAAGCCGAACTTCGCGTTGCTCGTCCTTGCAAACTTTACAAATGATTTCCCCTATCGTCTAAGAAGAAGAATAAGATTTTCCCAGGGATGCAGGTGACCGAGGTTGCCCCGGCATGGGTGTTGAACGCGGATGCCGTTCCTGACCGTGGAGGATGCCCCTAGGAGGATAGGTGCTCTTGAAGTCGGCGTACGTGCTTTGCTTCAAGGGCCATACTTGCTATCGACTGAGATGGTTGGGTTGACAGCATGTGACTCACTTAGTCGTTTTTGTCTTAGGCTTCGTTAAAAGGGGGTACTTCCACATCAAGCCTCTTTCTTGTCAAAGTATAGGGAGAGAGACCTGATAAGAGTTCTCGTGGAAGTGCGAACCCGTGTATCGCTCTTCGCCTGTAGCCGGCGTGCCCCTGTGAAGGATGACAAAGAAGATGATGTATTAGGTGATTATACGGTGAAGTATGTGGTAAGAAATGTAAGGTGGACCCATGGAAAGTTCCCTCATCCAGCGCGCGACCCATGGGGTGCCGCGCGTGGGGGACACTCAATTTCGAGATCTAGTCATCGCCACCCCAGAGTGGGCAGACCGTTGCTAGGGGCCACATAGGTGTACTTTCCCCAATTGCTGGTTGGCATGCGCAGCCGTCCTAGGGAAGGCTCGAGAAGCTGGATCCCATGAGGACGGACGAATCGAACAATTCCGACAGAACCAACAGGGCATCTTCAGGGCTATCCTAGTGCGCCCGTGAAGGGCTCGTTCATGTCGGGAGCTTGTTTGGGAATGCACATAAATGTAAAAGAGAGTTTAGGGAAAGGTGCATGTTGCCCCAGTGGCTAGTTGATGGCCATAGTGGATGGTGGGCAGGATTCATTCTCCGATCGGAGATGTGACCGTGCTAGTGACTTTCGCGGCGGGTGGGCAAGGCCATGCTCTGTTCGTCGGAGATGTTGCTTGTGATCTTTTGCGGTTGAAGGATTAGACTTGCTCCTCGGAGTATCGCTTGGATGAATTTGAATCCAAGTCGATTTTGGATTTCAGATGAGCCTGAAAACAGTAAACGCGAGGTGTCAAAACCTGAAAGTAGTAAATGCGGGGCCGGAGCCCAAAAGCAGCAAATGCGGGACCGAGGCCCGACGAGGGGCCGAAACCCAAAGTGGTGTCAAAGCCCAAAAGTGGGGCCGGAGCCTGATGAGGGCCGAAACCCAAAAGTAAATGCAAGGCTGGAGCCCGATGCAGGGCCAGAGCTCGATGCGGGGCCGAAGCCTAATGCAGTAAATGCGGGGCTGGAGCCCGATGCAGGCCCGGAACCCGATGCGATAAATGCGGGATTGATAGGAAAGTGCAAGAGATGCAAAAGTAAAGGTCAATGCTGAGGAACAGTGCAGGGCACTGCAAAGCGGTGACTCTGATTTTTCTTGCGGTCTTGCTTTGTGAAGCAAGGATGGGGACTTAGTGTTGAAATCCCAAGGAGCTGGATGAGAGACGTTTGTTGTCTCAATTGCGGTCGCCCAGTATTCAGGCTGTCTTCTTGTTGAGAATTTCCTGCAATGGGAAAAGAAAACAATGAAAGAGCATAAACTGATCAAGATTTCAATGCACGAGTGTAGGGAAGCGAACGGGCCTGGTAGGTGTCGTGCGAGCACACCAAGAGACATGCATTGATATGTTAAGCATGCGTGTATGAGTTGGTGTGAACGTGCATGGACATGTGTGAGGCGCGCTTAGTCGCTAGTAGATGCGCAAGATCTTGCGGAGAGATGTGCATATGATCATGCGGTGATGCTCTCCGCGAAGGTTTGCACGACTCGCCGGACATGCGGGGTGAGTTGGAGCTGTCGCTTGTGATCTTTCATGGAGGGATCGGTCTTGAGTGTTTGGAGTCCAAGGAGGTAGCAGAGAAGTGTTTCCTGTCTCGATTGTGGCCGTTTTGGATTCAGGTTGCCTTCTTGTCGGTTATTTCCTGCAATGGGAAAAGAGAACGATGAAAGAGCAAACTATGCTCGCAATTTTAACGCAAAAGTGTAGGGGATCGAACTAGCCTGGTAGGCGTCGTGCGAGCGTGCCGGGGGTGTATGCACGGGTAAAGTGAAAGCATGCTCGCACGACGCGGAAGGACGCACTCGGTTGTGCTGGTGGATGTACTCAGTTGCGCGAAGGGACGTGTGCGCGATCACGCGATGACGCTTAGTTGCGTGAGATTAGTGAGAAGTTGGCTTTGCCAAGGAAGGTGCATTGGTCCTCGGGTCACGACTTGCCTTGCCGTGAAAGTCGTGATTAGTCTACCTGCGAAGAAGGTCTTCACTCACTTGCATGGTGGGACGTTAGCTGTTATGCAAAACAGTAAATGAGTAGGATACATGCAATGCGTGAGTTTTTTCAAAACTAATGCCGCCATTCACATTGACTCAAAACGATCAAAGTACAATGTAAATTTTGTAGAATAAAGCCCTAATCCAGTCTTCCATCACACTCGGAGTTTAAGCGAGCTCCTGATTGCATTTTTGTAGTTTGGCATGGGTCGGAGTAAGCTCCCTCTGAGGTTATGGTTGGCCGACCAGTTCCACATATTTCTCAGCAGCTTACCGACGAAGGTGATTGATCCTGTTGTTGGTGAGGTCGACTATGGTGGATGTGCCAGAAGTGGGGGGTGTCCTAGCAGGTGTGCCGGTCTTGATTTGTGGAGATTCGGTGGGAACCTCGTGTGTTGACGGACTTTGTCGAGGCACGAACAAGAGGCCGAGCAAGGCGTCTCTTACCAAGACGAAATGAAGACTGACTTAGGACTCATCCATATGAATGACACCCTAATTTTGTAAAACAGATGATGCATGTGTGCGGAAAAAGTAAATGCCCATGGCTTAATACAAATTACAAGGTACATCGCTCTTGAAATAGAAAAGACTCAAGTGGCACACAGGCCGACTCAACGGACTGTTCGTCGAAGCCGGGTTGGAGGATGGCGTGGAGCTCCTGCAGAATGCATGGTTTTAGTACTACAGGGACCGTGCTACGTAAGGATGGGGGTTCCCGACTCAAGGGTGTCAATTCCTTGAAACCGAGCGGGATTCTTTTCAAGGCCTAAGCGGCAGTCGAACTGCGCGCCGTACCCCTACTTCGAACCCCTATCTAACCTATGCTCCTATTACCGGTCGTGGGACGTGACCCATAGGTACCTATAAGCTAGTATGATATGCAATGCGTGTGCGGAAAATAAAAGTGCGTAAAGTAGATAAGCGAAAAATTGCGGAAAGCGATAAATAAACAAGCAAACAAAGCAAGCGGGAACGAGCCCGAACCCTCTAAAACTCCCCAGTGGAGTCGCCAAGCTGTGCGCACCCGAATTTCGTCTCGTCGGGGCACGCAATACGCGCGCCTAAATGCAACGCGGCTTGGGAGTGTCCACCTTCCCGGGGACGCGCGACGGACGCACGTGAGAAGGAGTCGCCACTTGCCATTTTACGACCCAAGAGTCGAGGGCCGGCAAGTTTCCCGGGTCTAGGGGTACGGGGTACACCTAATATGCTAAGGCAATGGTCTTGTACGGAACTGGAAATTCCGAATTCGGGGGTTCTATTACGTGTGGGCCTATATCCCACACGCCCTTTCGGTACTCTAGCTTGCTAGGCTTGCCCTTTTATTTATTTACCACATGATTAAGTTCCGCTCATCTTACGCGTTTTGACACCGTAAATTCGAAGGAACACTCCGACCGTCCACTTTCCGACCGGGATTATTACATGACTAAATATGCATCGTAAAACCCTTACATTGTTCTCTCAAATATAAATTACAATGACTGAATCCCGGTTGGTTCGTGTTCGGCCGTTATTTCACTCATGCTCACCGTATGGTTTGGAAAAGACCGAAATCGAAAATAATGCAACGCGGGCTCATGGAGCCGGTGGTCGGGTCCTACCGGACCGACGGATAACAGAAGAATCGTTTGATTCTTGAGACAGCCGTGGGACAGGTCGGGCTCCCGGGTCATGTCCTGACCACGACTCATTCATCCTATCCGAGTTGTCTTTCCACTTAGACATCACTAAGATTGGGACGTTGAGTCGAGGCAAGACCCGATGCCGCACTCGGGTTGCGCGCTCTCAATGTGCATGGGTGTTGGACCCCGTGATATCGTTTCCTATGAGTTCAGGCTTGAACCGCGATGAATACAACAAATAACAGAAAAGTACATGTTGCAAAGAGCACGTATTATCATGTTGCATACACATAATTACATAAACAAAATTATTTAAACGAGGCATGTGCGTTATCGGTGGGGAATCCAAGTAGGAAAAGCGATTGGATATCTTTGGAAAATGTCCAGAGGACTGAATTGAACGATTTTAAAAGATGGGGGACCGATTTGGAAATTCCGAAAGTTTGGGGACTGATTTGCAAATTCTAAGAGTTTGGGGACTGATTTGAAAATTCTAAAAGATGGGGGACTGATTTGTAAATCATAAAATATGGGGACTGATTTGTAAATTTCGAAAGATGGGGGACTGATTTATAAATTCCGAAAGATGGGGGACTGATTTGCAAATCATAAAAGATGGGGACTGATTTGTAAAAAAAAACTACTGAAAATGCCCTAGGACTTATTTGAAATGAAATTGAAAATCAGGACTGATCTGAAAGATAAAAAAAAGGCCCGAGGACTAAACTGAAATAACTCGGAAAGTTTCTTGGAATGCTAGAACAATTCTGGAAAATTCAAGGACTGATTGAAAAATGATAAAGTGACCGGGGCTTGATTGAAAATGATTTTGAAATTCGGGGCAGATCTTAAAAAATAAAATACGTCCTATGGACTGAAATGTGACGAAACAGAAAGTTCGTAAAATCGAGTTCGGGAAAAATCCGATCACCCACGCGACTCAAGAACATACACTGCACATCATATCAAGCAAACAATAATATTCAGGAAATGAGCCCTAATCATGCCACTAAGTTGAGAATTTACCTAGTTCGGAAAGTTGAGGGGTGATTCTGTAAATAAAAAAAATAAAAAAAAAAAAAAAAAGTCAAAGATATGCTGGGTGAGTTTGACCGGGCCGGTCTGAACAGTATCGGGCCGGTCTGAGCTGGATTGGGCCGAACTCCGATGGAATGGACTGGGCCGAATGGAAGATTGGGCTTCGGAAGGATGGATGGGCCGAAGTTGGCGGACTGGGCCGGACCTGCAACAGAGAAATAATGGGCTAGTCCCGAGATGCGGGATAGGGCCTTCAAGAGTCGGGCTGGACCGTTGCCGAGTCGGGTTTGGGCTGTTTTGGCTTGCACAGACCCGAATGGTAGCAACAGACCCGACTGGAAGGGTGGACAGGCCCGACTGGCACAAGTCGGGTCGGACGTCGCCACGGAGGCTCCCGATGGAATTTTGAGGCAAAGTCGGCGGCATTGGACTCCTAACTGACTGAGGAGCACAGTGATAGGTGGCCCGTAGCGAGATTCAACCCGAGCTGACCTGTGCGTCCCTTCAAAGTTCGGATCAGAAAAGACGACCAGAGGAACAGGCCCGACTGGCACAAGTCGGGTCGGACGTCGTCACGGAGGCTCCCGATGGAATTTTGAGGCAAGGTCGGCGGCATTGGAATCCTAACTGACTGAGGAGCACAGTGATAGGTGGCTCGTAGCGAGATTCAACCCGAACTGACCCGTGCGTCCCTTCAAAGTTCGGATCAGAAAAGACTACCAGAGGAACAGGCCCGACTGGCACAAGTCGGGTCGGACGTCGCCACGGAGGCTCCCGATGGAATTTTGAGGCAAGGTCGGCGGCATTGGAATCCTAACTGACTGAGGATCGTGCCTGCAGTGGTTTCATGAAGATTAGACATGTCTATTTGCCTGAGAGATGCAAAGAAAACCGGTAAAAACTGGAAAAATCTGTAAAAGGAGAAAAGAGAGAAATGGCGGTGGTGCGCGGTTGAGCGGCTCTCGGCACGTGACCACCTCGTCACGGGGGAGAGTGAGGGTCATGAGGAACCCTTAGGAAATGATGGCACGACTTGCCATAGTCGTGAGGTGGTGGAAATGTCGAGGAAGCCCGGGAAAACCGTGAATATGTCCTCTGGACAGGGCGATTTTGGCAAGCTGGAAGCTTCAAATCACAAAACTAACATCGGAAATGGACTCAGGAGGTCGAATGCATGTGGGATATGAAGTTTGGTCAAGTTTGGATCGGGTTGGGTGGCGGTCGCCGGAAAACGGTGGAGTTTTTTCGGCGGTTGCGTTTTCTTTTTTTCTCCTCTTTCCCCCCAAGATCCCGAAAATGAGCTCCCAAAACAAGGAGGATTCTCCTCCCTTTAATTGCCAATTTTGCCGGGATTTCCGCAGATTTCGGGGAGGAAATCGCGGAGATCCCGAATTTCCGGATCCGGTCGGCGGCTGCCCGGCCGGCCGGAACAGTAATAATTTTTTTTTTTTTTTTAGAAAAGGTAATAAATTGGGAAATGATAATTTTGCCCCCCCCCTTGGAGCCGGTGGACCGAAATTAGGTGCTGACACCAACTTCTTCAAGACATTAGCTTGCCACTCACCGAGTCAGATCATATTGTGTTGTGACAATATCAACGTTATTTACCTCGTCGCAAATCTTGCCCAGCATGATTACAGTATTGCGATTGACTATCATTTTATCAGAGAGCAACTGGCACGTGGAGAACTTCTTGTTCAACATGTCCCCACGTCATCCCAAGTTGCAGACTTGCTAACTAAGAATGTATCAATTTCATTATTTCAGTCTCATCATAGCAATCTATCAGTAGCAGAGCCCCAACAAATTGAGAGGTATTAGAGATATATATATGTGATATCTTCATATTATGGGGACAATAATGTAATTTATGTATAGTTGCTTCTCTACATATATATATATACACAACACAGCGACCCTGGGTACGGCATTATACAATCACAGTTTGATTGTTTTCACATTGGCTTGTTTTCAATATATTTGTGCCTTTTCGGCAGTTTATTATTGCCGTACATGTCTATTCTGTGATGTCCTCTGTTCCAATTCCTCCTTGCTTCCCCCGGACACCTGCCAAAGCCAGTCAACCATCCGCCGTGACCACAATTGCCACAATCGTCACAATGCTCCGGCTTGCTCCATTCTCCCGTTCTCTGTCGCCTCTCCCTTCCATTCTCCCTATCCTCTGCCTTCCTTCTCGCTCAGACTGCTGCGCGCCTCTTCTTCGCAAGGTTGCTCCGTGCCTTGCCCAATAACCTCGCAAACTCCCAGCTCTCCAATAGTCGTTTCTAGATGCCATCGGGCTGCGATTCGCTGATTGCCAGCCGTGGGGTCATAATCTGCCCTCGCATTGCCGGTTGGACTCTCTAGCAGGTTCTCCCTCGATGCATCGTTGCTCTCCGCATAAATCGAGCATTTTATGCTTTCGTGACACTTTTTTCACTTTGTGCTACATTGTTTTCTTCCTCATGCCCGTTGCATGTTCGACAGAATGCTTGAATTTCCTTGTGAGATGCTTCTTATTTTAGTTCTGTGCTTGTGTTCAGAAATTGGTTTTTACTAAAGGCCGGTATGAAGTCCCGCCAGTTTAGGCTCCGCCGATACGGTGCCTGTTTAACACTACTATTACTAATGACCGACAAACTACCGTTTACATAACCAAACTCTGGCCTTTTGTGTCCACTACCTGTTCGACATATTGCCTGTTCCATTTACAGAGAGCTTACAAATTGCCTCTGAGATGTTTAGAACTAGAAGAAGATATCTTCCCATCAAATCTTCGTTTCTATTTTCATGTCACTGTATAACATGTTACAGTTCATATTATGGATGCTTCTTTGGCTTGTAATTAATGTGTGAGTTCATTGACATTAAAAATTCACAAAATAAAGATCCAACTTACTACACCATTTTCGTCTGTGGGCGTGAATTTGTTAGTAACAAATGCTATGAGGACTTGGGATATTTCTGCGGTGTGGAGTTTCAGTTAAGTTGCTTGCTTTTGTAATCAATTAGGTTGTTCATATTTATCTTGCTGGATTTAAGACAGTTTGGTTGAGAATGGATTGGATTTAGACTTGACTCTTGCTGTGGCTATAGGGTCTATCTCAAAGAGGCTACGGCATCTTCTATAAGGAAAAGCTGCTTTCTAATTGGTGACGATTCTCTTGATCTCAATTTCCATCTATCAGGTGGCCTCTAATTTCACTCTAATGAACTATTATTGACTTGTAAAAATAGGAATCGGTGTAGCAACGCCCTTCCATCCAGAAACTTGAGGTTCTGTGTTCGATGCTACTGTGGTTTTCTATGCCTCTTGTACTCTGACTCCTATTTTTGGTTCTTCCTTTGACCAAAGAAAGAATTATATATTCATTTTTCAATAAGGAGTGATGCATTGCCTACTCTTTCCATGTGGCATAGAGGCAAAAACAAGGTAAGCATAGAAAGATAGATACATACATTCATGCCCATACATATGCCTCCCCTGTACTTCAAAACCAGCAAGGTAAGAAGTGATGGGGCTGGGATGATTATGCTACTGTCCATATCTTGGCATAGTGATTCTTGGGTTCGTGTCGCCAAGTATAAAAATGACGACACCATACATTTATCCTATTCATTGACATATGAAGGCTGGTAATGGAAGTTTAAGATCAACTCAGATATAGAAAGACAAACCCCAAAAACTGCACAAGGAAGTTTAGGTCTTTTAAACCTTTCCTAAAGACTCATCCTATTCCAACCAAAAGGACAGTCAAGAAAAGCTTTCTTTTAAGAAAATATCGAACATTGTGTTGTACTTTGGTTTCAGGTTCCGATAAATCCTCTATTGATGTGATAAAAGGAAGTTCTTTGACAATTTCGTGTATTTTAGTTTGCGTACCATAAGCTGGATTTTAGAATTGGGGTTGACAGGTCATAATTGTATATACTTCATCCTATGTTTTTCAAGGTTTAACTGGTGTTTTTTGTTGTTGACGAACAAAGTTTATTTGGAATTTCTTCAACTGTTAATATTTATTTTCTTTGACATTATATGCTTCGGTAGCCATGGAGCAAAAGTCTAATTTGGTGGATCACCTCTTGGGGATCAAGGCCTACCCGAGGATCAAACAATGCTAATGATATACAACGGTAAGTTAGGTGAGTTGTTACTATTATATTGCACATTCTCTAAGTCCATTTGTCTTATAGTTTTAGACTTTTAGTAAGGTGTGGATTCTAGCAGCGAATTGTGCATTGAATCTTTGTTGCTGTACAGGATTCTCATCTCCTGGTTGAGTTGTAACCTCTTTAGCTGAACGTACAATCTCAGTTTTGGTTTGCTTCTGGTTTTCAAATCAAATCTCTTGCAACCCTTTTTCATATTTCTAACATATTAAAGTATGAACTCATATGCAAAAGGACTTCCTTTTCCTTTAGTGGAAAGCAAGACTAAGCTTGATGCTTGGAATATGTTGGATGTGATTAACAGTTACAACTATGCTTTATACTCTGGTTAATGCTTGAGGCTTGGAATATTTTTTCTTTATTGTGCCTCCATGGTGCTTTTGTAACTATATGGTACAATTTCCCGTTCCCAAGATGGTACAATTGTTATTTGTGATTTATGTAAGGAAAACAAAGGCTTATAAGAAGGCTTAAGATAATACAACGATACCAATCTGGCGTGAGGCTAAAGAAGACAAATAGATTAATGAGAAAGGAGAAAGAACCGCAAAGCTATGCCCCTCAGCGGGCCTTTGAGCCTACCCATGGGCATTTGCTCCAGCAAGGCCTCTGTTCCAAGTGTTCCGACAGCCTATGTCCCTCTTTCAATTGTTAGACTCGAATAATCTATGATACATATCATTGAGTTTGTTTAAGAGATATGTTAATATTTAAGGGACATATATAATTGTGATTTGCCTTACTAATATGTTATGTTCGCTTTCTTACAGCGATTTTTTCGTTTGGCCTCTACACTTGCTTACTTGGGATATTCTCAATGGCCTTGTACTTAGCAACAATTTTTGTACTTGTATAAAATGGACGTGATCATAAATTATTTTCAAGTAATCAAAGAAACTGAAAAAATCTATTTCAAGCTTGTTTAAAGAAAGCTGTAAATATGGACAACTTATGGAGAAGCACACCACGTACAACGCTTTCGACTTAAAAAAAAAAAACCATGTGTGAAAAATATGAGAGAAATTTCTATTAGATATGAGGAAGAAAAAAACCATAGATTCTAGACATACAGTGATCCATTGAAATATCGACAGTGACATATTTAAAAGATACGAGATTTTTTTATATTTAATTATTTAGAGAAATTTTTATAAAGATGTTAAGCTATGAAATTTGTCCGGGAGATACATTAATTCTCGTTAGAGGTCATTCATTAATGATGCGGATGTGGCGAATTCGTACTAATCCAAGAACTTGACAAGGAGAGTGGTTAGGTTAGGTTGATTGACATATAAAATGATCACTTCATTAATATACTTTTGATATTGTATGACCAATATACATATATTGAATAGATACATGTTACACATCAATTCACAAATCAGTTCTTTCCCCTTTTTTGATTTATTTTGCTCTTCTTCATATTTATATGATGTTTCTCTGTTACCTCCTTATTTATCCGTTTGCGAACTATTTGATCTCCATGTAGTTACTGCTATTATTAATGGAATTCACTTTAGTTATAAAAAAGTATATCAAATGACTAATATCTTTTGAATATTGTGTGATCAATTTATATTTAGTAGACATTTTTCTTAACGAATATAGATATATTTCACACATTTGATAGACCGAAGGCCGAGAAAATTATTATTAAATATATATATATATATAATCTATATATACACTTGACAACAAGATAATAAATAGGATCATAAAGGTAAATATTATAATATCATATGATTAAAAAAGCCATCTAATATCTATGTATATATCTATATCTATATATTTAAAGTTGAATAGAAGTGCATTAAATAGTGGCGTAATATCATATGATTAAAAAAGCCATCTAATATCTATGTATATATCTATATCTATATATTTAAAGTTGAATAGAAGTGCATTAAATAGTGGCGTAATTATAAATATACATAGAGTTAATCCACATTAATAAAATCTAAAATAATAAATAATAAATATTTTTAAAATATATCTATATATATAATTCAATAATAAATTTTTTATAAATATATATATAAAGTTGAATATAGGTGCATTGAATAGTGACGTAATTGTAAACATATATACAGTTAATTCGCATTAATAAAATCTAAAAGAATAAATAAATATATATTTGAAAATATATCTATATAATTCAATAATAAAATTTTTATAAAAATAAATTAATCTTGTTAGGGATCGAGTTTTGGGCCCGACTCCTAGCGGGCCATGATTGCCTTCGCAGCCCACTAAGGGGCGAAGCTTTGCTGGGCTCAACGAAGTCCAACGAGGGCCAGCGAAGCATGTTGGCTGCTTGGGTCATAATTGAGGGTCAGATATCTTTCCTTGTTAGTCGAGATGTGATATCCGATTAACATAATGAGAATCGCATTAAATGAGATAACGAGTATCTTCATGATCATATACAAATATCAAGGTACGTCTGCCATCGACAATTTACATACTATTACTCTCGTGAGAACCCTGATTGTCTTGAGTATCGGAGAGAGAAATTGGGCCACTACCCCGATCTTCCCCTTCTACAAGTCGTTCAAGAGCATGAGAATCGCACGTGAATTCAATCCGAATCACAAATTCGTAACAAATCTATTTTAAAATATTAGGTTTAGAAGTGTTTGACAAAATAATTGTTGTAATTCATTTTTGTTTCCTACTTAAAATTTTATTGAATAAAACATCTACTTTTTATTTAATAGACAGTTTTAAAAGCTTGTTGATTGTACTTTTCATCAAATAGGACATTTTTTATATTTTTAAAATATAATATATATATATATATGTCCTGAAAATTTATCTATATATATAATTCAATAATAAAATTTTTCTAAAAATAAAGTAATCTATTTTGAAATATTAGCATTTTAGAAGTCTTTAGCATAAATAATGGTTGTAATTCAATTCTATTTCCTATATAAAATATTATTGAATAAATCTCTACTTTTTATCTAATGTACATTATTAAACATTATGATTGCACTTTTCATCAAATAAAATAGGACATTTTGCTTTTTAAATCTTTGCAATTATTTTCTCGGAAATTAAATTAGTAAATGAATTGATATTTGCCATTATAATCTCTCAAATAATTATTTGTTTACATATGTCTGATATTTACCATATTAAAATTTATATAATACAAAATAAATTTTGTATGTTATATTCATTTATAGATATAAATCCACATTAACAATTATTTTTGAATTCAATTTCTTACATTATAAATTAAAGTGAATTTTCTATCATAAATTTGTGTTTATAAAATCCGTGCAACGTACGGTTGTAAAAACCTAATATCTAAAAAAGAATAACCCGTTGGCCAAAAAAAAAAATCCTCATGATTGACTTAATAATGAAAACTCATTTGACCGAACAACAAAACCCACCGAATTTGTGACAGATGACCAAACTACAAAACTCACTTAACATAGGCTTTTTGCCACATCTAAAGTTCAGTGCTTTTTATAATTCTTTATATAAATCTCATCTAAAATTTATGATATCTAGACTCTATAGCTGACTAGAAGTGGACCCATTATACGTGAAATTTATAATTTTGTTTCGCGAATCTCTACGTAGATTTAGAAATCTCTATAGATGGACACATGTAGTCTCATCATGAGAATCAAACTTAAATCTTGATTACCAGATTAGCGTGTGTGCAACTGCAACTACACCCTCTTTCTTTTACAATGTTAACCCTTGAAGTAATGGCTAATTAAAAAAAAGTAGAAAGGGTAAATTTGAAAATAGAATGTGAAACTAATATTAATTTTCTCCAATTTTCCACCGAAAAGAAACTTTCTCTGATTTATAATAGTAGAAGTATATGATCGTTGAGATTTGTAACACTTAATCAAGATATTTTTTCCGCTATTTATAACAATTCATTTGGCATGTTTCAACCGGAATTCTTCGGGGAGCACATGAATATCATCAGATTGATTATTATGGAGTCTCGGTTGACCTAAAATTAATTAAAAACAATGAAAAACAGATGCTCACTTCAAGAAATTCGCTCCATCTACAGACAGGGAAAAATCCGTCCCCAGTGTCATCAAATCCATCTCTATGCACTCATTATAGACAGAATTGAGACAGTCTTTATCCATCCGTATAAATCGCGTTCCAAAATCGTACATACGGAATTTTAATATAAACATTACGATGTTCTTTTCATTATGAGAATATTGGAGATCACATGTGGTTATTACCGACGTAACATATTGGACCTTTTTATAATTATATAGTAGCTAATTACGTTTTTTGTTTTTTTTGGTCGAAGATAAGAGTGTAAATCAGCACCAATGCATATATAATTGACATATCCAACATATTGCTAGGTTTGAGCAACTAATTATACATACCTTCAAGTTTTTTATTAATCAAAATGTATTCATTTAAACAACGATTTCATGATCAGTCTACACCTCTAGCTAGCTTGATATGGTGTTTAAATTATTATCAACTCGATATAATTAAAGCTATAAAATTCACAAGAACCACCCGATAAATCATACTTAAACAAATGTAGAAAACTAGAGTCTTACATTTTGGTGTACAGTAGTTGTTTAATAAGACAAAAATGCTAAACTTTTCTTAAGGGTGTGCTAAAAAGTCCTCTTAATTTAATATTTCACTCACATCTACTAAATAGTTCATGAATATTGCACGAATTATAACTTATGCCACTATAAGTGGAATTTCAAATTAGGAGGATTTTTAATTTGATTACTATAAGGATATAGCAAAACTCTTAAATAAGGCAATCAGGTCTTGCTAAATTTCTTTTCTCGTAGTGGTTGGAAGGTAATTAGAGCCCGATTAGGACCTTACTTCACTCACATTAGAAAAATACATTACCTGATATTAAAAAAAAAAGATGCATCATTAGTTATGTACAAATTGATGTTGCTTCACTTCACATAAAGGGACTAAGATTTCATTTGCAAATTTAAGTTGTATAATTGTACCGTATGGTTGAACAATTTGATAAAAAAGAGACAAGGATTGATATGCCGTGTTTTCGCGAAAAGTTTAGGACGAAACCTTTTCCTAATCATTGTTTTTTACAATTTATTGCGGATTCGCTCTTTTCTCTTTCATTTTTTTCTTTTAATAGTGGAGACAATCGCAAGCTTAATGACAGTTCGCAACCATATTATTAAAAGATTGTGGTAAGACTGGGTTTCATTTTAGCACAGTAAATAATACTCCAATGCTTTCGTATGTTCTCCGTTAGCGTTACTACTTGTGGGGATAAGGCCTATGATCGATATTGCATTTAGAGGGATATTAGAATAATGAATATTCATATATATGCATCATCAAGAAGATTAAAGTCGAAGGGCAGCCAAACCCAAAAACTTTCTTCATCTCCGTCTACCAGGTCAAGAGAGTACAACTACTGTTTTTCTAAAGGAATTTTTTTTTTTAATAGGCATGATAGAAGTTTTTCTAAGGGAATCTTACTTTAGTTTTGGTGAAACAAAAAATGTTAAATTCATATTTATTAAAATACCATAGGACGTTGATAAAATTACATGCACACGTATCAGTCCGAGTAGGTAAAAATCACTATTGCACTTTTCTTTTCGAGTTGCAAAGGAGGACAATGACTCTAATAAAAAAAATATTAATGAAAGATAAATAAAGAGACTCAAGTAGTTTCACAAACAAGAATTAAACCTAAAACCTTTAAGTTACCATGTGAGAATATGTTACATTACACTACATCTCATTTAATATCTCCACTATTGGGCTTTGTTACTTTTTTTTCTTGCCAGTTAGAGTGATGTATTCCTTTGCTTAAGAAGAATCTATTAATATAAAATAGGATGATTTCTGAATACCTATAACACAAATTACATACTAAAAGTTGGGTATCTAATTCCTGGGAATTCTTAGTTACCAGATGAGAGCGTGCGTTACTATGTTACATCATGTTTGATTGTAATTTTTTCTATTGAAATTAATGTTTTGTTATACCCTTACTTTCTTTTATTAAAATTTTCCTCTTCGTATAACATTTCGCATAATTATAACATATTTTGTTAATATTTTATGGAGTTGTATAGGTAATTAATTATTTTATGCAATATACATTGCATATCAATTTTTAACTATCAATATATTACAAAATGTATTAAAGACAACCTGTTCAGATAGATATACATATTTCATCTGGCATATTTTTTGAACTGAGCCATTAATCCTTGTATTAACATGTTAAAATTAATTTTTTATTATACTTGTCAATTTGTATAGTTATTAATGGGTTGTGATAATTTACATATATTTTTAATTATTTATTTTTATGGTAAATTATTATAATATCTTTTGTAATTGTTTATTTGAGCATTTATTATTTTTAAAAAAATTAAATCTAATTGTTGCGTTTACATAGCATTTGTTAAAAAGTAGTTCATTTTATTATATATAATGATATGTGGATATATATATATATATATATATATATATATATATATTGGTTATAGAATCATTTATTATATGAATATATTATTTGTGATAATTATTTTTAAGAACAAATTCAAACCTTTATTTTGAGTTTCAAATAATAATTTATAACAAATTATATTCAGTTTTTTGAAGCAGCTTGCCTGTTTTGCTTAAACAATGTATCGGGTTCGAGTCCTTGGGGAATGCAAAAAATCAACGCTGTGAGAGCTTTAACTTTTAGTGGATCGACCCGACTCGACTGGATTAGTCGGGGTCCAATTTGGCTTTCGGATACCAGAGTTCAAACCGAAAAAGAAAAAAAAATTCTATAAGATAGAAGTGTTAATTAGACATGAAATTTGTCCGGGACTACATTAATTCTTTTAGCAGGTCATGCATAAATAATGCGAATGCGGCAAATCCAACACTAATCAAAGAAAATAACAAGGAGAGTAGCTAGGTTAGCTTGATTAGCATATGGATAAGGTTTGAGCAACTTGACTAATTATACATACCTTCAACTTTTTGATTAATTAAAATGTTTTCATTTGCATTTAAATGATGATTTCGTGGGAGTTGACACATCTACTAACATAGCTTGGGCATTTAAATTACCAGCAACTTGATATAATTAAAGCCATAAAATTCACGATAAGGCATTCTTCAACAAATACAGAAAACTAGAGTCACATTTTGGTGCATTGTGTAGTTGTTTAATAAAACAATCGGATCTTGCTAGATCTCTTTTCTGGTAGTGGTTTGGAATGTAATGAGAGCCTGATTAGGACCTTCTTCCTTCCTCACATTAGAAAAACACATTACATGAAATTTAAAATTAAAAAATCACCTTTATTTATGTAGAACTGATGTTGCTTTACTTCCCATAAAGGAATTAAGATTTAATTTGCAAATTTAAATTGTATAGTTATAGCTTATGGTTGAACAATCTATCTATGAACAATGCATCTATATCTATCTATCTATCTATCTATCTATCTATATATATATATGGGTGATGTTACCACGGTTGTAGCAAAAACAACCACCATGATTGTTTTTATTTCAGTCGTTAGATTTTACTATTTAACATATAGACCGTACACGTGTCCGTATTTCTATAACACGAAGATTCCTGACCCATACTTTTCCTTTATATAGCTTCGACCACGAATCTTTCCGACAACGCTCGGTTGCGCTCGAAGAGATTCGAACCAAATTCGAAATTAAACCGAAGTGATCCTGAAGACGGTTATTATGCAAAGCACTTATCATGGTGAATCTAACTAGTGGTTTGAATCTCCCGATTCTGGAAATTGTCTCTGATGTGAGCTTGTACTTTGCAAATGGATGGTTCTCCCCTTTTTCTTTCTGTATGAAATTAACTTTTATTTTCTTTTTAGTGTGGATAGATGAGTCAGGCAGGAGTGTGGTGTGATTGAACTTCAGGGACAATCTCCTATTTGACATCTCAACTGAGAACCCAACAACATATTAAGAGGACATGCGACGAGCCGTGGTTTATCTGGGCCCGCTCGGGAGGCTTGGGCAGGGGATGAGCGAAGGCCGTGGTCTGAGAGGGCACCGAAGGGGAAGGCACGAGCAAGACAGTAGAGCTGTTGCAACGGTATAGGAAGGCCTCGGAGGAGAAGGTGTTGGTATCGTGAGGGCAGCGGAGAGAGAAGACAAAGAGATTAGATGAGCGGGGCAAGGAAGCGTGGTGGGCGACGGCAGGAGGGGAGCGTTGACGGCGTCGGTGCCGATATCGGAGATCGGGGCTTGGGAAGAAGAGATTGAAGGTCGAAGGTTTCATTGAATGTCAGAGTTTTCGATTTTGAAACTTTTTTTTTTGTAAGCATATTAATATCGTAATACGATAAGCATATTAATTAATGTTAGGGTTTAGTAGAACCACTATGAGATCAAATATTGATCCTAACATCAACCACTCCCTTAATGCGATAATCATATTAATCTTCATTTGTTTTCTTTTTAATTTTGAAATTTATAAAATTATTTTTTTAATTGAACAAGTCAGAATGGTCCAGTTTAATCTTTCGTCGATTCATTCTCGAACGTAACTGAGCATCGTCGGAAATATCTATGACCGAAAACGTCAAAAATAAAAATATAGGTAGGGGATCTTCATGTTACAAGGATATAGACACGTGTACGATTCAAATTTTACATATTGAAATCTAATGATCGAGAGTCTCCAATATATATATATATGTATGTATGTATGTATGTATATTAAGCCTACTCTCACGGAATTCTTTCATTAGTGCAATGAGGACCCTCCACGTAAGCATTTTACACAAACCCTCAGCTCGTGGGCGGTCATCTCTTCGAGTCTCCCCATTAATATATACTTAACTCTTTTTCAATTTCTTTTCAAGTTTTCATAATATATTTGGTTGTTCCCAAGTAGATTTTTACAAATTATTTAGAATGTTAATTAACAAAATTATTTCTATGTTCTTATATAATTCTTGTCTTTTGTATTATAAAATTCGAAAATTCAATAATATCAACTAAAAATAAAAAATGCAAATGCCTGCCTGTGACTAGTATAATGTCATTTAGTAATTTTCAATAAGAACTTCTAATTCGATCAATGAGGACATGCTATGTAAGCGTCTTCCTTAAACCTTCAGTTCCTAGTAAAAAGTCCATTAGAGTATTTTCTCTTTAACGTATAGTTAGATTTCTTTTTTTGAATTTCCGTAATATATTTATAATTTACTAGACATTTCTGAGGAGATTCTTACAATATATTTAGATCTCCTAATCCTCCGTCCTTCTTGCACGCACTCTTACATGAGAATTTGTCCCTTGCTCTCTCTTTTCTTGTAAAATATTCACTGAGCCTATAATCGATTCGGTCAATTCCAACTCAAAATTTGGAGCTAGCAGCGGGTTATAGCATTTAATCTCTTATAAACCCATAGATTTCTTTATATGTTTTCAATGTAGAACACAATAACTCAGCTCCAGCTTCACGTACAACTTGTGACTTTGACTCTTCACCTACACATGTCATGTGGGACTTAACACCTTCCCTCAAGAATTAATTACGAGACAGGCCTGGACTTCTATGCACAGGCTTAACCACAAGGTGAGCATTCCTCCTTCATAATCGGGCGAGAGTAGAGATAATTGACTATGAGGGCGAACTTTCTCTCCACACTCGGATTTTAGAGAGATCACAAGTTCCACACCCTAGCCAACATGGGCGTACTTTGGCTTCCCTCGACAAAAATACATTAGACTTGGCGTGGTTAGAGGCCATATGGGTGCTTGGTATGAAATGAGTTCATACGGGCATGCTGAAACATAACTTGTTTTGATATCATGTAAAATATTGACTAAACCTATAAGCAATTGGGTCTAATTCCAACCTAAAAGCTTGAATTGGTACGTTGTGATATTCATTCTCTTATAAATCCATGAATTTTTTTTTATTATCTTTCCAATGCGGGGCACAATATCTTTCAACAGTTCTCTATAATCTAACAAATAAACTCTAATAAGATCATCTTTCTCCTCTCCCTCATACCTTCTTCGATTCTACTCCCTTTCCTCGTGTTGCAAAATACATGTCCTCTACAGATCAATGGTATAATCTCCTTCTTGCCATGTATTCATTGATGTGTTTGAAACTACAATTTTCTTTTGAGTGGTTGAATTGCTCATAGGTCATCAACAGTTGGAGGAGATTAAGTGAAAATTATTAACGTTTTGTGATGTAAAAGTTTTTCCTCGAAATCTTGTGGTTTTAGCAGCCAAAAAAAAAATCTTGTGGTTTTGCTTTATCATTATATTTATATATATATATAATAATATTACTGTATTATCGCTACTATTTTTCGGTAGTAATTATCACTACTATTTTGGTTCTTGAATATGAAGGATAAAGCTCCTTAAGCTCATTACTATTTTGGTTCTTAATCAATGTGAATTAGTTCAAGTAGTTCGACTGTTTGATATCCTTAAATAAGGTCTTCAGTTCAGATCTTGTGAATAGAAAATATCCATAATGTGAGAGTGTTTTACCTCTTAGTGGACAAATCCAACTCAAACTAGATTAGTTAGACTCATTAGATTTCCGAATACTATGGTGCATACAAAAAAAACAAAACAAAAAAAAAAAGCTCCTAACATATCAAAGGCGGAGAAGAGGAACGGGGAGTAAATAAGAAGGAAGTGCTGGCTTTACAACAATACATTGGTATGCTAACACATATATCCATCAAATTGCAGAGTTTTGTGAATGGGGTTTTTTTTTTTTGGTTATAAAGAAGGACTATGAATCTAGTACAATGGAATAGAAATACTAAATATCTAATAAATTGGTACAAATAATCTCACATGAGTTTCGAATCTGAAATCTCTAGATTATTATCTTAGAGCATATGCTATTGCTCTACGTCTATTTCACCCAAAAAAAATCATATGTAATATTCTAATATGAGTGTGCGCACCCGAATTTCGTCTCGCCGGGGCACGCATGCGCGCGCCTAAATGCAACGCGACTTGGGAGTATCCACCTTCCCGGGGACGCGCGACGGACGCACGTGAGAAGGAGTCGCCACTTGCCATTTTATGACCCGAGGGTCGAGGGCCGACAAGTTACCCAGGTCTAGGGGTATGGAGTACACCTAATTGCTAAAGCATATGGTCTGCGAAACCCAAGGTTCCGAATTCGGGGATTCTGTTACATGCGAGCCTATATCTCGCATGCCCTATCGGTACTCTAGCTTGTCTAGGCTTGCCATTTTATTTAATTACTGCTTAATTAAGTTCCGCTCATCTTACGCGTTTTGACACCGTAAATTCGAAGAAACACTCCGACCGTCTGCTCTCCGATCGGGATTCTTACATGAATAAACATACAACATAAATCCTCACATTGTTCTCTCAAATAAATAAAATACAAATTATAACAATTGGATCCCGGTCGGTTCGCATTCGGTTATTATTCCACTCGTGCTCACCGTGTAGTTTGAAAAGATTGAAATTGAAATTAAAGTGCGCACTCGGTGTATAAGGGCATTGGACCCCGTGATCGACAGTTATGGGCGTTGGACCCAGTGTGAATCGAGTCCTAAAGGATCGGGCTCGATCCGCATAACAATTAAGTGCAAAAGATGTAACAAGCAAGCTCAAATAAACAATCAATGGGGTTTTGTTATCACCAAATTTACGTGGATTAATTGATTATTAACCGAAAAATCTTGGCATACAAATCCTACCCTAAAACAAGCAAAAGGCAAGACGGGAATGGCATGTAGCATTCAGCATCATTTACCGGACCTGACAGACTGTATGTGTCCGTGATCAAGTCTCGAATGTGTGGGTTGATTTTAAATTGTTATGTATCGTGACACTTTGATTATGATAAGTTATTATAGAATGTGGATTTTGACACGAGAATCCTACAACCTAGTGCCTAGCCCGCTATCCCCATTATGTTTTCTATTAGGCCGAGTATGCGATTAAGTCAAATTTTGGTATCTTAAACCGTTATTCCCGATCTAACTACCCAAGATCATGCATAGATAACAATAAATTGTAAATACGCCTTTTTGCCTTTGTATAGAAAATTTATTTTTGAAAAGAGAGAGACTGCGCAATGCGGGCCACCTCGGCCTGTGACCGGCGTTGACTGATTCCCTGATTCTTCTAGGGTTATGCGAGAACCCCAAAAAAATCAAAGAAACGGTCAATCTATCCGGAAGTGATCTAAAAAGAACTTCCACACCCCGACTTGAGTTACCTAAAATTAGGAGGCCTCGAGTCAAAACATACAAGTTCTTCCCAGACGTCCATGCCACATCGGATCACGAATCTCAGATTTTAGTATGAAATTTGCGAATTTTGAAAAGAAGGCGTCAACACGTATTTGCAATTTATCGACGCGTATTTCCGATTAATTACCAATTCGTGCAAAATTATTAAGGTCGAGTGAATTAATTAGTCAAATAAACGTCTCGTTTACCCGATTGGTAAAATCATTAAGTTTAATTAAAATCTGCTGAATGCTTTATTTTATTTTTTGGGTTTCGAGCCGTCAAAACGATCAATAATAGATCGCCCGATAAACTCTAATTTCCAGTCATCTCGAAAAAAAATCGAACAGCATAATGTAGAATAATAAGGACTAATAAAGTAACGGAAAAAGGTTTCAAGGACTAAACTGAAACAAATCAAAAAAAAAATTTGGAGAATGATTTTTTCTAAATTCTATAAAATTTGGAGAATGTCCGGGAAAGTATAAAATGGGCTAGGGTTTATTTGAAATTAATTTTTGAAATTCAGGGCTGGTTTTAAAATGAATAAATGTTGCAGGGACTAAATTGAAACAAATTGAAACGTTTACTGGAACGATTTTAAATTCTAAAAAAAATCATGGAACGTTCTGGAAAGAATGAAATAGCCCGGGACGCGTTTGATAAGAATTTTGAAACTCTGGACTGATTTTTAAAAGGGATATATTTCACAGGGACTGAATTGAAACAAATGGAAAAGTTTTTCTGAGGTGGTTTAAAATCCTGAGAAAATTTGAAGGATGTGCTAGAAATAATGAAATAGCCCAGGGTATGTTTGAAATGAATTTTGAAATTTAGGGCTGATTTTAAAAATTAATACATTCTCCAGGGACTAAATTGAACTAATTAAAAAAAGTTTACTGGAGCAGTATAAAATTCTAGAGAAAATTAGGGATGTGATAACAATGTTAAAAATGTCCTGGGACTGATTTAAAATGGATTTCGGAATTTGTGATAATTTGAAAAAATAAGAAGAGTTGCGGCAGGACTAAAATGAAACAAATCAAAAAGATAAAATAATCGAATTAGACATAATTTCGATAATCTATGCAAGCAACAAGCAATTATTTCATGTCATCATCATCCAAGCAATCACGATATTTAATATGAAGCCCTAAACATGCCGCTAAGTTGAGATTTTACCTAGTCCGAAAGTTTGGGGACGTTTCTGTAATATAAGAAAACTGCCGGACGGATGGGTCGGGTCGGATCGGATCGGTCAGCCTATCCGAAGGAGGGAACCGCCCGGATGGGTCTTGGGCTGGACTGGATTTAGGACCGGACTGGGCTTGGGCCGCGAAAGGCTTCAGGCCGCGGCTGACAGGCTGGGCTGGCTGGGCTGACGGGCTGGACCTGCAATGAAACGCAATGGGCCGAAGCCCGTTAGTGGCGATCGGACGATAACACGGGCGGCGCCGAGCGGCTGAGAGCGGCGGTTCCGGCCGTTGGGCGCCGCAACGACGGCGCGAAGAGGAGCGGGTGAGTGTTCTGAGCGCCGCCCTAGAGACGCCGGTTCCGATCTGGGCTTCACCGGTGGCCGGAACGGTCGGGATTGCGGAGATTTCACGGTTTTCCGGCGCGGTTCCAATCGGGCTCCGATTTGCAAAATTCTCCCAATCCGAGAGGAATTTCACGATTTCTTTCACTGGGTTCCGTTGTGTCCTTGCCGAATTAGGTTTTCCCCTCTTTAATTGCAATTTTTCGGTCGAGATTTCAGCCAATTTGGGAAGGAAATCGCGGAATCCGCGATTTCCTATTCTGGGCGGCCGGCCAGATCGCGGGCAGCCGATTGCCGCTGCCCGGCCTGCCCGGAACAGTAATTTTTTTTTAATTATTATTATTATTAATTAATTAATTAATTTAATTTTTTTAAAAAAAAAGGTGATAAATAGAAAAATGACAATTTTGCCCCCCTGGAGCCGATGGACCGAAATTGGGTGCTGACAATGAGGATGAGGATCTGGGATATATATATATATATATATATAATTAAAATATATGTTACACTAGAGGAAAGGCCACGATGGTTTCCTTTTATTTGGATAAGTTTACCATAGTCGTAATTTACAGCAAGCGTATCTTTCATTCACCAAGCCACCCATAAATGATTTGCATTATGCGTATTTTAATTTTTATAATTTATTTAGAGATATTATTCAATGAATATTTTTTTTATATATTTCTTATTTTTCATATTATAAAATTTGTAAATTCAATAATATCAACTAAAAACAAAAAGAAAATGCAAACGCCCGCACGTCAGTAGTATAATGTAATTTAGTAATTTTCAATAAGAACTTCTTTTTCAATCGTTGAGTTCATGGCATGTAAGCACCTTTCATAAACTCTCAGTTCCTAGTAAAGCATCATTTTGTTAGCTCGCTCTATATAATTTTGGCAAGGATCTCTCTATAAACTTCACATTTTATATAGAATATATTATATATTTATATTTTTCTATAAAATAATTATTCGAATAATAAAAAAATAAAAATTAATAAATCATATAAACTAATGACAGGAGAAAATGGGAGAGGAATATGAATAAGAACTTTTGGGAATCGAAAAGAATTAGTGGGAGAGGGAAGAGAGTCAAAGATAGACTTAATGGAAGAGGGAAATAAATTTAATGAGATACATAAGCTTACGTGACTATTCTTCCTCGCATGAAAAAATTTACGTGGCAACTCCTCCTTACACGAAGGGCGTACTCTCATGAGAGTAGACCGAATTATATAATATTTACATAATATATATAAATTAGATTTTTTTCCAAATTTTGGTAGTATATTTATAATTTTATTGGACATTTCCGAGGAGACTCTTACAATGTATTTAGACTACTCCCAATCCTCTGTCTTTCTTCATGTACACTACTCCTAATCCTCGGTCTCTCTTCTTGCACAACTCTTACATGAGAACTGGTTGATACCCACGTATTGCGTAATAAGTCTTAATCAATTTTTGTACCACAAAAATAGGTAATGAACACACGTAGTAATATACATATTAATATGGATAGAAAAATTACGCTTAAACTATATATACGTCAAATGTATATAATAAACATATATATTGGGAATGAGAGTAAAAGAATTAAATCATGACGATGACAAATATATACGTATAATAATCTTATACAAATGAAATACTCTATATAATAAAAGCAGGTGATATCACATAGAGCTTGCAATGTAAGAAAAACTACAGTTATAAGTAGAAAGATTATTTATAAAATGAGCTTTCGAGTCTCCTATTTATAGAATATTTAGTACATTGAACTAAGACATATCTCAAGAATTCTTTTCAAATATCAAGAAAACTTCTAATTTTTCAAAATATTATTTAATTATATATTATTACGTACAAATGATATAGACAAGTATCCAAAATACGTTGAACATAACACAAATGCTGTGTAATAAGAGTTCATTTAACCGGAATTGAAAAGTTAATCGATATGGAGTTGAGGGTTTGTGATTTAGTTTACGTGGCATAACCACATCTCCGCTTGTTGGCTTTAATATATCGTAATAGATTTGTCTCTTGCTTTCTCTTGCGAAATATATGTCCTGTACTGATTAATGATGCACTCTCTTTCTTGCTATATGTGTATTCAGTAATGTGCTTGAAACTATAATTTTCTTTTGAGCGGTTGAATTGCTCATGAGTCATTAAACAATTGGAGGAGATAAGTGAAAATTATTAACGTTAGCTGATGCCAAAGTTTTCCTCGAAATCTTGTGGTTTTGTTTTATCATTAAGGGAAAAGACATTTTTGGTCCTATAAGTTTAGTCTTCAATTAATTTTGATCGTCTAAGTTTTAAATGTGTCAAATTAGTCCTATACGTTTGATTCGTAAGGCAATTTTGGTACATTTCGTGACCTATAGAATAAGAATTTTTTTTTTAAACTTATAGGATCAAAAATATTTTTTTCAAAACTTTTAGGACCGAAATTTGTCTAATGGAGCAAACGTATAAGATTGATTCGGTAGTTTTAAATCTTATAGGACCAAAATTGACTGAATGCCAAACTTATAAGACCAAAAATATTTTTTTCACTTACATATAATATATTTTTTGTGGTATTATCATACCATTTTGGTTCTTAAATATGAAGAATAACTAGTTATATTGCCTGTGCATTGCACGGTTATTATATCATAGATATTACTTTTTAGAACAATTATTTTCAACCGTCGATGAATAAAATATAGAATAAGCAAAGAGCAATGAACTTGTGAAGAAATAATAACAATAAAAAGTTATTTTTTAAAAATTTGTAAAGCTTCCATTATTTATTTTATCATATTATTCATAAATTATATTTAATTTGCACGTGAGTGAGGATGTTTTTGTTGTAAAAAATATAAAATGTGAATTATTTTATATCCTATGATGATTATATGAACAGAAACATGATAGGATTAAAAAAAGAAATTGTAAAAAGAAAATAAAATTAACTCTAGAAGTGAACTTCTTTTCTAGATTTACTTATTTTCTAATTTTAATTACAGTAAATATGTAGAATCATATAAAGTGAAAAGTCGCATTACATTTCGGTAATATAAAAAATTAAATAAACTAATAGACATAGAATTTTAATATATCTAAACAATTATATGATCACCTGTCTACTAATAATTATTAAAAACCATTACCCAAATAGATTTTCGTGTATATATATATATATATATATATATATTCAGAACATCTATAATTATTTTATATTTTGTTCATGTGAATTAACATATATATTTATTTTATATATGTATATATATTTTAAGAACATATATATTGATTTTATATTTCATTTATTTGTTAAATATTTTATTAATGTGCATTAATTGCATATATATTTATAATTACACCACTACTTAATACACTTGTATCAGACTATATATATATATATATAGATATATATAACATTGTCTTTTAGGATATATATGCCTTAAAAGTCTAAAATTACGTAATTATATAAACAAAACACTTATTTATCACCAAGAGATATCTAAGAGAAAGAGAAAGTATATGAATGATACCACGCTCTTGAGGTTTATATATATATTTTTTAATTCTCTTTAATACTTATTGAATTTTTGTTGTAAATATAAATTAGGTCTTTTATTTGTAATTTTTAATAGGGATTAATTTCAACATTATTTTGGTATTCACTATTCTAATTCTATTTAATAGGGTGGAGTACAATTATATATATTTTAATAAGAATTAACCTAAACATTGTATTTGTATTAATTATTCTAATTCTAGTTAATATGATGGGATAAAACTTTATATATATAGATTGTAGAGAATCGTTATACTCTATTTCAATCCACCCAGTTCCTTGTCCTTGTCCTTCATAGCTTATGGATTTTAAATAGAGGTACAGCGCAGTAACGCATATTCTCGCTTAGTAATCAAAAGATTAAGGTCCCGTTTGATTTGTAAGTTTGATTTTAGAATCATGATTTTGATTTTAACTCAACACACTACACAATAAAAATACACGTTTCCCAAGTCAAATTTATATTCTCATCTCATTTGTCATTTTCCACGATCAAAATCAAAATCAAAATCAAACTTACTTTAACTCTAAAATCAAACACACCATAAATATTCGATATTTAGTGAAACTATTCGTACTCATTATTAATTATTTAAAATTTTTATTTTATTATATTGAATTTATGACCTTCTCTTCTAACAAAAAAAAATATATTTTTCTTACTTTTTGACACTGACCAAAATACTGAAAAGGCAAATAATGACTCAACTTTCAAAAACCCAAATTAGTCGTTGTTACTTTTTGACCATTGACCAAAATACTGAAAAGGCAAATTATGACTCAACTTTCAAAAACCCAAATTAGTCATTGTCTCTATCCTCTCTGCCTACCCGAAGACCCGTGTCTTCGATTAAAGAGAAAAATTATAGAAAAGTTGTTTGTGTAATTAACTAATAAAGAGAAAAAAAAAAGTAATAATTATGTGAGTGAGATGGAGGAAGAATGGAGTAAAGAAGAATGGAGTGAAGTATCTACTTCACTATCAAACGCAACTTTACTTTTTTCTATTATTTCTTGAAAAAGAATGATTTTCGTAATTATAACAATAAGCAAATAAGATGTCAAGTATTAATTTTCTAAGTAGTAGCTGTTGGTATCTTATCATGATCATAAGAACAATCGATTTTGTCATCAACTTTCTCTCTTTCTAGCTCATCAAAAAAAAATCTTCTTTATTAATTAAATTATATAAAATACTTATTATAATAAATTAACTATCAAAGTAAAACAATAAATGCTAGGGTAGGGAGAAAGAATAACTTTTTAGTTTTAAATTGCCAATAAAATGAAATTTCTTTCTTTCCCGTTCTTTATTCACTAGAAATTGAGTAAAATATATAATATAGTAAAGTGAGTTATTAAATAGAAAAATTGGTAAAAATTTTAATTGTATAGTCCTTTCATTTTTTATTCTTAAAGTGCCAAATGAAATATAAAGTTTTTCATTTATTAAAATGAAATCAAAATATATAATATAATAAATTAAATTATGCCCAATAGTACAAAATAAGTAATTATAAAGTTTGTTTCTTAAAGCTTTATTCAGTCATTACAAATTTAATAATATATATGATACATAAATTAAAATTAAAATGTAATAAGATAAAACCAAGAGAAATTACTGTTATTTTCCTAATAAAACAAAGTAAATAATTTTGAACTGTCTATACTTTTCCTTTTTTAGCCATTCAAAATTGAATAAAATATTATTATTAAAATAAAACAACATTTCAAAAAAAAATTGCAAGAGATGGGATGTTTTCCGGATACCTATATGATATGATGTGCTATTCTCCCTTCGTAAAACTTGAAAAGTATATAATTTTATTTGTTTTTATAAATAGATAGGATGTTTTCCTGATACCTATAATACGAATTTTAACATACCAAATGTCGGGGTATCTATTTCCTGTTTTGATTTCTTTAAGCACAAAATTTGAATTTAGCCCCGAATTATCAGTTTCTTGATGTGGAAGTATCGAAGAATCTAACATTATTGTAATCGATCTGGGTGGTCGACCCTTAACTCATACTCATAGTTTAAACACTCCGTGCAGATAAATAGACGATACCCCCTTAACTCATACACTGCATTGGGACTGTTGGTAAAAATACTCTAAAATATAATTTATTAAATTCGGGCTAAGAAGAGCAACATCGCTTCTTAAAGATAGCTTATGCATCCCACAATGTGCAAGGGAGCTGGCAGCACTATCCTCGGAATTCAACTTAGCTCGAACTCGGATCCATTCCGTGACGGTTCTACACTAATCGATAGGAACTAAGTACATCGTACCCGTTTGATGAATGCTTGGAATTTTCTCTTGATCTTTCAAGTATCTCACTTTGTGGCTTCTTCCACCCTTTGCAAATCCTACGAAGTGCCTTTTATATAGTAGAATTTTTCAAAATTAATTATGACAATCATTAATAATTAATGTTTAAACCAAAAATAAATAAGCTTATCACAATGATTAAAAGGGAATGATTAACTTAAGTAAATTAATTATTAATGATTAAAATCATTTATAATTTTAAATTATTCAACAGGGACCACCTCCTCTATGGTTTCATTTTTGATTTGCCTATTTTCTCCGCCTTTGCACTTGGGATGATCATGGACGGGTTAGGGACAGTTAAATCTTTCCCATCCCCAAACCCGTTGGAAAGGATCAATTCTAAATCATTTCCAAACCCGTTAAGAAATTAAAGCACAATTCCCATATCCTTTCCATGAAGTTAACGGGTTTCTACTGGAAACCCGTTTTTTACCCATTATCCGGAAAAAAAAAATTGTGAAAGGCAACAACAATAAAATCGGTATTTTATTACACGATATTTAAACATAACGACATCAAATTACAATACAATTATATAACAGGCATATGCTCCACGAATTTCACCCCAATAACATAAAGAAACAAATATCCGCAGCAAACACCTTAGTCCTTTTATGAAATTTTAACATTCGAACCAAACAATTACAAGCATTCACCAATTTAATTAACAAGGTATTTCCTAAGAACGAGCAGCAGTAGAAGAACAATGAGAAGAGGCAATGAACCCTAATTGAATTAACATGGGTATTTCATAAATTTAATAAATAGTTGGGGGTATTTTGATCATTTTATACCTTAACGGGTTTGGGACGGATTTTGTGGCAAACTAACAAACCCCACATGGTTTTTCTAAAAAATTTCTAAACCCTTCCTTTGACCCGTTGGGTAAAACCTTTTAACGCTCCAATAGAATTGGGACGGGTTAAAACCCATTAAAAAAAAAACCATGATCATCCCTACTTTGCCCGTTAACTTCTCAAAAATTATTTCATACCTATTTTGGTATCTTTTCATTTTCTTTTCTGTTTTGGCACCGATATGATCCGTTGTAATCGTACAAGAAATATAAAATGTACGTCTTTGGGGCAATCAATTTTCCAATTCAAGTGCATATATGGAGTATTCAAATCCTTTGACATTTGGATCCTTTTTATGTTCAATTTACAATTCGTGTCATCGTGTCACGTTTAGTACTTTCAGTTCAAGAGTATAATACTTTAATTTAAATATTTAGCATTTTTAGTAATCGTGATTAATACAAGTATTTTTTACTTCTATTTTCAATTTACATGTTTAGTGTCATAATTGAAGTGTTTATTATTTTGTATAATCCATCGCAAATAGCAAAAGTACTAAATACTTTAACTAAACTACTAAACATTTAAATTACTAAGCGTGTCATGGTGATACGGAGTCATATTAGAATTTCTGTACGATTCAAGAATTCAAAATCATTTGGGAAATGCAACAACTAGCTTTTTTTTGGCCGGATTTTTATAAGTGAAAATTTCCATCCCCGCTTATTATATGTACCTATGTGGGCTTCTCCCCGTGGCCAGGGAAAAGAATAAACAAAATCCTCAGCAAAAAATTTAAAATATAAGACCATGGACCAATTATAACTAAGAGAAAAGTTATTTAAATGCTAATATGTAGAAAGATGATGGCTACGTGCAGTGCAGTCTCTTTCAAATGACAAGCACTCTCTTTAGTATCCCTATTAAGCATCTAAACTGCATCTGAAAATATATTTGCATCAAATGTAAATCTACACTATAATGTAACAAGGAGGCTCTAGTAATTTTAATTTCTTGAAATATTTTAAAATTTATAATATGCAATTATAAAATTATCCATTTTGAAATAAAAATATCTCTAGCCAAAAATAAAAAATAAAAATATCGATCAAGAATAGCTGATTTTGAATATTTTAGTAATTAAACGTAACTTCCTCTTTCTTTAGCATTCACGTACAAACTTAATAATATATCATATTTAAATTATTACATTGATTCACCCGAAAAAAGTCATTGAATGGAATCCTCGCGTAGCTTGAGTGCACAGTCTAGTATCTCCGATACTAGCAAGCGTCTATATATCTAGTATAGGTTATGAAAGAGGGCTCTTGCCAGTTCATGTGTTGAGAAGCCTCTATTCGTCTGATGAAAGTCTGACACGTAAGCTTCATGGCAATTTTATCAGCTTCTGGATAAGGAACCCTTTATTTCCTTACATTAATTTACAAGTCACTAACTTAAAATATACAAATGCAAATCCATGACCCTCCTTCCATATATTTGTCTTAGTTTACTAGACATCAACTAAAAATATGAAAATACTCAATACATGTCCAGTGTCAATAATAAATTCATTAATTTATAATAAAATATAAGGATTTTTACTCCAAATGACCCATGATTTATCCGTTTTGTCAAATCTATCAGATATTTTTTTTGTCAAATATATCCTATGGTTTACTTTTTGCATCAAATCTATCACGACGTTATATTTTCCGTCGACATCTAACGGCCGTACTGACGTGGCACGTGGAGCGATAGTGGGTCACACTTGCCACATGGGCGTCACGTCAGCACGGCTATTAGATGTCGACGGAAAAGATAACGACGGGATAGATTTGAAGTAAAATATAAACCATGAGATATAGATGACAAAAAAAAACATATGATAGATTTGACAAAACGCGTAAATTATGGACCATTTTAAGTAAAAATTTCTAAAATATATAAGTAGTAAATACGACCAGCGATGAAGAAAATATTACTGAACTTTTTTTATAAATAAATAGCTATAGCAAAAAGTAAGGGGTTGCGTAAGCTCAGGCTCAGGAACTAGTAGGTTTATTAATTTTGGTTCTTGTGATAAGAGAACTTATGAGAGCGTTTTCATTCGTTTGCCCAAAAACTTCAAGATGAGCATGTTTTGGATACTCTCAGCTCATGGATGCCCCTCTGGTTCTATCACTAAAATATAAAAATAATTCTTTGAATTCAAAACAAAGACAAGTGATACATTTACCAAAATTAGGAAAAAAAACTAATTAACCAACTTAATACAAATTAGGAGCTGAATTCTCATTTATAAGGAGGCTCATATAGGTCTAGTACAGTGAAATAAAAATTATAAAATTGGTAGCTTAGTTTTCAAGATCTCCTTAAGGATGAAAAAAAATTACTTTAAAAGATCAAATTAACTAATTTAATATAAATTGTATCTAATATGCAGGTCTCTCAAAGGAAAGAAAATATAACAAATAAGAAGAAATAATACCAAAAATCTTGGCAAAATTGAAATAAGAGACAATTTGTAAACAAAATATGCAAATGTCTACCAACATGGGTTGGTCCGAGCAGTTCAATACTTATACTCTTTAAGCAAAGTCTCGTATTCGAGTCTTGTGAATGGTAAAAATCTATGCTATGAAAGCTTTATCCTCGAACTTGATTAGTCACGGCCCATTAGACTTTTAAATATTATGATACACACCGAAAATATATATATATATGCAAACGTCTGCGTAACCTATGGGCTACAACACTAGCTAGTCCCTATTAGATCAAACTTGAAGGACTCTGAAGATTGGCACAGTATATATGCCTCTTTAAAATTAATTCTGATGAATGATAGGCACAAATTGATAAAAACGATCAGAATTTAATGCCACTCCATATATATTGCATATGGACAACTGCACATGAGTTGAAAGACATATAAAGAACTCCGAAACTTCATTGGGAGAATCTGATGTAAATGAAGAGTGGGTACAACTTTTATCTCATTCAAACCAATTCTGAATTGGAAGAATTATGCAGAAACGCAACTCGGTACGAATTACAAACAGTTAATTATGTACAGAAATGCATGTAAAATGTGATATGTGAAATGCAACATGATTGTGTGCAAAATTGTCACACCAATCATGGGTACAATTAAAGAACCAATCCAAAACCAAGAAAAAATTCTAAAGTTCATGCAGTAAGTTCATCAACTTCTCCTTCAACTCGTTCAAATTATCCGTTTGGTTCCCATCATCACGGATAACCTGCAGACGAAATATGACCATATATACTTCCCGTCAGTTGTCAATCAGGAATTTCTAGCAATAGCTAGAGCATTATATTTTTAATACATGAATGAAAACCTGGCTGTACTAATTAATTAAATACCTCAGAGTTGATAGAGTGAAGTAAACTCTCATTTACTTTAGCTGATGTGCAGCTAATTACATTCATCCCTTCTTGAGTCAAGAAACCAAGCACCTTCAAGAGAGCAACCCATCTTCTCGAATCTGTACTTATAGTAATTTTTATTCCTCTAGAGCAAGGTTCGATCGTCACAATGTCCTGATAACCTCTTCGAGGATGTGCTTGTTTATTGGTGTTAGGATCATGCATCTTGTTCGAATCTGACACTCTTTTCAGCTCATCCCTCTTGTCACTCAGTTGTTGGACCTTGTTCTGGAGATTTTTAATGTAGCCAACTGCCTGATGAATGTGATCGGATGCGGATCTCCTTCCCTGAAAATACAATTCACCAAAAAGCCCTTTTTTTACTGCCAAGTAAAGAAAAGAAACATAAGAGGAGTTTATAATAAAAAAGGGTGTATCACAATGGTACGCTTAATTCTCCTGATAACTAAGAGATTCCAGATCCGATACTCTTTGTGAAACTATCCGTGCCCATTATTAGCTATTATCATTTCTATTTCATTGTATTATACCTATGAACCTCCATTATAACCGAACTACAGGCAAGCAAAAACTACTTATATATCTTTAGCATATGTAGCTCATTTGACAGATTTTTTTGGATCTCGTACTTGCGAACACAAAGTGGAGACCATTAGTCATCACTCAAACTGAAAAATGTTTATATCCTAAAGAGACTCTTGATTGAATGATCAAACTGATTCAGAAGGCGGAGACAAGCTTGTAATTACGCGCCTTAAGTAATTTGAGTGGGAGATGGGATCTTAGAGACTGGTAGAGGGAAGCCATTTCCTGCCGCCTCTGCCTCTCGATGTCCCTGCGCATGATCTTCCTCTTCTCACTGCTCTTGGAAGGGTTCTGGTCCGCTGAGGCTATGCACCGAGGGGCTGCTTGAGGTTTGACCGATGGCGGGCCGCTAAGGAGGTCTGCAGTGGCAAGAACGTTCTGGCTGGGCAGCAAAGGAGCGAAATTGATTCCATCAAGCTCATCTACCCGGTGTTCCTGGTAGGGCAGGGTGGAGAACTGGAACAGCTCATCGATTTGGTCGAATGAGATGGTGGATGCGATGTAATCCATATGTATGTTTGTGAAGATGCAACCATCAAAAGGCCAAGTCTTAGCCTTTTCACTCTCATAAATTTGTCATGTGTATTTATACAGCAAATGTAGGAAGTTGTGACTTTCTACTTTCTTTCTTCTTTTTTTTTTTTTGGTGGGTGAATAATTTTCTGTTATTTTTATTTTGAGGCTGTATGGACCTGAGAGGTTCCAAGATTTTGCGAAATTTGGGAAAAATTACGTAAGAGATGTTTGTGGCATACGATATGACTTCAAATGACTATTTTATTAGGATGAGACATTATTAATTTCTTGGACTATACCACATTGGGAGCCAGAAGTGAAATAGAAATTGCATCTGGTAACCAAAAAAGGAAAAAAGAAAAAAGAAAAACAAAGAATTGCATTTGCTATCCCATCGATTGCTTACCTAATTATGGCGCAATCTGGATTAGATATGGTACGGATGTCCCAAAATTGGCGTTGTGTATTGATTTTTTTTTTTTCAATGAGACCAGAAGTATCTCAAACGATACGTACATTCAGACTACCAAAATATGAAGTCATCCCAACATGAATTGGTTCAAACGATTCGGTATTTATTCCGTTTAAGTAAGGTTTCGGATTCGAGTCCTTGTGAATACAGAAAATCCACCCTGCAAAAGGTTTACCCTTAATGGGTCAACCCGACTAGACTGGATTAGTTGTCGTCCAATTGGACTTTCGGATATCAGGATTCGCACCCAAAAAAGAAAAAAAATCAAGTCATTGCCAATGAGATATTTGTACGTAATACATAGGTAATTTATCGAGAGGGCTCTCCTCTAGAGAGGACATATACAAACCCTAGCTGGAACACCCAGGCGGGATTTAGCTCCAGCAACTTCAACTATTGACCAGGAATATAACATTTATCATTACATCCTCACAATGGGCTGATGGTTATAAATTAAGAAGTAACTAGTCATGTAATTTGTGTGTTATACGAGCATTTGCGGTTCTTATTTTACGTTGATATTATTTTTTATAAAAATGTTAATATTATTATATTTATGGATTTTGTAATAACCAAAGATCTAATCGTTCACGGGTCATTTCATGCATGTTAATGATTGTCATGTTTCTCTATATGAATGCATGTTAGATTCCAAAGCACAGAAAATGATGGTGAACTGTAATTGGCACTTGCAGGTCCCGAAGACTCATCCGTCGCCTTATCCAGCTCCCGGGTGGGGTTGGCCATGATTCGCCAGAGGTCCCAATGCCTATCAAGTTACCGTAACACACAGTGTTGACCCATATCTTAATTAGAATGGACCTGCTCAATTAGGAGGGCGCACGGACCATTGTCGACCCAACAATATGAGCCAAGTTTATACAGCGGAATGGCATACCTCATACTAGATGGGAGTGGTGGGTAAGTAGTCTCTTTGGATTTTGAAAGAGTTGTTCATTGTGAACGACCATTTATATCGGTTGTTTATTTTAATGACTCGAGAAAGGAGTCGTCCCTGTAAGATGCGTATGTCATGGTGGTTGTCCCGTTCTTTCGTTTTTAGACTGATGGTTACTAGTCCATGGTTGTGTTTTAACTTGTTTAATGTGTGTGATTTGGATAATTATTAATCTCTATTAAGTTTCTAAACTGTTTGAGTATTATGTTTGATTGTTTATGAAAGCTTTGTGAAAAACACGCACGCGCGCACACACATATATATATATCTTAGAAGTATGTTATGGACATGTGGAGATGTTAGGGGAGAATTTTAGGGGAGACTGTGCCGAATTTTCAGTTCGTGACATCTTTGAGAAATCCATTTAGTTTACCAAATTGGTATTAATTCATTTAGTTTACCGTCCATTTAGGTTAATTGAATAATTTATGTCAAATAATAAATACGTTTGATTTAATTTTTATATATAAATACAACAATTATTTATTGAATATATACATATATAATTATACGGTAATAAGTACAATTAAATGCAAGAACATGAATTGCCGAGACGCGATAGCATAATGGTTAAGGCGCTCAAATTCCGGGTGGAGGTCCCGGGGCTAAATTCCATCAGAGGCGCGGATGAGAGGGGGAATTAAGGGGAAGGGAAGGCTACTGGGTCGAGGAGTTCTAAAAAAAAAAAAAATTATTTCAGCCTTACTGACGAGTGCCCTAGGTAAGGCCATCGGTTCAGCAGCTGGCCTCGGTAAGTCCTATGGATATGGCCCATGGCCTTACCAAAGAGGCGGGCCTCGGTAAGACTATCGGTTTACCGAGGGACAGGTGTCCTCAGTAAGTCCGTCGGTGCTACCACTACTGACAGACTTACCTAAGGATGGCTCCCTCGGTGAACCAAGGGAATATTGAGGGAGCCTTCCCCTCGGTAAGGGCCTAGGTGAATTAACTAGGCCCGTTTTACCGAGGGACCATTCTCCCTCGGTAATCCGTCGGTACCGGTCATCTTTAGAGATGGCAACCGATCATCAAGCCAGGGAAAACATCCGAAGAATGTAATGATTTTAAGTGATAATGTTCTTATGGATCTCCTTCTTACAATTGATGATATATAATAATAAGCCGACAAATTTGGTTTTCACTATCAACAAATTAAGTAGAAATTGCACGAAATATGACAGCGTCCAAACAAACGAAAAAGCCGCACTTCAACAAATAAATATAATCCACCCGTTTTGGTGATCGTTAGCTATGTTGCATATTCAAAGAGGAGAGAGAGAAAACAAATTAAGAATTAGGAAACAGCCGAAATGATAAATTCTGAGGCAAGAAAGCGATTAGAGGCCGTGAAGTTGAACTGCTAACTATATTGATATTTTCGAGACGTATATTAAGATATACATTTTCTTCCTACCCGGACAAAAAAGAAGAATTATTTGTGTTACCCCGAAAAAAAGATAAAAAATAAGAAGAATGAATATTGATTTATTAAGCACTTATTTGTTGCCAACAGAAATTAGATGAATTCAGACTGTTCAATTATATGTTATAATTCATAATAATGTTCCAATTATTGTGAGCTGGAGCAGGTTTGGCTGAGGGACAACATTTTAATTTTTAATCAGAACATAACAAGTTGTATCCTGGCCGGGTGGAGAATCTGAGAATGTCGATTTTAAAATTAGTGACCAGGAATCACTGGTCTGATTATAATAAATGATCGCGTACGTCAGTAATTAATAATGGAGTTTGCTGATTTTTGTGGAACTTCAATTTGTAATGAAAATTAGAATATACTCATTCGGAAAAGGAAAAACCGATAAGTAGAAAATACAAAACAAGAATATGAATTGATTTAAGAAAGATATTCATCTGATCAGACAGTAATTTCTAGACATCTAGGAAAGGACGAAACACTGACAATGAAATATGAGATTCGTCTAATTGGTTATTAACTTATTTAAACAGTTTTTAGCAGACGAGGAGACTAGGTAGCTAGCTAGGTTAGGCTGATTAACATATATGTAATTATCAGTTCATTGTACTTACGAGTATTATTATATATATAATCAATGTATGTGTTTAGATACGTCAGACATATTAATTCATTAATTGATATTGTTTTTAATATTGTATGACCAATATCTATACTATTTATTATATAAAACCTAAACCTTCATTTTTAGTATCACTTTTTATATTCTAAAATACCTATGATACATTCTCTCTAATTAATTACAATTACAATCACTATATTTTAAATAATTTAATAATTTCTTTAAGAAACTTTCAGGTCCACTCACTCACTTTCCTCTTCACCTATATCTGTATATTTTTCTTATCCGTCCCCCTTCTTATTTTTCCTTTTTTTTTCCCTAGTCATTTCTCTTTTTTTTTTTCGTGCATAGTGCGCTTGCATTGTTCTAGTATATCATAAAATGTAAAACCTCAAGATTGAATCGTGAAATCTCATTTGACCAACAAACAGTACCACATAAATTTGTGACAGATGACCTAATGCCGTAAGCATAAAAACATTTGCGTTTTGCCACATCTAAAAGTTTAATGCTTTTATTATCGTTTCCTAATGTCTGATTCCTTTTGATATATGATGGCTCACTAGAAATGGACCCATTACACGTGAAATTGAATAAATAATAATATCTTTTGAACAACCTATGATTTTGTTTCGCGAATCTTTACATAAATCTATGTATTCAATATAATTGTGATGGACTCTGGAGTCTCAATTGTATTTAATATAATTATGATTGGTTGGAGTCTTGTAGATGAAGAAAATTCATACTATGAGAGTTATACACCTTAGTCGGCTAACTTGGTTCGAACTAGATTACTCGAGCTCATTAGACTTCCAAATATCATGACGCACACCTAGAACTTAGCAAATTCAATTTAGATAGAAACTAATTAAATTAATAAAATTAAAATGGAAATATGAAAAGAAGAAGGAAGTTGGACATTAGGTACGTATATGGTGACATTGAGTCACCATGGCATTAGGGTTTTCCATCATTGGATTCATAAAATTGGATTCAATGGTGAAGGATGATTTGCATTTGGTAACAGAGTAGAGTTAAATTCGACTTCATGACAAATATAAATATATATATATATATATATATTTAAATGAGATTGTAATAATGGTTAAAAAAAGTATGTGTGGAAGTTTATTATTAAATAGAAGGAAAAGAGGAAAAAGTAATGATTATTTTGATGAATTGATGGAAGAATTGAACGAAGAAATGAAATTTATTATTAAAAATTAATTGTATAATGATAACAAAAAAATATGTGTGAAAATTTATTATTCAATAATATAAAATGACAAGATAGTAATAATTATATTATTAAATTTGAAAAAAAAATGGACCGAAGTGGAATTGAAATGAAGTTTAACTCCATTCCCAAACAAAGTACACACTTATAATTAGTACTTTACGAGAATATATGATACTTCAATTCATTCTCTATGTACTAAATGCTCAACTAATAAATTTTAATTATGTAACATCTAATACTACTAGTTTAAAACGTTGATATGATAATGATATTTTCGAAATACCAAACCTTTGAGTAGTAGTAGTACTAATAATCAATTTTAGTACTATCCGAAGTAATGTATAGTATCTTAATTCATTTTCCTTACACTAAATGCCACACTAATAAAACAGTGTAATTATATAAAATTTAGTATTATTAATTAAAAAGCAAGTACAACTACAGTCTACAAATTCTAAAACTACCAAACATTTCAATAGAATTACTGCACTTACAGGTAATTTTAGTACTTGGTGAAGGAAACTATGATACTCCAATTTATTCTCTATGTATTCAAAGTGGTTAAATTACACTGGTGGTACAAAACATTTTCTAAGTATAACAATATGATACAAAAAGAATTTTTTTCTACTATTTGGTATATAGATTTTCAAAAATATTTTAATATAGTGCATTTCGTCATAGTTCCCTTCACATCGTTAGCATGGAAAATACTATGTGCCTCTTTTGTAATATGAAATCAATCATAATGCTTCACATCATTAATGAAGATATAAAATCTAAAAATTTCAAATAAAAGATACATAAATTAATAAAAATGTAGAAAAATTAATAAAAATGTAGAAAAACATATTTAAAATAAAATAAAACAAAATAAATAAAATCTCTTCAAACTCTCTCTCTCGAATCTCTCTGCCCACTCTCTTTCCTCTATCTCTCATCTGTCTCTCAGTCCACTCTCTCATCTCTCTCTCTCTGCTCAAACTCTCCTTGTTCGTGGCTACTTCTACACCGAAAACAACAGAAAAAGAAATAATCTTGAAGGAAGCTAATTTCAATGACGCAATTGAACAAGATCTCGATCGCTATGGAAGGAGCGGCTGCAATGGTGTCGAAGAGGCGATGGCCGTGGCCGTTTTGACGACAATTACATAAAAGAAAAGAAAGTCCCGAAGAAGCAAGCAGTTTATCAATCAATGATCCTTCTTTTACTGAATATTAACGAAGCAGTTTGAGACCGAACAACAAGCAATTCATTTTAATAAAATTTTAATTAAAATAAATAAAGATAATTTTACAAAAAAATACACAATAAAAATGGGGTGCGGGCTTGGTTAGGTGTATGGTCACCGAAGGGGGCACCCCCACCCCCACCCCGACCCAACCATATCTCTCGAAGATCTAGGGTTCCAGATCTTCAAGAGATCTGGAACCTATCGGGGTGGAGGCACCATTCATCGGCCTCACCCCCCGATCGAGCCCGCCGGCGACTTTGGTCGAGGGGAAGGGTCGTCAACTGGGCTGCCCCCACCCCCGGTACAGTCGAGAGTAAAGGCTTCGATCATGGCATGAGCAAAGGAGAGGGGAGGGCTCCGATGACAGATCTGGCTCGATGACGGCTCCGGCATCGGCAAAGAGAGTCCAGCAGAAGAGAGGGTAGACAGAGGGGGAGGAATTTCAATTGTAATTTTTTGTTATTTATTTTAATTAAAATTTAAAAAATATTTTATTATTTTATTATTTGGCCACATCGGATGTCTAAAATTCACATAGGACGCCACGTCAGAAAAAACTGACGGTATCAGTACCCAACTGACGGAATGCACATGAATGTAACCAAATTGAAAGATTTTGTATCAAATTGTAGCAAAAAATTCTTTTTATATCAAGTGTTACACTTAGCAAACTTTTTGTTCCACTAGAGTTAAATGCCCCACTAACGAAGTACTTTAAACACATATACAGTATAGTACTATATACATATGATACATAGTACTACATATATATATATATATATATATATATAATATAAAAGCGGAAGAGTGAAAACGTTATTGGAACTCTATTTAAGAACCCTCAAGTCCTAGTAAGATATTATTGATTATTTGAATTATTTCATTTGATAACCCTCAGCTCCGCATAAATTGACATTTCATTTTTATTTAAATGAATATATACTATATTTTATTGGTGTTATAATGTTAAAAATTGTCTAGATTATCTACATGTAATAATATATAATAAATTGTTTTTGAAAAATTAAAATTTTCCTTGATAATCAGAAAGAACTCATTGAAATACGTATATACTTCGAGTTCAATATGCTAAATTATCTATAAATACCCGAAAAAATTCATTTTATTCATCGTCGTTCTATTTCCTAAGCCCGATACATATTATAAGATTACGGTCTCTTTATAAGCATATTTTTCGCTTTATATGTCTAGAGTACGTATTTTATTTATTGGGTTCATGATTTTACCTATATGGGTGCTTTTTATATATTTTTATCTATATTAATTTATAAGTCACATGTGTTGATCATCTATTTTCTAAAAAAATGAGAAATTATCAAGCTACTCGCGGAGATCAACTAGTTAGCTTTAAAGGTCAATACAACAATAAAATTTTTAAAATACAACCTTTGAGTAGATATACTCCACTTATAGTCAATTTTAGTACTATCTGAAGGACTATAAGTTACTTCAAGTTATTTTCTTTGTACTAATGCCACACTGATAAAGTACTCTTAACTATGTCAAATTTAGCACTAGACAATAACAACTCTTTCATTCCAAAATATTCAATCGATTACATATGCCTTCCCCAGATACATATGCCATTACAAAATGGGTAAATTGCACTGGTGGTCCAAAAAATTTTACAAATGTTTCAATATGGTACAAAAAGTTTTTTTTGCTACTTGATGGTACAAAATATTTTAAAGTTGTTTCAGTATAGTACAAACCGTCATCTCGCCATTGACGCTGATGGTGCAAAATCAGTTTTTGTGGGACGTTACATGATGGTGCAAAATGTTTTGAAGTTGTAACTTAATAGTACAAAATGTTTTACGTAAGTTACATGATGGTGCAAAATTTACAGATCTTGTAAAGGACGGCTTGACGGCGTCAATAGCGAAATGACGGTTTGTACTATACTAAAACAACTTTAAAACATTTTATACCATCAAGTAGCAAAAAAAACCTTTTGTACCACATTGAAACATTTGTAAAACTTTTTGGACCACCAGTGCAATTTACCCTTACAAAATACATATCCCAATTCATTCAATTAACCAATTCATCTAATAAATACATCCACAACCATATAGACCTCCGTTGGTTGATAGATATAGAACAAAAAATATAGTTCATACTGGATTTGAAAAAATACCGAAAGTTCGTTATTTTGTCTCAGCTATATATCAAAGCTCCATCAATTGCCACCGAGTATTCCGTTTGCCATGTCCCTAGCCATTACCGTGCCTCACTGAAATGGACGAATTTGTGGACGGATTATGCATTTTTATGGGGGAAAATGAAATTCATGTTAGGTTTGAAAAAACATGAAAATTCGTGATTTTTGACGCAATTAACCCTATTTGAATAGAAGTCAATTTTAGTGTCGTATGAAAGAAACGATGGCACTTCAATTCATTTCCTCTGTAGTAAATACCCAACTAACAAAGCACTTTAATTATATATAATTTAGTACTATTAGTTTAGGAGGTCAGTACAACAAAGAATTTTCAAAATATTCACCTTTGAGTAGAATTACTACAGCTATGCTAATTTTGTACTATAAATCTAATATATGGCATTCCAATTCATTTTTCTTGTACTAAATGTCGCACTTATAAAGTATTGTAATTATATAAAATTTAGCAATATCAACATAAAACCAAATACAACACCGAAATTTTAAAGTATCAAGCTTTTCAATAGAAATAACGCACTTACAGTCAATTTTAGTACTGCGCAAAGGAATGTATGGTACTCCATTTCTCCATTTCATTTTCCTTGTACTAAATGTCTAACCAATGAAGTACTGTAAATTGTACAATTTACAATCCAAATGGTCCCTACAAACCCTCTCACCCTACTCCAGAATGGATTTCAGGCATTAAAAATGTTTAACTTTGATGTAGAGATTTCTATACTCGTTTTAGAGGACTGCATTTTGTAATGGAAACTTCTATAATTTTTTTTTTTTTGTGAATGACTTTCTATAAGTTTTTATGTACAAAGAAATACAACTGAAGCACTAAAATTGGGTGAAAATTTGGTACTCTAATTTATATTTGGTACCCTAGGGGGCTCGGATGAGATTGGGGAATTGACTCGGAGACTAGGTATAATGAGTGGAGATTTCATATCACCGTAACACGGTGTCATTATATAAAAACCCACCCACACACACATATATATAGATGACATTTAGGTTAGATTTCTAACATTTAATCGTGACCCCTTTTACGATATTTATAAGAATATTTTGGCATGTTTAGACTGGATTTTTTTTTATTATATGTTTAGACCGTAATTCTTCCCATTATAAGTATACTCGAGATCACATAATTATAACCATTACGTATTGAATGTTATAACTATAATTTTAGTGGTGTACATATGTTTCTTCAGTAATAGTGTATATTAGCACCAATGCCTTGTTGACATATCCAACATATGCTCTTCTTTAATCTCATTCACATGCTAAATTTGAGTAACAAATTCTACATACCTTCATCTTTTTTATTAACCGAAATATTTTCACTTGCGTTAAACAATGATTTCGTGATTGGTTGGCACCTCTGCCGAGTTAGATAGCTAGCTTTCTAGGGCATTTAGATTCTACCAACTGGATATATATTTAAACCGATCCGATAAAATTAATTGCCCACGAGAACCACCATGAAGGTCATCCTTTAACAAATACAGAAATTTAGAGCCACGCATTGGTGCATTATAACTGTTTAATAAATCCAATCGAATCTTCCTAAATCTCTGTTCTAGGAGTAGGTTTGAATGCTCCAGCCTGATTGGGCCTGATCTCCAATTAGAAAATTACTTTATATGAAAAAAATAAATGCAACATCGCTTCACTACTTCACATAATGGAATAAAGATTAGTTTGTAAATATAATTTGTATAATTATATATAGCATATGGTTGAAGAATTTAATCAAAAAGGAGATAAATATTGATGCCGTGCACTTTTGGTGAAAATCACAGATTATTAGAATGAAAATTCTTATACATCATCAACTTGATCAAAGTCCAAATTAGGTTTGCCATTTACCCAAATGTTCTTTTTTATTTTATTTATTTTATTTTTTTTAGGCCAGTGACTTTTTCTTGGGTAATAAAGCATGGAACCAGTGCACTTACCATGTAAAATATTAGCGTCTTTATAAGCTCCGTGAGTCTCAATTAATTGGAGGAAAAAATTAATCCTACCAACATTTTAAAATTGATCCTGATAGAAGAACCCGGTTATTAAGATTCACACCTTAAGCATCCATAACAAGAAGTTGAGAACCAATATGGGTTAGTACAAGTAGTTCAGCATTACATTTCCTAAAATAAGATCTCATATTCGAACCTAGTAAATGGAGAAAATTAACATGTGAAAGAGTGTTGTCCTTATTTGGCCGACCTATCTTGAATTGGGATTAGTTACGAGTACGACCGTTGGAACTTCTAGGTACCGGGTGGTGCAGACTATAAGAAAGCACATTCAGAAGGTTAACAAAATAATTCAGAAGATTAATCATTATAATATATAAACTAGGTGTTAATTCATGCGTTGCACGAACATGAGGTCAACTTTATATTCAAAAGTTATCAAAATATTAATAATTTAAGAAAATGCATAAACATTCTAATATATATATATATATATAAATAAATGTATATATGCATATATAAACACACAAATATATCAGATGCACTTGGAGTGGGAGGGGCGGGTGAATTGGGACCAAAGAAGGATGGAGAAATTTTAGAAAAAAAAGAGGGGTCATCTACAAAATTAACTTTATATGCTTAATTCGGGAAGAATATCTCCATTTATAGTACTCTTAGCATGAAGACAATTATAGTGTACAAAGAAGAGTTTACATCTTAATATGCCTTTTCAAGTTCTCGAGTGATTTTTTTTTTCATTTTTCAAGAAAGCGTCTTAATGTATACAAATAATTTGGACTAATTAGATATAATTAGTGAATTTTAGTCCAATTAGAAAATGAGATCAAATTCATTTATTCATTTAGGAAGACGGGGTAAAATAGACAATTACAATTATCTCATTTAAAAAATTAAAATTTTTAAGCATTCCAAAAGGCGATTAATCACGAATTGAAGGTTTCCAGAAGACGACATTTGATAAGCGGTTCTCAATTTTTATATATTATAATAGAAGTTGAGAGGCAAGATGTAGTTGCACCGTATAAGCCAAATGTAAACCTCAGCTCCACATTGATTGCCTTTCAAGTCCGGTTAAATGAACCAGTACTATATTTTATTTGTGACATATTCAAAGTGTTTTGAAGATGTGTCTGTATTAATTGTATGTGATAATATATAGTTAATGAATTTTTTAGAAAAACTAAAAATTTTCTCTATGACAAAAAAGAATTTTTCGAGATATGCAATGTTCTTTTAAATTTAATATGCTAAATATCCTATATATAGAAGACATAGTAATTCAATTTATACGTGATCATTCTACTCACGAAATTTTTTCCCACACCCTATATCTTATGATATCTCTCACTCTTTCTACGTACCTCTACATATATCTATATGTATAAATTACATGATTGTTATCTCTTAATGTTGTATTTCGTAAGACTAGATGAATACTTATTTGTCGCATAATTTTTCATTTTTAGATTCTCATTATCACAATTTGTAATATATATATATATATATATGTGCACAGTAGCATCTGTAGGTTTGATTTTTAAAAAAATCTATATTCATTTGTAAGTCTTGTGTTGATTAGCTATTTTCAATCGTCATATAAAATTACTGCTCAATGCGGAGGTATCAACTAATTGTTCATTAGTAACTAATAATTTATGAAAATAGCATCATTCGTTTTCCTACATTTTGAGTTGAAAATTATCATTTACCTAAACAAATCTATATGTGTGAATGTCTTTCCAAGCAATAAATAAATAAATAAATAACACCCAAAAGAAAAAGAAAATTGACGTATATGTGTTTATATATATACTAGGGCACCGCGTGGGGGTTGAAAAAATTTTCCTTTAATTTTTTAGTTTAACATAGTACTTTATACAGTATCAAATATAGAGTAAAACTGAAACTAATGATAAAACTACTTATTTGTAAAAATTATAAATCGTCGATTGATAATAAATAATTCAAATTTTCAAAAGATTGTACTAATTAATTTTCATCAATATAAAAGGCAATATTTCTCCAAGCTAATCTTCATTTGACTTTTTAATATTTCTAATTCAAAATCATAATCGTAATATAATAAGTCTTAAGTCTCCCGCTAATTTTAAGTGGACGAATTTTACTCGCAGTAGGATTTTCAAATTCATTAGTCTTGGGACACATTACAACGAAGTATATCTAAACGATAATTAGTCTCAATCAATAGGTTATCGTAACTTTGCGTTCCACCAAATAATAAGAATATTTATAATGTCAAAATAAGAAGAAACAATTTAAATTGGTGATAAATTGAAATAGCTTTTCAACCAACGTGGGTTAGTTTTAAATAATTCAACGCTTGTTTTGATTAATTAAAGTTTCGAATGTAAGTCTTGTAATTTGGAAAAGAATCACGATTGGGAGAGATTTATTCTTTGATGTGTTGACCTCGCTCAACAATTGGACTCATGGAATGTTCGGATATGTGGTGATTCATACCGTAAAAAAGTCCGTATACTTAAAATAAATATAAATATATAAATATAAACTTAAGAATTAAAAATAATTAAAAAAAAGGAGAACAGGAAGGGTGGGTGAGAGTGGAAGAAACCACCATACTTCCCCCTCCTTCACATGAATCTAGAATAATTTCTTTTATATAAAATGCCACTATTAACGTGGGTTGGTTCAAATAATTCAGCATTTATTCCGCTTAACCAAGATCTCGAGTTCGAATCCTTATGAATGCAGAAAATCTGTGCTGGGAGAACTTTACCCATTATGAGCCAACCCGGTTTGACTAGATTAGTCAATGCCCAATTAAGCTTCCAGTTACCGGGATTCATACCAAAAAAATGCCACTTGTTTACGTACTTGGCCAATTTGTTCTGAGAAAATAGGTCGAATCTTTTAATTGAAATTTAAAATAAATTGTAGAACCGAAGAAGGGAAGTTAAACATAAACATATGAAAGCTTACTGAGAAAATACAAACATATGAATTATGGGATGATTTACCCTGCTAGAAATTAATTTTTTAAATCTTGATTTTATTCTTTCTTTTAATCCCACAACTTTCCCTGCCATGAAATTGAATATATATATCATAGAACGCAGTTGTTATATGTAACATATCACGAACCAAAGCCAATAAAGTGCGATATATCAACTTAGCTCTCTAATAAGTCTGCAAGTAGTGCACTGTACTGTGTATATTCCTGACTTTAATTTAACGTGACAATGTGAATAAAAATTTTGAAGTGTATGAAATCGTGTTTATTTTTCGCTCAATTTAGTTTAAAGGAACTTATTCGTTGTTGCCCACATTTATTAAAAAATTCAAATAATTTGATGCAAATTGTAGCACAACTTTAAAGTATCTGTTCAAGTTCCAATTAGACCGGTTATGTTAGCACGAACAAAGAAGTTTAAAGATGTACTTAACAGCATGATTCAAAAGGTTTGGGCTCAAGCAAATTCGTTGAGGCCCATTAGACATGAACCACGTGATCAACAAAGATGCATCAATATTATTCAAGTTCTTGAAGATTCCAGTCAAGTCTATAATGCAGAGGATTAATCCCATGATAATACCAATTTCTAGAAGTTTCTAGAATATTTGTTGAAGATTAAGAGAAGATATCATCATATTTGTTTAAAGTTTAATTCTCATGGAAATATCCTAAGAATATTTATATTTCATATCTTTATAGATTAAATCATATCTCTATAGATACTTTAAATTTTATTTTCCTTACTTTACGATGAGATATGGCCAAATTAGGATTAGTTTTGATCTATATATACTCATCTTAGTCAATTTTTAAAAGATGAATATTCAGAAAATCGTGATAGTATTTTCTTTGATTCTTGAAAAACTAATTCAAACTTATCGAAAATTTTCGTGGCGTTTATCATCGACTTATCAAACAGATTTCCACCACCGTTTGTGGCGTCTTCCTATACTGAGTTTCTTGTTTTGCAATAAATAACTGATTGAGGTCAGTTATATAAAGGTTCTTGTTTATGTTGTAAACAATGGGTCGAAGGTTTGTCAATCAATTCTGATTATAAAACGATCTCGGGATCCTTTTGTTGTCAGGTCTCGTCATTCTTGGCAGGGATCGCATCAATTTAAAATTGACTAAGATGAGAATATATAGACCAAAATTAATCATAATCTGACCATATCTCCTCGTAAAGTAAGGAAAATAAAATCTAAAGTATTTATAAAGATATGATTTAATCTATAAAATTTCTAGGATATCTCCATGAGATTTAAACTTTCAACAAATCTGATGATATCTTCTCTTGATCTTCAATAAATATTCTAGAAACTTCTAAAAAATGACATTATCATGAGATTAATCATCTGCATCATAGATTTGGCTGGAATCTTCAAGAACTTGAATAATGTTGATGCATCTTTGTTGATCACGTGGTTCACGTCCAATGGGCCTCCACGAATTTGCTTGAGTCCAAATTTCTTGAATCGGGCCTTTGAGTACATTTTTAAACTTCTTTGATCATGCTCCGTAACCGGTCCAATTGGAACTTGAACTAGATCCTTTAAAGTTGTGCTACAATTTGCATCAGAATTAATGTATCAATATTTAAAATTCTATATACTTTCATTTAGAAAATATATATAGGATCGCCAAGTTTATTATAGTCATCCCCAACCTATATAGAAGCTTCAAAATTAATTCACAAAGGACACTTGAATTGGTGGAAATAGGAGCCTTGTCTACCGGTCTAAGGAAGAGACCCTCTGCTATACTTTCGAATAAAAATGGTCTGAAATACTCGGTGAAAACCGGGCGCATGCCCCCTGACGCATCCCCTTCGATATGGACAAATTTACGGTTGAAACTTTGGTCTGGACACTCAATATTTCTAGCGGAGACCAACAGTATTCCAATCCTCAACAACCTCGCTCAAAACAATAACGATGGAGGGTTTCGAGTGTGCGCACCCGAATTTCGTCTCGTCGGGGCACGCGTGCGCGCGCCTAAATGCAACGTGGCTTGGGAGTATCCACCTTCCCGGGGACGCGCGACGGACGCACGTGAGAAGGAGTCGCCACTACCTGTTTACAACCCGAAGGTCGAGGGCCGGTGAGTCGCCCAGGTCTAGGGGTATGGATACACCTAGTATGCTAAGGCAATGGTCTTGTACGGAATCGAAAATTCCGAATTCGGGGGTTCTATTACGTGAAGGCCTATATCCCACACGCCCTTTCGGTACTCTAACTTGCTAGGCTTGCCATTTTATTTATTTACCGCATGATTTAGGGTTGCACTCGACTCGCCCGTTTCGACACCGCAAATTCGAATAGACACTTGAACCGCCCACTCTCCGACCGGGATTATTACATGAATAAATATGCATCATAAAACCCTTACGTTATTCTCTCAAATAAAAGATAAATTACAATGACTGAATCCCGGTCAGTTCGCGTTCGGCTGTTATTTCACTCATGCTCACCGTATGATTTTGGAAAAGACCGGAAATTAAATTAAATGCGCACTCGGTGTATGGAGGCATTGGACCCCGTGATCGAAGGTTAGGGCGTTGGACCCAGTGTGAATCGAGTCCTAAAGGATCGGGCTCGATCCGCATAACAAACAAGTGCAAAATGTAATCAAGCAAGCTCAAATAAACAAAAAATGGGGTTTCTTATTATCGCCGAATTTACGTGAATTAATTGATTATTAACCGGGGTATATTGGCATACAAGTCCTACCTTATAACAAACAAAAGGGATGATGGATAGGGTATGTCACATTCGACATTATTTAAAGCGGACCCGATAGACATGACGTCTGTAGTCAAGTCTCGAATGTGTGGGTTATTTTTAGATTATTCTGTATCGTGGCAATATGGCTTTTACAGATTAAGAGTGTTTTCACCTAAAACCCAAAATCTAACCCTCTACTTGACTATTTGCCCATGTTGATTATGCCGAGTTTGTGATTAGTCCGTTTTCCCATGTTTTAACCCGTTCTAAACACAAACCTATAATAGAGTGATGACAGGACAAGAACCGATAGTCATGCCCTTGAATCGAAAAATATGTGTGTATATAAAAAATCAAGATTACGTGGCACGTATCTTGGTGATTTTGAAATTGTGAATTTGAAAAGGGCATGGCTAACAGTTCTTGAACTGTCGACGTGATTACAAATTGTTAATCGGTTCGTACAATTTATTTAAAGAAATCAAGTAATTTAATTTAGCCAAATTTAATGTCCCGATTATCCCGTATGTAGAATTTTAGGTTAATTAAAAAATTTACCGAATGCTTTAGTCTACGGATTTCGAGTCGTCGAAATAGCCATTAATTGACTACCCGATAAACTCTAATTTCCGACCATCTTGAAATTTAAAAGTTTTGATTTTAGGTCGAATTTGCATTATTAAACCGATTCATGTGGGGTTTCGATTAAAACGAGAAAATAAAGCATTTAAACACGGATCAAGAGCACATTATCACGTCAAACACGATAAACATACATATTTTACATAACCAGTGCCGCCATAACTACGATAAGCACATATAAACATACGCAAACATAATATTTAATGGAATCGATAAAACGGCACCGACTCATGGGAGCGAGAAAACATAAAGAACACACATTGTCATGTTATATACATATAATTACTGAAATAAAATTATTTGAGCGGGGCAGGCACGTCGGGAATCCAAGTAGGAAAGGATTGGGTATCTTTAGAAAATATCCAGGGACTAAATTGAATAATTTTAAAAGAACAAGGACTGATTTGAAAATTCGGATAAAGTTCGAGGCACTGATTTGAAAATTATGGAAAAATTCAGGACAGTTTAAAATTTACTAAAAATATCCCAGGATTTTTTTGAAATGAATTTGAAAGTTCGGCCTAACTTGAAAAGTGAAAAAATATCCCAGGGGCTGAACTGAAATAACATGAAAAGTTCTCGGAATAGGTTTAGAAATTCTGAAGAATTCAGGGACCGATTGAAAAATGGTAAAAATGGCTGGGACTTGACTGAAAGGAATTTTAAAATTCGGGACAGATCTAAAAAGTCGGAAACTATCCCCGGGACTAAACTGAAACAATTTGAAACGTTTCTTTGGATGATTGAAAAATTCTGGAAAATTCCTGGACTGATTGGAAAATAATAAAAAATGGCTAGGACTTGACTGAAAGGAATTTTGAAATTCGGGACAGATCTAAAAAGGCGGAAAATAGCCCCGGGACTAAATTGAAACAATTTGAAAAGTTCCTTGGGATGATTGAAAAATTCTGGAAAATTCCAGGACTGATTGGAAAATAATAAAAATGGCTAGGGCTTGGTTGAAAATAATTTTAAAATTCGGGACATATTTGAGAAAATAAAAATGGGTCGTCTGGACTGAAATGTGACAAACAGAAAGTTCGTAAAATCGAGTTCGGGAAAAATCCGATCACCCACGCTACCCAATAACGCTCATTTCATATCATATTCATCCAAGAAAACATTAATATTAAAAACTGGAGCCCTAAACATGCCACTAAGTCGAGGATTTACCTTGTTTGAGAAGAACGGGGGCAGTTATGTAAATAGAGGAAGTTTTGGACGAATTGGGCTGCTGAGGGATTGGGCCGAAACGGGCCGAGTTGGGCTAGACTGGGCCGAATTGTCTACTGGACCGAAATGGGCTGAGATCCGGGCTGGATTGGGCCGAACCGGGCTGAGATCCGGACCTCTACTGGATTGGACCGATGGAGGCGGATTGGGCCGTGTCGCTGGGCGCGGGCCGAGCTGCTGGACGCGTGCGAACTGGGCCGTTGGGCGCACGAACGGGCTGGCTGGTCACGGGCTTCCCTGTACGACCCAAAAGAAATGGAAACCCACCCGGTTAGTGTTGAAGGGAACCGAGGAGAAGAGGTGAATCGATGAAGTTAACGGGATCGCGAGCTCAAGGGAATTCGGGCGTCGGCTGGGAGTAGAATCCTAGAGCAAGCTATGAGCGTTGGGGACATGTCGTGGGGTCGTCACACCGAGGAGCTAAGGGAATTCGGAAGTTCCCGTCTTCTCCAAGTCGAGCTATGGGTTCTTTTCTTTCTTTTTCTTTTTTTCGAAAAAAAAAACCAGAGGGAGAGAGAGCAAGAGAGCGGATGTTCTTTGTGGGGGAGTCGCGGCTAGGGTTTCATCCGGGCCCTTCAATCCGGGCGAGCTTAGGGTTTTATTATTTTTTTCTTGCCGAATGTGTTGCCCTTTTTTTTCCATAATGAGCTGCGATTTTTTTCTTTCCAAAACAAGCTACGGGTTTCCTTTTATCCGATTGAAAGAAAAGAAGAAGAGAGGTGAAGAAGGTGGCGACTAGGGTTCCGTTTTTTTTTTCATTAGGGTTTTCGATTTTTTTAGGAAGAAGGAAGAAGAAGAAGGAAGAGTCGGGGGCCAAAGGAAGGAAGAAGAGGACAAAATAGGGGGGAGGATGGAGAGGCAACGGTCAAAGTTGACCGTTGCCTTTGACCTTGACTTTTTTTTTTTTTAAGAAAGGGGTCACAGTCGGTCAGACAAGGTCTGACTGACCCTGACCCATATGTCATGTCGATCAGACCAGCTCTGACCGACCTGACTTCTTTTTTTTTCTTTTTTTTTAAATTCGAAAATTCAAATTTAACGCGCGTGGAAATTAAAATCTCGTCTTTACAATTGGATGTTCAAAAAATGATCCGAGACTGGCATTGTGTTCAGAAAAATTTAAGAATCAATGTTATGCAATAAAACATTTTTCTGGCCTTGAGTTTTCTTCCCGGATTTTGAAAATTGACATCGACGCACGCGAAATTTAAAGACACCCCATAAAAAACATTTTTATAAAATTGACGTTAAATTAGAAAAAATGCCATTTTTCAAAGGCCATGAATACTCGAGCAATTTACTGGAAATACTTCCCTCATACAAGGTGACAAAGTGACGATTTTGTCCATTTGGAGCCGGTGGACCGAAATGGGGTGCTGACAACTTCCCCCTCTTTGGTCGCGTGCTCGGATAGAGGATGTAGCCAAAGACCATGAGAAGCACCCCGTCTGATTTCAGCGACTGTTCCGGCGTCTTTCCCCATAGCCACTTGTTCTCTCTGGTTTTGGATTCATCGGAGGAAGTTGGATAAACGTATGTACCTGAAAGCAATGAAGAGGTGGTTTATGGATCCAAAAACAATAAAGGTGAGCTTATGGCCCTGAAAGCAGTAAAGATGGGTTTACGGGCCCAAAGAAAGTAAAAAAGGTGGGTGTCCAAATCCAAAACAATAAATGGTGGGTGTCAAAACCCAAAGCAGTAAAAGGTGGGTGTCCAAACCCAAAGCAGTAAAAGGTGGGTGTTCAAACCCAAAGCAGTAAAAGATGGACGCGGAGTCCGAAAAGCTGTAAAGATGGACGCGAAGTCCGAAAAGCAGTAAAGATGGACGCGGAGTCCGAAAAGCAGCAAAGATGGACGCGGAGTCCGAAAAGCAGCAAAGATGGACGCGGAGTCCTGGACGCGAAATCCGAAAAGCAGTAAAGATGGACGCGGAGTCCGAAAAGCAATAAAGATGGACGCGGAGTCCGAAAAGCAGCAAAGATGGACGCGGAGTCCGAAAAGCAGCAAAGATGGACGCGAAGTCCGAAAAGCAGCAAAGATGGACGCGGAGTCCGAAAAGCAGTAAAGATAGACGCGGAGTCCTGGACACGGAGTCTAAAAAAGCAGTAAAGATGGACGCGGAGTCCTGGACACGGAGTCTAAAAAAGCAGTAAAGATGGACGCGGAGTCCGAAAAGCAATAAAGAAGTAAATGCAAATTTGGTAGGAAGGGGATAGCGAATATAGAGGCAGGAGTCTATGCTAGACGATAGCGCTTGACGTTGAACTAGAGTCATGTGTGGGTGAGGTGGGATGTCGACTGTTACGTGGTGGGAAAGTCGTAGGGGAATGACATCAGGTGACCCCAGAGGATCCTCCACTCGATTTGAGATTGTGACCGGCCGCGTGAGGCAATCGTGAGTCCGTTAAGGAGGAGATGCCCTTGGGGTTCCATGCACATCTGCACGTAGGAGAGAACAATAGCTAACGGTGGATGTCAGTCGCGTGAGACCACTGAAATTGCAATTTGTCCTTGGTGAGAATGATCCTATCGTTGTGTTCACCGAGGATGCCCCAGTAGCTTGTGAATGTTATCGTAGAGAGGCGGTGCTGTAGAGAAGAGCATAACTCTTCGTTAGTCATGTGGACAGTGGTGCGCGCTGAGTGTCCAGGGCTGATGTTGTCCCAAATGTGTTGATCTGCTGTCGATTGACGTTGCTGCCGTGATGAAATTGCTTCGTCGGTGCTTTGCCCCTGGGACAACAGTGTATTTGATCTGCCGGAAGCCGGCTTCGCTGCTGGGGCGGTTGCTCGTTGTTCTGCCGGATGCCAGCTCTGTCGCATGGACGATGGTAGTTTGCTGGGGATGCCCTGGTCTTGCGATGAAGGACTCGAGTTCTGGACGAAGTGCTCACGTATCCCAAGGGGTCGGAAATCAGAGTCCGCCGTAGCTCTCGCGGCTTATAGTACCTGTGATCCTGTTATCATCAGTAAGTCACGGGTGAGTTACTAGCGATGTGTAAGCACAAGCATAAGGGAATTTTGCGACTCATGCTCTTCAGATTCGGGTCGCCCGAGCAACCCGTGAAGAGTTTTTGTATTGGCGATGCGAATGGGATTCCGTTTTCGAAAGCCTCGATACGAGGTTCCCCGGGGCTTCTGCCCGCCATGCATGGGCATATCGAGACGTTCTCAATGATGCCCCAACGGCTCTATTGGTTGTTCGACGTGCCCATCAACCTAGGACCCTTCTCGTCAAGGCATCGTAGGGCGGCTGCGTTTGTAACCCGCATTGGGATTTCTGTTCAAATTTGGTCAGACCTTGGTCTAGTCATTTCCAAAGGGTTTTGACTAGACTCCCGGAAAGGAATGTTTGGGGTTTTGGCTTTGTGATAGTCGATTGGAGGGTGGCTGTGACCCGTTTGGAGTTTTGCGATTGACAAAGAGAAAAGCGAAAGCTTAGGGAACATACTGCCCCAGGCTAAAAGGATACACGAGTTCACACCTACCGCGAGATGTACCGCCCTTTTCTTTCGACTTCTTGTCCTGTAGGCTATTGCGAAGTGCTCGGATGGCGTGCTTGCTTGTGCACTGTGTTTGGGGAAGAAACCGCCTATGACGGTTGAGCCGCATTATGGAGTCGATTAGGGATTGTGTTGGAGTAGATAACCTGATCATTTCTCTTGGGGATCCCTAGTCAGCGCAGTGTGAGGAGGCCCAGGGTGACTGTTTTGCTCATATTTCATTTTACTCTCCCTTTGCTACGGTCACCTGCCTCGGGGCCATACCTCTCAACCTAAAGGGAATGAACTCTCCTTTTGCCACAGCCGCTCACAAGGGGTTTCCGGTCGTGCCTCTCTTGTGCCCTAACTTTTGCCTAGGCCGCCCCGAAAAGGGTTTTCGACCTAGCGGGTTCGACTCTTTTGTCTCTCGAGTTTGCAAGGGCGAAGGGTTCGAAGGATTCGACCTCCGAGTGCGTTGCGTTCTGTCTCCGTCGAGGAGTTGCGTCTGCTGCTCCCCTTTTTGTCGGGGTTTGTTGATTTCTTCTTCGAATTGGCGGCACCAGAGTTTTATATCTAGGCAGTACTTTGTTTTGTTCATTGGCGGGTTTTTCTCACGTCTTTTTTCTCTCTCTTCATTGGCGGTTTTTTCCCGCTTCTTTTCTCTCTGTTTTTTTCTTGCAGCTGGGGTTTGTTTTGTCCCCCATGTATTTGTTGGAAACTCCTCGACTTGGCATTGCTAGGTCGCTTTGGTGTGCCTTGCCCTATTTCGTAAGGACCGGCCTTTTATGGAGGTTTGGCTCTTGGATATTCGGAAGCCGAACTTCGTGTTGCTCGTCCTTGCAAATTTTACAAATGATTTCCCCTATCATCTAAGAAGAAGAATAAGATTTGCCCTGGGGTGCAGGTGACCAAGGTTGCCCCAACATGAGTGTTGAACGCGGATGCCCCGGTCTTCGTGGTCTGCGTCGGGCGCCGTTCCTGATCGTGTCTTATCGCTCCCGTGGAGGGTGCCCCTATGAGGATAGGTGCTCTTGAAGTCGGCATACGTGCTTTGCTTCAGGGGCCTTGCTTGCTATCGACTGAGATGGTTGGGTTGACAACATGTAGCTCACTCAGTCGTGTTTGTCTTCGGCTTCGTTAAAAGAGGGTACTTCCGCATCAAGCCTCTTTCCTGTCGAAGTATAGGGAGAGAGACCCGATAGGAGTTCTCGTGGAAATGTGAACCCGTGTATCGCTCTTCGCTTGTAGCCGGCGTGCCCCTGTGAAGGATGACAAAGAAGATGATGTATTAGGTGATTATTCGGTGAAATATGTGGTAAGAAATGTAAGGTGGACCCATGGGAAGTTTCCTCATCCAGCGCGCGACCCATGGGGTGCCACGCGTGGGGGACATTCAATTCCGGGAGTCCGATCATCGCCACGCTGGAGCGCTTAGACTGTGACTGGGAACCGCATAGTTGTACTTTCCCCGATTGCGGGTTAGCATACGCAGCCATCCTAAGGAAGGCTCGAGGAGCCAGGTCCCAAGAGGACAAGCGAGTCGATCAAATCCGACAGAATCAATAGGGCGTCTTTGGGACGGTTCAAGTGCCCCTTGAATGGTTCGTTTATACCGAGAGCTTGTTTGGAAATGCGAATAAATGTAAAAGAGCATTTGAAGGAGAGTGTGTGTTGCCCCGGTAGCAGGTCGATAGCCATAGCGAAGGGTGGGTTGGGGCCATTCTTCGATCGACAGTGTGATCATGCTGGAAGCCCCGTGGCGAGTAAGCTGGGACATGCTATGTTCGTTGGAGCTGTCGCTTGTGATCTTTCGTGGAGGGAAGGTCGGTCCTCAGTGTTTGGAGTCCGAGGAGGTAGCAGAGAAGTGTTTCCTGTCTCGATTTTAGAATTCAGATTGCCTTTCTGTCGGTTATTTCCTGCAATAAGAAAAGGGGAACGATGAAGGAGCAAACTAGGCTCGCAATTTCAATGTAAGGGCGCAGGGGATCGAACTAGCCTGGTAGGCGTCGTGCGAGCGCGCCGGAGGTATGTGCATGGGTAAGGTGGAGGCATGCTCGCACGACGCAGAAGGACGCACTCGGTTGTGCTGGTGGATGTGCTCAGTTGCGCGAAGAGACGTGTGCTCTTGATCACGCGATGACGCTTGGTTGCGCAGGGTTAGTGAGAAGGTAGCTTTGCCAAGGAAGGTGGATCGGCCCTCAGGTCACCGCTTGCCTTGCCGTGAAAGTCGTGATTAGTCTACCTGCGAAGAAGGTCTTCACTCACTTGCATGGTGGAACGTTAGCTATTATGCAAAACAGTAAATGAATAGGATACATGCGATGCGTGAGTTTTTCAAAACTAATGCCGCCGTTCACATTGACTCAAAACGATCAAAGTACAATGTAAATTTTGTAAAATAAAGCCCTAAACCAGTCTTCCACCACACTCGGAGTTTGAGCGAGCGCGGCATTGGATTTCTGTAGTGGGTCTGAGCGAGCTCCCTCTGAGGTTGTGGTTGGCCGACTAGTTCCTCATCTTTCTCAGCAGCTTATCGGCGAAGGTGATCGATCATGTTGTTGGTGAGGTCGACTATAGTAGCTGTGCCTGAAGTGGGGAATGTTCTGGCAGATGTGCCGGTCTTTGTTTGTGGAGACCCGGTGGGACCCTCGTGTGTTGACGGACTTTGTCGAGGCACGAGCAAGAGGCCGAGCAAGGCGTCTCTTACCAAGACGAAAGAAAGACTGACTTAGGACTCGTCCATATGAATGACACCCTAATTTTGAAAAACAGATGATGCATGTGTGCGAAGAAAGTAAATGCCCACGGCTTAGTACAAATTACAAGGTACATTGCTCTTGAAACAGAAAAGACTCAAGTGGCACGCATGCCGACTTGATGGACTGTTCGTCGAAGCCGGGTTGGAGGATGGCATGGAGCTCCTGTAGAATGCATGGTTTTAGTACTACAGGGACTGTGCTACGTAAGGATGGGGGCTCCCGACTCAAGGGTGTCAATTCCTTGAAACCGAGCGGGATTCTTTTCAAGGCCTAAGCGGCAGTCGAACTGCGCGCCGTATCCCTACTTCGAACCCCTATCTAACCTATGCTCCTATTACTGATCGTGGGACGCGACCCATAGGTATCTAGAAACTAGTATGATATGCAATGCGTGTGCGGGAAATAAAAGTGCGTAAAGTAGATAAGCGAAAAATTGCAGAAAGCGACAAATAAACAAGCAAACACAGCAAGCGGGAACGAGCCCAAACCCTCTAAGTGTCCCCAGTGGAGTCGCCAAGCTGTGCACACCCGAATTTCGTCTCGTCGGGGCACGCGTGCGCGCGCCTAAATGCAACGCGGCTTGGGAGTATACATCTTCCCGGGGACGCGCGACGGACGCACGTGAGAATGAGTCGCCACTACCTGTTTACAACCCGAAGGTCGAGGGCCGGTGAGTCGCCCAGGTCTAGGGGTATGGATACACCTAGTATGCTAAGGCAATGGTCTTGTACGGAATCGAAAATTCCGAATTCGGGAGTTCTATTACGTGAAGGCTTATATCCCACACGCCCTTTCGGTACTCTAACTTGCTAGGCTTGCCATTTTATTTATTTACCGCATGATTTAGGGTTGCACTCGACTCGCCCGTTTCGACACCGTAAATTCGAATAGACACTTGAACCGCCCACTCTCCGACCGGGATTATTACATGAATAAATATGCATCATAAAACCCTTACGTTATTCTCTCAAATAAAAGATGAATTACAATGATTGAATCCCGGTCAGTTCGCGTTCGACCGTTATTTCACTCATGCTCACCGTATGATTTTGGAAAAGACCGGAAATTAAATTAAATGCGCACTCGGTGTATGGGGGCATTGGACCCCGTGATCGAAGGTTAGGGCGTTGGACCCAGTGTGAATCGAGTCCTAAAGGATCGGGCTCGATCCGCATAACAAACAAGTACAAAATGTAATCAAGCAAGCTCAAATAAACAAAAAATGGGGTTTCTTATTATCGCCGAATTTACGTGAATTAATTGATTATTAACCGGGGTATATTGGCATACAAGTCCTACCTTATAACAAACAAAAGGAATGATGGATAGGGTATGTCGCAATCGGCATTATTTAAAGCGGACCCGATAGACATGACGTCTGTAGTCAAATCTCGAATGTGTGGGTTATTTTTAGATTATTCTGTATCGTGGCAATATGGCTTTTACAGATTAAGAGTGTTTTCACCTAAAACCCAAAACCTAACCCTCTACTTGACTATTTGCCCATGTTGATTATGCCGAGTTTGTGATTAGTCCGTTTTCCCATGTTTTAACCCGTTCTAAACACAAACCTATAATAGAGTGATGACAGGACAAGAACCGATAGTCATGCCCTTGAATCGAAAAATATGTGTGTATATGAAAAATCAAGATTACGTGGCACGTATCTTGGTGATTTTGAAATTGTGAATTTGAAAAGGGCATGGCTAACAGTTCTTGAACTGTCGACGTGATTACAAATTGTTAATCGGTTCGTACAATTTATTTAAAGAAATCAAGTAATTTAATTTAGCCAAATTTAATGTCCCGATTATCTCGTATGTAGAATTTTAGGTTAATTAAAAAATTTACTGAATGCTTTAGTCTACGGATATCGAGTCGTCGAAATAGCCATTAATTGACTACCCGATAAACTCTAATTTCCGACCATCTTGAAATTTAAAATTTTTGATTTTAGGTCGAATTTGCATTATTAAACCGATTCATGTGGGGTTTCAATTAAAACGAGAAAATAAAGCATTTAAACACGGATCAAGAGCACATTATCACGTCAAGCACGATAAACATACATATTTTACATAATCAGTGCCGCCATAACTACGATAAGCACATATAAACATACGCAAACATAATATTTAATGGAATCGATAAAACGGCACCGACTCATGAGAAAACATAAAGAACACACATTGTCATGTTATATACATATAATTACTGAAATAAAATTATTTGAGCGGGGCAGGCACGTCGGGAATCCAAGTAGGAAAGGATTGGGTATCTTTAGAAAATATCCAGGGACTGAATTGAATAATTTTAAAAGAATAAGGACTGATTTGAAAATTAGGATAAAGTTCGAGGCACAGATTTGAAAATTATGGAAAAATTCAGGACAGTGTAAAATTTACTGAAAATATCCCAGGATTTTTTTGAAATGAATTTGAAAGTTCGGCCTAACCTGAAAAGTGAAAAAATATCCCAGGGACTGAACTGAAATAACATGAAAAGTTCTCGGAATAGGTTTAGAAATTCTGAAGAATTCAGGGACCGATTGAAAAATGGTAAAAATGGCTGGGACTTGACTGAAAGGAATTTTAAAATTCGGGACAGATCTAAAAAGTCGGAAAATATCCCCTGGACTAAACTGAAACAATTTGAAAAGTTTCTTTGGATGATTGAAAAATTCTGGAAAATTCCTGGACTGATTGGAAAATAATAAAAAATGGCTAGGACTTGACTGAAAGGAATTTTGAAATTCGGGACAGATCTAAAAAGGCGGAAAATAGCCCCGGGACTAAATTGAAACAATTTAAAAAGTTCCTTGGGATGATTGAAAAATTCTGGAAAATTCCAGGACTGATTGGAAAATACTAAAAATGGCTAGGGCTTGGTTGAAAATAATTTTAAAATTCGGGACAGATTTGAGAAAATAAAAATGGGTCGTCTGGACTGAAATGTGACAAACAGAAAGTTCGTAAAATCTAGTTCAGGAAAAATCCGATCACCCACGCTACCCAATAACGCTCATTGCATATCATATTCATCCAAGAAAACATTAATATTAAAAAATGGAGCCCTAAACATGCCACTAAGTCGAGGATTTACCTTGTTTGAAAAGAACGGGGGCAGTTATGTAAATAGAGGAAGTTTTGGACGAATTGGGCTGCTGAGGGATTGGGCCGAAACGGGCCGAGTTGGGCTAGACTGGGCCGAATTGTCTGCTGGACCGAAATGGGCTGAGATCCGGGCTGGATTGGGCCGAACCGGGCTGAGATCCGAACCTCTACTGGATTGGACCGATGGAGGCGGATTGGGCCGTGTCGCTGGGCGCGGGCCGAGCTGTTGGACGCGTGCGGACTGGGCTGTTGGGCGCACGAACGGGCTGGCTGGTCACGGGCTTCCCTGTACGACCCAAAAGAAATGGAAACCCACCCGGTTAGTGTTGAAGGGAACCGAGGAGAAGAGGTGAATCGATGAAGTTAACGGGATTGTGAGCTCAAGGGAATTCGGGCGTCGGCTGGGAGTAGAATCCGAGAGCAAGCTATGAGCGTTGGGGACGTGTCGTGGGGTCATCACACCGAGGAGCTAAGGGAATTCGGAAGTTCCTGTCTTCTCCAAGTCGAGCTATGGGTTCTTTTCTTTCTTTTTCTTTTTTTCGAAAAAAAAACCAGAGGGAGAGAGAGCAAGAGAGCGGATGTTCTTTATGGGGGAGTCGCGGCTAGGGTTTCATCCGGGCCCTTCAATCCGGGCGAGCTTAGGGTTTTATTATTTTTTTCTTGCCGAATGTGTTGCCCTTTTTTTTCCATAATGAGCTGCGATTTTTTTCTTTCCAAAACAAGCTACGGGTTTCCTTTTATCCGACTGAAAGAAAAGAAGAAGAGAGGTGAAGAAGGTGGCGACTAGGGTTCCGTTTTTTTTTCCATTAGGGTTTTCGATTTTCAAGATACCGAAATATATTCTAATACACCCTCTCAATCTGTTGGGGGCGTAGACACAGACTAATTGCGACAATGAGATTGAAATAGGGACACCGACAAATTTTTAGTGAGGATGTCAGCCAGCTGACTGGATGTTGGAACGTAGCGTACAAGGAGATTCCCACATTGAAGCCGCTCAAGCACAAAATGATAGTCCACTGCTATGTGCTTAGAGCGTTGATGTTGAATTGGATTTGCTGCAAGGTAAGTAGCACTTATATTATCACAACATGCAATGATGGGGCTCGAAGAGTGACAGCCAATGTCCTGAATAAGTTGACGAAGCCAGAGCATTTCTGCTACAGCATAAGCTTGGGCTCGATATTCAGATTCTGTCGAGCTTTTAGACACCGTAGGCTGTTTCTTGGAGTGCCAGAAGATGAGATTTGGTCCAACAAATACTGTATAGCCTATTGTCGATCGTTTAGTGTCCGGGCAGCCATCCTAATCGGCATCCGTGTAGGCTGTGATTTGTAGGTCAGAGGACCTGCATAGAGTAAGCCCATGGGAGATTGATCCCCGAAGATAACGTAGAATTCTCTTCGCAGCCTGCAAGTGGATCGTTCGTGGGGCATGCATAAACTGGCTAACCAAATTGACAGCAAAACAAATGTCAGGTCTAGTAATTGTTATGTACTGTAGAGCACCAACCATACTCCTATATTCAGTAGGATCACCCAATAACTCGCCATCAATCAATGATAGGTTACTAAGAGATGGTAATGGCGTCTTAACTGCAGCTGAGTGTGCAAGTCCAAACCTAGTGAGAACATCTGAGATGTATTTTTGCTGGGAAAGAAAGAGGGTATTAGATGAACGTTGGACTTGTATGCCAAGAAAGAAATGTAAGGGTCCTAGATCTTTCATTGCAAATTCATCATAGAGAATTTTGATGAATCGATTAAGAAGTGAAGGGGAGCTGCCAGTAAGGATAATATCATCAACATAGAGCAGTAACAAGATGGTATGATGAGCATTATGATAGATAAAGAGTGAGGAGTCAACTGGACTAGAGGCAAACCGAAGGGAGTGAAGGAAAGAACTGAATCGAGTGAACCACGCTCTAAGAGCCTGACAAATATGATTAGGGAATAGAGGATGAATAAAGCCAGGAGGCTGACGCATATAAACTTCCTCTTGCAAGTGACCATGTAAGAATGCATTTTTGACGTCTAATTGACGAATATCCCAAGAGGAGGAATGAGCAAGACAAAGGACTAAGCGAATGGTAGATGGTTTAACCACAGGACTGAAGGTCTCATGATAATCAATACCTGATTGTTGATGGAATCCTTGGGCAACTAAACGAGCTTTGTATCTATCGATACTTCCATCAGCCCGATACTTGATTCGAAACTTCCAGGTGCTTCCCACCACATTGGCCTGAGGAGGCGGCAGTACCAGACTCCATGTTCCATTTTGGAGAAGAGCATTAAACTCTTCCACCATTGCATTACGCCACTTTGGATCTTTAATAGCCTACGAGCAACATGTAGGTTCCGTGACCATAGTGGGTGACGTGGCAAGAAGAGAAAATTTGGAATTTGATTTGACGATTCCCGATTTCCCACGTGTGACCATTGGATATTGATTTTTGAGGTTTGGTTGGTTGGGCTTGTTAATAATGGAGCTGGACGGCTGTCTGGAAATGGGTTGTGGGGAGATTGCTAGGTTGGGCAGGGAGTCTCGCTGAGGACAGGAGGGACGATGGACTGGGCTTGGGGTTGATATCGGGCTGGACAGTCCGCCTATTAAGCAATGTGGGCTATCGGTGGAACAAGGCAAAGGCGCGAGCTGAGGGTTGGGTGAGGTGCTAACTGGGCTTAGGCCAAGTGATGGGCTGGGCAGGACTTCTGTGGAACAAGGTGGGCTTTCAGTAGGATTGAGTGGGCCAAACTGTCCAGGACAAATTGGTTGTGAGGACGAGCTTGGAATTTCCGAAGATGGGCATGTGTTGACAGTGGGCTAAGGACCAGGGTGCCGGCCTTGGGCTGATCCAGCAACAGTGGGCAGAATTGATGTACATGGAATGGATATCGGAAAGAAAATCGGGCGACTAATGGTTTTGTTCTGAGCCCCAATAACTGTAGATTTTGCAAATGGAAAATAGGACTCATTAAATCGAACATGTCGAGAAACATAAACACAATTTTTATGAATATATAGACATCGATACCCCTTATTTTCACTTGCATAACCTATGAATACACAAAGTTTAGAACGAGCCTCAAGCTTGTATGAAGCATAAGGCGTGAGATTAGGATAGCAAGCACATCAAATGTTCGTAAAAACCCATAATCCGGGATTTTGCCAAACAATTTTTCAAAGGGAGAAAAATTTCGTAAAACCGTGGAAGGGAGTCTATTTATTGTAAAAACCACTGTAAGTGAGGCATCGATCCAAAATTGATATGGAAGATGACTTTGAATTAGAAATGTTCGAACCATATCAAGAATATGACTATATTTCCTTTCCGCTACACCATTTTGTTGCGGAGTGTGTGGACATGACATACGAAAAGTAATTCCCGGCTTATTAAATAATTCCCGAAATTTGGAGTTGTTAAATTCCAAGCCACCATCACATTGAAAAATTTCGATTTTCCTATCAAGTAAATTTTCCATTTGTGTTTTAAAAATTTGAAAATTATCGAAAACTTCCCATTTAAACTTCAATGGAAATAACCGAGTAAATCTAGAGAAATCATCAATAAAGATAACGTAATATTTGAATCCTAAGTGAGACGGAATTGGAGAGTGCCAAACTTCTGCATAAATTATTTCCAAAGGAAAAGTTGCAACATGGTCCACAGGAGAAAAAGGTAATCGAGAAGATTTCCCCAAATTACAAGGGTCACAAGAATCTTTATTCATGGAAAGCATGGGAATTAATTTTCTAAACTTGAGAACTTTCGAAACCGACTTATTTGCATGCCCAAGACGCTGATGCCAGATTACCGAAGGTTGTGTGGTAACATGAAAAGCCTGTGGCCGTGATAGTGGGACGGGATAAAGAGACTCTTTAGAGGGGCAGCTGAGCAGGATCATCCCTAAAAGATTGTCCTTTAATGAAAAACCAGAATTAGTGAGTATCACATGACAATCGTTATCTTGACATAATCGATGAAGAGAAACAAGATTATAATCAAGATTAGGAACATGAAGCACATTTCGTAAATGTAGAGGTCTAGAATTTGTTGGAATGGTCACGGAATCCACATTATGTATAGGCAAAATAGATCCATTTGCAGTAACAATTGATGAGAAACCAGAGTATGGAGCGAGATTGTCAAGTATACCTTCACTATGGACCATGTGAGAGGAAGCACCAGAGTCCAAGTAAGCATCTGATGAAGGTGCATCATTTAAGCTCATGGCAGCAAGAGACTTAGGAAACGTATGAGACTGATATTGGTTGTAGTAATCAAGGCATTGGATGGCAGTATGCCCAACAGTGTTGCATAGTTGACAGACCACGCCAGCAGGAGCATGTCCTAGTATCCCATCACTGACTGAAGGAGAATTACCTGAGGACCTTACCGAGTGTAGGAGTTGGCTCGATTGTCCACGGCCATAAGCAATTGCAGTAAGGCCCCCACGTGCACCAGAATTAAATCCACGACCAGCATTGCCTCAGCCATAGAATTGTTTACGCCAAGACCCACTACCATTGAATCGACTACTGCTTCTGCCACCCCCTCGGTTATTATTTTGGTGTTGGCCACGACCTCCATCCCGTCCTTCAGACTGCATGGAGATCTGCAGAGCTGTGGTGGCTGCTGGAGAAGGAGCAGGAAAGAATTTCCAGACCCTGCTTTCATGAAATAACAGTTTGTTGCGAAAAATATTGAATGAGATGGGGCTAGGATCATTGGCATTAGCAGTGATAAAAGACTCGTATTCACGAGGAATGCCAGCTATAGCAAAAGTAATGAGATCCTCATCGTCGATGGGTTTGCCGATCTCCTTTAGTTGATCAGCAAGGAGCTTGCAGTTGTGGAGGTACTTCTCAACCCCTTGGTCCTCTAGTTTCATGCGGGTCAGTTCGACCTTGATATCCCGATACATGACCCAGGATCGTTCAACAAGGCGGTTATGAAGGCCATCCCAGACTTGCTTTGTTGTGCCCAGGTCGTGGACCTCCTCCAGTAGCGATTCAGAGAGTGTGGAGAATAGCCATGATCGAACATTCTGATCCAGCTGACACCAAGCTGAATATGTCAAGTCTGTCGGGTCGGGACATGGTTGGCTTCCGTCAACGAGGCCGAATAGATCGTGGGATTTTAGGAAAGTAGAGAAGAGTGTTTTCTTGACAAGGTAATTTGAATTGTTGAGTTGGACGCGAACAAGATTGGTGATGTTTGGCGCTGTAATGGAGGCAGAAAATAGGTTAAAAGAGGACGGAAGAACATGGGAGGTAATTTGGGGAAGATGAACAGCAACTGGGGCTGGTGGGTCAATGGTCTGACTTGATGTGTCAGTGTCATTGGACATGATGAACACTGGAAAGAAAAAAAAATATTAAAGGGGGTGACAGAGGTTTCGGACGAAAAGAAGAAGGAAAAGAAGAAGACAAGGTAGGGTAGGTGCGGCGGCCAGGAGAAGAAAAGAAAACCTAGGGCTCTGATACCATGTGAATAATATTGGCCGTGACCCAATTAGGGTCGGTATATCTCGTATATATAGTTAAGAAAGATACAATAACAGTGTCCTGATACATAATGTGCTATACAAGGTAAGAATATTTTCAATATACCGAAATATATTCTAATAGATAATTAGTTGGTGGAAATTCATATTCAAGACATAACCAACACAACCATTACACTTTTTAAAAAAAATTAATAATAAATTCTCTCATATACTTTTTTCTTATCAATGATTACAATTAATTTTTTAATACTAATTTTTTTCAACTATTCATTACTTTTTCTTCAATTCAATACATTACATTTTTATTTTTTCTTCAATTTTACCAATAAATTTTTTCAGTTACTTTTGTTTTCATCCCGTGAAATCAAATTAAATCAAACTCTATTTCGTTATCAAACACGACATTTATAGGGCATGATGCCCATGCATTTTTCATTTGTTGAATTGTTAATTAACAAATCGAGGAACAAAAGGGAACTGATAGAATCATTTAGAGGTGAATTGCAAAATTTCATAGTTTGATCATTGTTTCCACAAATGGATGAACTCCCCCACCAAAATATAAAGGGGTTGTATCATCTTATTGGGTCGAACATAAATTAATAGCCGCACTTTCCAATTGAACATTGGATCAATCAATCGAAACCTCAAGCTTGTTATCGTTTAGGGGGGAATTCCAAAATTTCATAGTTTGGTCACTGTTTCCACTGATGGATGAACTTGCCCATCAACATATAGAAGGGGCCAGCTGCTAGTGCATTCACGGGAGAGGAGAGAGACATTCGGAGTGTGCATTCATGATGAGTAAGCATGTAGTTAATCAAGTTCACTTGCATTAGATTTATGGGAACAGTGCATTAGATTTATTGGTTACAGATCATTATTAAGAGTAGAATAGGCATGCGCGTGCCATGAAAAATTAGATCATAGCCGTAGGTTTAAGAGAAAGAAACGAGTTCATGTAGAGTCGTAGTAGGATAACATCCTCGTTACATGAACAAAATGACTTAGGCAAAGGATTAAGATAACCACATAAACATTCATCACATATGGAATCAAATTTTTAGTTAAATTATTTGAAATTCGATCATAGGTTTATCCTCATCTAGTTTTAGGAGTAATCCCATTAAAAAAGGAAAACCAAATAAACGCTTATTAATTAGTTCATATAGGCATTCCATGAAAGAACCAAAAAAACCACATACTTCTTAGGACACTTGCATGGCATTACATGTAGGCACGATGCATATAAACTTAGGCCCACTAATAATCTAAGCCCATTTATGCCCATGCACATAGTTTATGCCCACTTAAGTCTACTTATGCCCATTTGCATCAGACTTAGGCTCCATATCGCTTGTATATTATCTTTAATATTTCCTTAAATCGTTTCCTTCATATAAACATGTCCTCGATAGAGTATAGGTAACAACTAGATATTGCAAGCTTAGAAACAAGTAGCGGGTAGGATACTGATTTAGGACAAATCCTCGGCCTTGTCTAGAAGAGGACATGGAGATGACAGGGCCCGGGCGGTGCTGTTGATAACCGAGTTAACAAATGCAGATCTTCCTAGCCCAAGAGAGATTTTTGGACTTCCATGAGGCAAGCTTCCCTTTGATTTTATCTATCAGAAACTGGAAGGAATCCTTCTTCTTCTTTCCGCTGAACAAGGGGTTTTCTGGGTAGTCGGTGTCCAGTTTGAGCTTCCTCATACCCACTAAACGCACCTGCTCCTCGGGCTTGGGATATTCTTTGCCCGATTTTGCAAGGTTTACATCTTGGCTCAACCAACTAGAGAACTTGGCTAAGATGGTTTTGTGGTTTTACATCAGAGGTGGAGGCTCGGTAAGAATGAGCAAATTAATCATATGGGAACATCATGTGCGAGATATATGTGCGGTCTCCCTGTCTGATTTGGTTGCCTTTGATGCTTCTATTTTCGTTTGATCTGTAGAAAAGTCTAGGCAAAATTTTCATAAAGATAATAAAGCGATGGAAAGACATTGGATGACCGTGACGAATGCCTCTACTTGGGTGGAAGTGACCATGTGGGGGAATCGTTAATCAGGTACAAGATCAAGGAGGTGGACATGCATTGTTTGTCCAATGAATAAATATGAGGCGTAATTCGAAGTTACTAAGCACTGTGGTGGTAATGAAGAGCCATTTGAGTTTGTCAAAGGCCTTAGCAAAGTCAATCTTCATCCCGGCCCATCCCTTCTTGCCCTCGGTTCTTTTCATAGCGTGAAGAGAATTTGCTGAGCTAGCAAGCCATTGTTATTGATCCATCCTCCGTCGATGAAGGCGGTTTGATTAGGACATACATTAAAGTGGCCGGGAGTCCTTAAAGGTGGAGGCACTTTGATGCTTTGAGATAAGTGTAATGAAAGCATTGTTTCATTCTTGGAGTAAATAGCCCCAGTGGAAAGAATATCTAGATTAATGAAATGAGGAATACTAGCACTAAACCAATTTTTTGTTTCTTTTTATGGACTTATTACGTACTAAATGAGGATCGGTTTAGTACGTAGTAGGTCCATAATACTTATATTCATCTACCATAATACTTGTAGAAAAGTGCAAATAGGCCATTAGGACCCGGAGAAATGAGAGCTGAGTTTCTGGTAAGCCTTTAACGTCAGACACCTCAAGGCTTCTGATCCTCGACGTTTATAGGAGTCTATTCCATCTCCCCAAAACTTACCTTTGGACTTCGTAAATGGAATTTGATCTTCATCCAAACTCACAAATATATGATCTCTCAAAATCGTCCTCTGCGATGTGCTTGAAGGGCAAAAGCTTGTCGGAGGAATCAACATTGGAAGCATGTAGGAGACGCAGGAGATGCTGGAGTTCTGCGCAAAGCGCAATATTGCTGCAGACATTGAGCTGATCTGGATGGACCAAGTCAATGGCGGCCATGGAGAGGTTCGCCAGGTCCGATGTCAAGACCGGTTCATGATCGATGTGGCCAACTCCTTACAGAGCAGAGCTTAACGCATGTTGCATGATTGATTACCCCTAGCTCTTCTTACCGAAAGTGGAATAAACTCGAGTGTTTCCGTTTTCACTTTCTATGGACATGAATGACATGTCTGGAAAAGACAGGAATTCGGGCATCATTACCACATCACTTGATCAGGGAATGGTGATCTTGAACCGATTATCTAGCGGTCACCGCCGATGAAGGCTACTAGGGCTTTTCATCGAGTAAATATTTCCACAAGAACGTGCACCCAACGAATGCATCTGACCAATGAAATAGCCACATGTCCAAGCAGAAGCTGGACCTGATCCAAGCAACTTAAGATAACGGAAAACTGACTGACAGTTGATAAAGAAACAGAGTTTCCCGCCTTTTCTCCTCTCTTTCCTTCCCAAATCGCCTCATTTTCTTATCGTTCCCTCTCTCTCTCTCTCTCTCTCTCTCTCTCTCTCTAACACACACACTCTTCAACAGATCTCTGCAACAATGGAGAACAAGAAACGCATGGCGGTTCTTCTTTCCCTTCTGACGCTTCTCCTCTTGAGGAGGCAATGTCCGCCCTGCGGGTTGTGGGCTATAACCTCTTCCCCAATGCTGTAGCCACCACGGATCTGCGCTACCGCCTCCTCACAGTGGGCCCGAACTCCTCCTTCCCCCTCTTCTCTCTTCACCCTCGACTTCACCACCCCGAGCGCCCACCAGTACTTCCTCGCCCTCCTCCGACATGTGTCCCCGCTTGGCCTCACTTCTGTGGACCTTCACGGCCTCGCCTCACCAATTGGCCCTGACGAGGCCCGCCCAATCCCCACTCTTATGCCGAACCACAGCCTCCAGGCCCGCATGACATCAGACTCCGTTATGTCAGTTAATGGGGTCCGGATCTCCTCGCTCGACATGGACCTGGGCATGACTTCATTACGTCTTGCTGATTGGGCAATCACAGTGGCAGATTGATATCATTGGGATTTCTTGATCTTTTGAGTTCTTGCTTTCTTGCAGTGTACCTCGTTGCTTCTTGTCTGTACTGTTTTTCAGACAATGTACGTACACGCGATTAACTGAGTTGTAATTCTTCTTCGTTATTCATCAGATTATCGTGATTTTATCAATGAAATAAAGTGATTTCTCCTTAGTTCTTGTTCGTCAATATGATTTCCTCAATGATTAAAAACCGAAAGAATATTGGGAGATTGTATATTTCGATTGACAAAGCATATCTACACCCAATACACCTCCGATAGTTATTCAACAAAAGTGGCATTTAAAGGTAAAACCTTCATATTGTATTAGCATAATGTTCTCAGAGTCGATGAACTACGGCGAAGAAGAAGAGGCCGGGGAGGGGGCGGGGCCAGCGGCCTTGGCGTCGCAGTAGCCTCGGAGAATGTTTCCTTCCTCAGGAGTGAACCCGAGGGAGGTCAGCATAGCGGGCCAGCAGCTACGAGTGATGATATCGACGGCGGCGCAGCAAGGGGCCCCGAGGCTCGTCTCTCCATTGAGGAAGAAGAGGATGATCTCGTTCGAGCACGACTTGAGCTCCACCAGCGCATCCCAGCAGTCCACCAGCGTGGCCCCTCCAGCAGCCGCCTCTAGCCTCTGGGCAAGGCTGTGGCCCGGGTTTGATGTAGCAACAGGCAAAGGTGGAGCTTCGATCACCCTTATCGCCCCCGTGCAAGAGGCAAGGCAAGTGAAGAGCGTGATCAAGAGGATGATCGATCGGTCGAGGGTCGGCATTGTACTATAAATTTCTCGAACGGCGTGTTGCCTAGTGGAGACGTGAAACAGATGGATGAAGAACAGAGCTTGGCTTAAAGGTTTATTTATAGAGATGATCAGGAGAGTGAGGGACTGTGTAACTGATGGTCAGTGAAAGATCAAAGGGTCGATACTAACAATTAATTGATCATGTAATGTTTACTTAATTCACGTTTGAGGTCTCTTTGTGTTCCTAATTGATCTAATTCTCTATTAAAGATCTCTGCATACATTAAAGGGAGGTGAATTTTCAGAGCAATGAGATTAAAAATCGAGAATATTGAGTCGACATCGCGTAAATTTTATCATGAATAAGTACATATGGTATCGGCATCCCGAGTTAGAAGAAAGGCGAATGTAGTATAAAGAAGTGGTCAGATTTTCATCATAGATAGGTCTAAGAAGGTCATATAAGAGTAGAGAAATTGACCAATCGCGAAGGGATTGACCTAGCATGGTCTTTCTCGATGTAGCATGTTCGAGCCAAGCTTGGAATTACACGGAGAAAAATCGAAATATGACTAGACACGAACATGCTCGACACGACACGACTCGACACAAGGAAGGGGGCCTAATTAGGAGTTAGTAAGTACTAATTGTGATTGGGGCCAAGGTCCGCATATATACCATTGCAGGGCCCAAATGTGGACTCATCGCTGCCCAAAGTAGCCACTGAACCGCGTGGGACGTTCTGTTGCCGACCTGCGCAGGCGGCGGGAAGTAAGCAACGGCCGGCGACGACGCGGCGGAGGAGGCGGAGATGAGCGCGAGCGATCTTCCCCGTAAGGAGGCCAACGTGCTCAAGGGCCACGAGGGCGCGGTACTGGCAGCTCGGTTCAATGGAGACGGGAACTACTGCCTCAGCTGCGGCAAGGACCGGACCATCCGCCTGTGGAACCCTCACCGTGGGATTCAGATCAAGACCTACAAATCTCATGGCCGTGAGGTCCGCGACGTCCACTGCACCTCGTAATTGTCCTCCTTTCCCTCTATCGAGCAAGCCGTCTGGTCCGCTTTGATTGCTTGTTTCGGTAGGATGTGAATTTGAGCGGGAATGTTTCGACTAGCACGGAATTGAGTCGATTGGAACCCTAATTATTTTTGTTAGAGTGTTTTCAGATGAATAGAGCGGTTGTTACTTGGAAATGGCAGCTGTGTGCATTGGATGTTCGTCCTCTTCATATTTTGGAAATGTGTTGGTTGAAATTGAAAAATCACCAGTTGGCATTCGATAAGTAAACAAAATTGAATTGGATTCAGTTTGGATGATGCCAATACGATCGAGTTCTAGTTACTATTTGTTATGGATTCAGCCGATTAACTCGCGGTCTAGATTTTTCTCAGATTCAATCATATTAACATATTAGCTTTTGTTTGTCAGTCGATAATGAAGTCTTGTATCGGTTTATTGTAGGGACAACTCAAAGTTAGTCTCGTGCGGAGGAGACCGGCAGATCTTCTATTGGGATGTATCAACTGGTCGTGTAATCAGGAAATTTCGAGGGCATGACAGTGAGGTTTTCTCCTCTTAGCATTTGCAGCTATCCTTTTAAAACTTGAAACTCTATTTCTCATTTCCATTTCCTTGTTATTATGTAATTGGTGGTTGTAGTTTCACCAAAACCACAGCGGATTTGTTCCCTGCTATTACTGACGAGAATCGTAACGAAGAGTTTGGGGAAATTGTCTCATTTTTTGGTGACTGAAAAGTTTTATTCACGGGGAGGTCTATTGAATGCCATCATCAACTGAAAGGACTTAGTCTTGCTATAATGTTTCTTCATGAACAGTCTGCCGACAGGATTTTCAGTTGAAAGTGCCTTTTGTGTTTGAGTTCCATGATATTTGTATGTCATCCATTTACATTTGTTGCTTACTGCAACTGAGTTTTCACTCTGCAGGTGAATGCAGTGAAGTTTAATGAGTATTCATCGGTAGTGGTGTCAGCTGGCTATGATCAATCGTTGCGTGCCTGGGACTGCCGATCCCACAGCACTGAGCCAATTCAGGTCATTTGTTCTTCAAAGAAATTGATCTCTAGCCTCATGCATAACATTTATTGGTGTTTACTCATTGAGGGTCTTTGCTTGGGTGCAGATCATAGATGCATTTTCAGACAGTGTTATGTCAGTTTGTTTAACAAAAACAGAAATTATTGGAGGAAGTGTTGATGGAACGGTCAGAACGTTTGACATTCGAATTGGCAGGTATTCAAGAATTGTTAGTGACCAACGGAGGAGAAGATATGTATAAAAGTGATTACTTGGGAAGAGAGAAATTATTGGGTTTTTGAGTATATTGAAAATTTAGATTTCTTGTCCTTGAGAATCCCCTTGTGTTTTTATTAGGATTAGATTATTGCTTCTTCTTCTTTTATCATGTTTCTTAGACCGTCTCGATGCTCCTTGCACTTGGTCTAGATAATGTTAGCGGCATTTTCATCCTCTCGTTCTGTTGTTTCATACAGAGAGATATCTGATGACTTGGGGCAACCTGTTAACTGCATCTCTTTGTCGAACGACGGGAACTGTATTCTAGCGGGTTGCTTGGATTCAACAATACGTCTTCTGGACAGGTGGATTTTCATCCTCTGATCATAATAGCTATGTTTGTAGTTCTTGAAATTTGCCGTAATGCTCATACTCCTCTGGCATGGCAGGTCAACTGGTGAGCTATTGCAAGAATATAAGGGCCATACTTGCAAGGTTAGGAGAGATTTACACTTAGATCTTGATAGTTGCTCTTCATTTCTTTGCAGTGCCATTGTTCTTTCCTGTGTGTTATTGCGACACACTTATACATTGTCAGCACCCTGAGAAGCATCGTCAGTTTGGTCGGTGTTTTTGCATATCATATTCACCGTCTTTTGTTTGATCCTTTATTGCAAAATGGTTTTTACACTTAGCAGCAAATCCTTCCCTTCTGTCATTTTGTTTTACTTCCATTGCCCTAATATCATTTATTTGATCTTTCTTGCGTCTGACATAAGTCATTCAAAATGGACTGCTGCCTTACCAACACTGATGCCCATGTGACTGGCGGATCCGAGGATGGCTTCATCTATTTCTGGGACTTGGTAGATGCGTCTGTCATATCCAGTTTCCGCGTTCACACTTCAGTGGTGAGTACCTCTTTTCAACCTCTCCTTCCGTTCCTTAGCATGTCAAAAGTCTAACATAGTTCTTCTCCTATCAGTATCTGCTTCGGGTTTGGTTTACACCAGTGCCATTTTATGTGCAGGTAACTAGTGTGAGTTACCATCCAAAGGACAACTGTATGATAACAGCCTCCGTCGATGGCACCATTCGTGTTTGGAAGACATGAAAACCTGTACAGTCAATTATGACAGCCTGTACGGTCACTTATGACAGGTTCTATAGTTCAATATCCTTTCTCGGGCTTCCTTGTGTAAGGTTTGACCTCGAGGTCTCGTGCTCGACTCGAGGAGTGGTCAAGCTAAGTTATCACTTACCTGTGATTACTAATCAATACTAATGACAGAACAAGATTTCTATGAAACAGTCGTGTCAGGGCAACGGTCTTTGGTCTCCTCCATGTACTATTCGTGTCTTTTGCCTATTGGCTTTTCTGACTCAGCTCCAATAGAACAGAAAAGCAGCGTAACGTGAAACGCCATTTGCAATTGAAAATTGGACTAGAAAAATGGATAATAGCCTTTGGAATTTGACAATTTCAAGCTGGGCCCATCGTGATCGTGACCGTTGGAACGGGTCTGACTCTCTGACTCGTAAATTATCCGATGGCCCGCAAACATTCTGTAAAGTCCCCGAAGTCAACTCCGCGGGACTTTGTTCGAGGAGAGGTCTTCTCATTGTTTTTTTTTCTTTCGTTGCCCGGTCAAACTCTTTTGATGCCCCAAACGAACAACCCCATATGGATATGAAACAATACCACTAATAAGTTCAATTTGGTTGGAATCGGTGTTATCTTAAAGGAAAAGAAGATATCGGAACAATAGAACACAAGAGAACTAATCCGAAGTAGCCTGGTGATGTTTGCCCACCTTAAGATTCAAATGATATAGGAAAATTTATACATCATTTTTTAAATTTTCTTAAAATTACTGCGATTCGAACTCTTAAGTCGAAAAGTTTATGTTCTTATATATCTGCTGCAAGGACCTTGCCTTCCTCGAGTATCCTCCGGTTTCCGTCCCTGGTGATGATCTATACTGTATATATTTGCTCGGCAACGATCAGACTCGTAAATACGACGACACAGTTGTTGGTAGAGTTAACAGAAGGGATGCACAGTTCCGTAAATTGGTTGTGTGTGTTCCTCGTAATAGGTCTCATCTTCCAATGCGCGATTTTAATCGACGATGATGTATGGCAGCATCCGCTTCAAAATCTTAAAATGCTTTTTTGCCTTTCTACCTAAATTGCCCATGAGTCTCCTTTATAACTGAAAAATAAATTGCTCTACGTACTACTGAACGTGTTGAGAGTACACGTTATAATATTTTTCGTACTAATGTTGAAAGTGAGAATCGGAAGAACGACCGTGCATGCAAAGATACATGATGAAAGAAAATGAAAAATATTAAAACAGAAAAATGAGCAAAATTAGTTGACCAAATACATACTTTTTCTCTAGCTAATAAAATGAAAAGCTATATTAGTATCGATTCAATCTAAACTTTTAAACTGTAATAAATTAAACTAGAATATCACCCTCGTTACGTACAGTGTTATATAATTCTTTTAAATTAAGTGTTTTAGAACATAAATTTATAAATTTTCTAAGAAAATTATATATTTTTTGTTATTTGAAAGTATGAGTGGGTTTATTTATAAAAATTAAATGGGGTTTTTAATTAAAACTTGAAAGTTACTAACAGTAATGATATATGGGGGAAAAAACTAAAAATGGGAAGAGAGAGGAGAAATAGGAGGAGAGAAAATAGAAGAAGCGGGGAAGATAGTTAAATAATTTCCTTAATAAAAAATTTCTTAAATTCATGTACAAATTTATCTTCTATTTTTAATTACAATGGAGATTCGTGAATCTAATATAATAAAATAAAAATCCTAATAGCTAATAAGAGGCACGAGTTGTCCCATTAAATATCAAACATAAATTCTCTTGGTTATTTGGCGATAGCATGCACCACTGTGCTATACCATTTTTTGATATTTACCTTTTATTATCTATTATCTATATATATATATATGTGTATATTAATTCGGACTCCTGCAACGAGATTATTTGATTTGGCTCAACGAGAAGCTTCCACACAAACTTCTTAGGCAATCTCTCGTGCTTGCCCATCCCTTGGAATCCCTTGCATTAATAAGTTTTCAATTTTCTACATAGATATTGCAGAAGTCCTATTAATTAAATTGATTTACATATAAATTATCAATGTGTTTTAAGAATCTATATACAATTATAAAGCCGGAAACAAAGCATATGAATGTGTCATGTAAGAAAAAGTGAGTATGTAGAGTGACTTTTTGAGTCACCCGGAATAAAAATGTGCCAAATGGAGTAATGTCTTTTTGTCCTAAACTAATGAAAGGCCATAACTCACAAACTCTCTCTCACACACATACATGTACATTTGTATTGGACGGACTTTAGGTAGTGACTAGAAGAGTAATTTTATTTTAAACACGACCTACCATCAGTGAATTATCCCAATATTTATACAAGAACAACAGCAAAACAACGTAAAAATGAAAAAAAAACCTATCTTAAGAGAAGGAAACATATTACCAAAAAAAAAAACAGGGAGAGAGAGAGAAGGAACAACAAGCAAGTTATGGAAGAGAAAAATGATTGGCTTTGGGTATGTAAGGACCTAGAATACATTTGGGCAACTTAGATTTTTTTTAGCATCTTAACGTATTGTAACATATAAAATAGATAAATTCCAAGTGTTTTGGAAAGACATAACTTCTGCATGATGACAATACTAAAACTTAGAAAAAAATATTTGATAAGTAATCCATATTTTATGTATTATTTTTTTAACTTATTACCCACTAGCTTATTGGCCCCGTGCATTGTACGGATTTTATAAATAAAATTTTATTATGAAAGTTTAAATATGAAAACAATAATTGGTTTGAATTTATAATTTATATTTGCATATAAAAATTATGCAGTAAATTCAAATTTGTAATAGAAGAATATATATCTTAAGTAAGGAATTCATGTAATATATACATCATTGCAATAATCAAATTAATTTCTAAGAGAAATTAATCTAAAATTTGAATACTTTCATATAAGATCGTTAGTTTTGTTTAGAATAAGTACCTGTTTATCAACATATATTAAGTTTTATAAATTTGAACACTTTTAAATAAAATGACCCAGTCACTTAGATGAGAGTTTTATTTAATTAGGCTTTTATAAGATTAGCTATAATGCTTAAACTTTTTTAAATTAATTATAAGTTTATATAAGTATAAATGATGAATATACTTTTATTTGTTAATGATATGATAACAAGTGATTGAAATATTTTTCTTATATTTTTGAATATTTTCTTTATAATATATATTAGTTATATAAATATAAATAGTTACTTATTTTTTAAAATGATGAATATAATTTTATTTGTTAACGATACGATAATAAGTGATTGAAATATTTCATACATTTTTTAATATTTTCTTTATAATATATATAGTATATTAATATATGAATTAGTAATGATTTTACCAATTTGTCCCTGTATCATTTTGACATTTTCTTTTTTACCCCTATTTAATGCATTGATTACAACTTTATTTATATATTTGTAATATTTTAATTATATCTTTCGTCTCGTGTATTCAATTTACTGGCCCATATATTGACTATAGTATATGATTATTTTAGACTTTTGCTATGAGAGATCTCTATTTGTCCAACGAGAATCTTCCATAAGACTTCCCTCAGCTCATGATCAAAAGTCCATTCACAGCCTCTGTATTAATGCGTTATGTGATTATCAAGATGAATTCATTAATTACATAATAGATAATACACAAAAAATGAGATAGAGAAGCTAGTTCGAAATTTTATCCTATCAGCATTCATAACTTTAATTTTAAATATTAATTAAAGTCATAAAACGCAAAGGTCCGTGCCATGCTTGGGCCGCTTTACTAGTCTTTCTTAGTAGACAAATAAGATCGTATTTTAAGAAAATAAATAAGAAAATACTATAACATGGTTTTGTCCGAGTGATTATTCATTTCTTCTTTTTTTACTCGTGATTGAGAAATTATTACTTTTCGATTGATTGAGTAGACTCATCTAAAAAAAGGGAAAAAAAGAAGAAGAAGAAGAAGAAAAAGATGCTTACGAAACAACACACGCACTCTCTCCCATGACATACGCAGAGAAGGAAAACGCGGTCTGCGTCTCCTCTCCTTCCTCATAAAGCAAAGGAAAAGAAAAGAAAACCGTTTACAGACAGCGCACGCTTAGTCGGTCATAGATGTTCATGAAATTGAATTGAACCAATCTCTCTCTCTCTCTCTCTCTCTCATTCATTGTCACCTATCCATTCTCATCGAAGAAAATATCTCCAATGGCCAATCATCATCACCAGGAGCTTTTACAATTACACCGACATGTGAGCAAGTGGGAGCGCGACTCTGAGGGCTTCACGGAGTCGGACGTGCTGTTGGCGGCTCGGCAGCTCATGCAGCTCAGCGAAGACAAAGAGAACAGCTACAGCAGCGGTGGCATAGTCAGCAGCTGCAAGAAGGACAAGAAGAAAAGGAAGAAGAAGAAGAAGAAGAAGCGGAAGAGAGACGACGATGGAGTGGAATCTGATCAGCATACGTCGATAGGCCCATGTGACGAGGTAACACCATCTGCAAGGTTAATACCGCTGGTGGAAGGAGTTTTCGGGGGAGAAGAGGAAGTTCACTGGCTGAACAAGAGAAGAAGATATAGAGATGTGGCTGATATCTACACCGCGACCGAACCTGTCAAATGTTAACGGACCGTGGCACAAAGGCGCCTTGCCACTACTAACTGATGAGGTATGTACGTGCAGTGTAAGCGAAGGCAAAGACCAGCCAGCTTTTGATACCTCCTAACTGTCGTGGCGCAGTAAGGTGATAGCTCATAGTCATAGGCACGCAGGTTAATTTTGATTATACTGCCAATCGATAACGGTGAAGAGAAACAACATATAAGGATCGCTCCTATTAGTGTATATATGATCATTGTAATCTGTGATGATGAATTTATTATCGGGATGTGTAAGCATAACGTTGGCTATGCCTCCCTTCGCCCGATGTAGTTCGAATTGTGAGATAGATGTATATATTTTGATCTACATTACGGCCAGAAGGGGGCTGAAGGGGAGACGGAAGGAAGACTGGGAGTAAAAAAAATAGATTGCCGTTTATGGCTCTGATATGATATTGTATTAGAGAAGGGATCGAAGCGAAAATCCACCATTAAATAGAGATCAGAGTACAACAAATATGGTTAATTACGAAGATTATGAGAATCGAATGTCATATATATCATGAATGTAAGAGCAACAGATTATCGAGTCCTAATCTTATTGAATCCGGTCATGATTCTGTCCATTAGTTATGTCGCGGCAAACACATTCTAAGAACAAAAAATTGCTCTTTCAGGGATCTTTAATTGCATAGAATTCGATGGTCTGTCAGCCCACAATCTATACTAAAGTAAGTAATCAGGCCCTTCTGCTGGCTTTCCTCGAGCCCAAAATTTATTTAGGCCACATTTACGACGGGATCAACTTAATATCTTCGACGCTCCTCCTAAGTCATCGAACCATCAGGCATCGACCCGCTCATTTAGGTCTTATTCCATCATGTCTAGCACTCCACGAGCAGATCGTGCGAGCAGGTTAGCCCCCCAATCTCACCTCTCTGCCCGATACCCAAATTTTCATGTTTCCGTTGTCCCATTTGTTTTCTTTAAGAAATACTCATCAGAACTCACGACCGACACAATTACATATAGGATGGACTGTCAGGATAATTCAAGACTTCCAACGGTAGCAAGAGATGGGCTTCTCATCAGGAGAGCAACCTTTGAATTTGAACAAAATCCCACTTCTTCATGTGAATTCATCTTTTTCTTCAAATTTTTATTTGGCACGTTCTTCATGTAAGATATGAATTCCCAATTGGATGCAGAATCAATGGGCAAAAGCCCATAATATCGCAGACAAGAAGCGGCCTAATTCGCGCCAAAATTCCAAAAATTGGCGCCAACGCCAAAAGTGGGGAACGCTCCTAACAGTAAGAATAAAAATCTTTCCCTTTAAAATTGAAATTCAATTTCCCGTATGGTCCCCACCCCTCCTTTCTCAAGTGGGCCCCACCACGGATCCCCCATTTCCAGCACCAAAAGCCTCCGCGCTCGCTCCTCCCTCCTCCATTTTGCCGCCAAACTTTCAAATACCAGAGAGGGAAAAACCCTAAAATCCCCCATAAATTTTCAAGTTTTGAACACCCCAAAACTTCCCCAGCACTCCATTGCCAACCATCCCACCTATATAATAAGCACCCAATCCCTCCATTCCCGTGATCTGTGCAGAACCGAATAGCCCATTTCTGCCCTGCATTGATCTTGGCAGAGGACCTGTTCGACGAATTACCCCAGTGAGAGCGTGATATCCCTCTTTTCTCCTGGCGAACATGTACGTCGTCAAGAGAGACGGGCGCCAGGAGGCGGTCCACTTCGATAAGATCACCGCGAGGCTGAAGAAGCTCAGTTATGGGCTCAGCACCGAGCACTGTGACCCCGTGTTGGTGTCCCAGAAGGTGTGTGCTGGGGTGTACAAGGGCGTCACCACCAGTCAGCTTGATGAGTTGGCGGCTGAGACCGCTGCTGCTATGACTGCCAATCATCCCGATTATGCCTGCGTGAGTAGTTCTCTTCTCACTATCTCTGTATCTTACTCGGTGGGTTTCATTAAGGAGGATATTATCTAGGCTGTGGACCATGAATTACCGTTTCTTTATGGGTCGTAATTGTTGGGTTTGAATTATCTGGGCATGGTATGATTTATGTTTCGTTTCTGCTCATTACAAGGAATTAGTATCTGTTTGTGGTCTGGATTTGCTTTGCTGATGATTAGTAATAGATTTTAGGCTCTGTGAATTGTTTGTATGGTTAATTCGTTGTTATCAAAATTGGTTTTTTGATCAGTGGGGTTTAAAGGTTTAATTTGGATGTTTATGCTCATCTTAACCTCTCTTTCAGTTGGCTGCTCGGATTGCTGTATCAAATCTTCACAAGAACACCAAGAAGTCGTTCTCTGAGACGTAAGTTCTTATCAAATTACACTTTCCCACGTGATATGTGAACATAAGGAGCTTATTTTAATTTATTTGGATTATTGGTGCAGGATCAAGGATATGTATAGCCATTTCAATGAGAGATCTGGTCTAAAGGCTCCTCTGATTGCTGATGATGTGTATGAAATAATCATGAAGGTATGCCCATTGCTTCAGAAGGATTATTCTCATGTCTGATTTCTGTAATTTGACCATTAGAGTTTTGCTTCTGAGTTATCTGCAGTGAAGTTTACATTTTTGTAATTCTGTTACTGTCTCTCCTTACCCGATGTTGGTTTACTTTGTAACAGAATGCTGCTCGTCTGGACAGTGAGATCATCTATGATCGAGACTTCGACTATGATTACTTTGGGTTTAAAACCCTTGAGAGGTCTTACCTCTTGAAGGTCCAGGGGAAGGTCGTGGAGAGACCCCAGCACATGTTGATGAGGGTTGCTGTTGGAATCCATAAGGATGACATTGACTCTGTCATTAGAACCTATCATATGATGTCTCAGCGGTGGTTCACTCATGCATCTCCTACGCTCTTTAATGCAGGAACACCGAGGCCCCAGGTATGTTGAATGTGCAGAAAACTGAACCTCTCGATTTTTGTGCAAATTGTGTCTTTTAACCTTGTATGGTTTTGTTGATTCCTTTCTGCAGCTGAGCAGCTGCTTCCTGGTGTGCATGAAAGAGGACAGCATTGAAGGAATTTATGATACGTTGAAGGAGTGTGCTGTCATCAGCAAATCAGCTGGAGGGATTGGGGTATCAGTTCATAATATTCGTGCAACTGGTAGTTATATCAGAGGGACAAATGGCACATCTAATGGCATTGTTCCAATGCTACGTGTCTTCAATGATACTGCTCGTTATGTTGATCAAGGGGGAGGCAAGAGAAAAGGTACAGTTACATTCTATTCTTTGTTATTTTATTCAGGCTTAACATCTGTTACTCATCGTTCTTTTGGCTATGCCACATGTAGGTGCTTTTGCTGTGTACTTGGAGCCATGGCATGCTGATATTTTTGAGTTCCTTGATCTCAGGAAGAACCATGGAAAGGTAGTTTTATGCTTTAGGAGGCTGTCCTTTGTTATTTGACCCATGATATGGCTGAGTTTACTGATCTATTGGTGCATTGTTCTCTCTTTGGATTCTGTAATAATTAATTATAATATTGCAGGAAGAGCACCGAGCTCGTGATTTATTCTATGCCCTTTGGGTACCTGACCTCTTTATGGAAAGGGTCCAAAGTAATGGTGTGTGGTCATTATTTTGCCCAAATGAGGCTCCAGGATTGGCAGATTGCTGGGGTGAAGAATATGAGAAGTTGTATACTCAGTATGAAAGACAGGTAAAACTAACTTTTAAGGTTATGTCTTGTTTATAAAATCTATGTAGTATCTGCAAGGAGAATGAACATCTGTTATCTGTTTGCTCAGGGTAAAGTAAAGAAAGTTGTCCAAGCACAGAATCTCTGGTTTGAGATACTCAAATCCCAGATAGAAACTGGGACACCCTACATGCTTTTTAAGGTAAAACGCCTTGGTGTATGTACATGTTTGCCTCATTTTCTCATAAGACCAGAGTCAACTGTTTCTTTGACTGTCATTAAATAGTTTATTCTGTCTGTGTTGCTCTTCTAGGATACTTGCAACAAAAAGAGCAATCAGCAGAATCTGGGAACTATCAAATCTTCAAATTTGTGCACTGAGATTATTGAATACACAAGTCCAACAGAAACTGCTGTGTGTAATCTTGCATCAATTGCCTTGCCACGTTATGTCCGAGAGAAGGTAGGGCATCTATTTCTGAAATTTTTTTACTCTGATTTTTTATTCATCTGATGGTGAGGTTTATTTGTCACAGAATATCCCCATGGAGTCCCATCCCTCTAAACTTGTTGGTAGCAGAGGCTCAAGGAATCGATATTTTGATTTTGAGAAGCTGGGGGAGGTTTGTATTACTTAATAATTTTGTTTTGTTTGGAGTGGAATCTTCTCTTCTGGGATGGGATTTTTCTTGAATTCTGTCTTATAAGCTTTTCCTCTCTTGTTATCTGCTGGCAGGTTGCCTCTATAATTACTGCAAACTTGAACAAAATCATTGATGTAAATTACTACCCTGTTGAAACTGCAAGAACCTCAAATCTGCGGCATAGGCCCATTGGCATTGGTGTCCAGGGTCTTGCCGACACATTCATCTTGCTGGGAATGGCGTTTGATTCACCCGAGGTGAAGCTATTGCCTGATCTTTCCCAGCAATTAATCATGAGCTCATTCTATTCTGAGTACTGACTGTAGGTTCCTTATGAACTTCAGGCTCAGCAATTAAACAAGGACATATTTGAAACCATATACTATCATGCTCTAAAAGCTTCCTGTGAGTTGGCTGCAAAAGAAGGGCCTTATGAGACGTACTATGGAAGCCCTGTGAGCAAGGTATGTGGGCCTGCAATTTTTCATATTCTGTTTGCACATCCCTTTGACTTGGGATGGTGCCTAATGAAATGCTTTGAGGCTAAATATAGTGTTTATAATATATCAGGGTATTGTTCAGCCTGATATGTGGGGTGTGACTCCATCGGACCGCTGGGACTGGAATGGTCTCCGGGGAATGATAGCCAATAATGGAGTGAGGAATTCGCTTCTCATAGCCCCAATGCCTACTGCTTCGACCAGTCAGATTCTTGGGAACAATGAGTGCTTTGAACCCTATACATCCAATATCTACAGTAGGAGAGTTCTGAGGTTTGTTTTGATGTCCTTTCCTTTTCTGGCTGCTTGATTGATGAAATGGGTTTATTGGCATTATTCTCAACATTATGCTTTGTTTTTGCAGTGGTGAATTTGTTGTGGTGAACAAGCATCTGCTTCATGACCTGACTGAGATGGGTCTATGGTCCCCAGACTTGAAGAACAAGATCATATATGAGAGTGGTTCTGTTCAAAACATTCCTGAAATTCCTGAAGAACTGAAACTCATCTACAAGTAACTAAATTTTTCCTAACTAGTTCCTTGTGTTGGTTCATCTTTGTTTGTTGTGTTGAGATGATTTCGTTTGTCCAGGACTGTGTGGGAGATCAAGCAGAAGACATTGGTTGATATGGCTGTTGATCGTGGATGTTATATAGACCAAAGCCAAAGCCTGAATATTCATATGGACCAGCCCAATTTTGGGAAGCTCACTTCCTTACATTTCTATGCATGGTCCAAGGTATTCATGTGACCCCGTGAAAGTTGTCTAATCATTAACATTGACCGATGTAGAGGTCTTGCATTTGTTGATTCTCTTAACCTCTTTGTTTGTGCTGTGTGTAGGGTTTGAAGACAGGGATGTATTACTTGCGATCCCGGGCTGCAGCTGATGCCATCAAGTTCACAGTTGATACTACAGCTCTCAAGGTAATGAGTGCCTCTCTCGTTTAAGTTGCTAATCTATTTAGACTCTCTAATCACATGTCCGGGTATCTCAGGAGCCCAAGCCTGCAGAAGATGATGGCACTCAGATGGCACAGATGGTGTGCTCTTTGATGAATCGGGAAGAGTGCATGGCTTGTGGAAGTTAGAACAAGTTTCGACAGATGGCTGATATTTTACTGCTTGTGCATGGAAGGCTTGAGGATCTGTATATAAGCTCAAATAGTTCATTAGGGTTTCAGATTTTGTTTATGTCGTGGGGGATCTAGGAACAACAGTTGAATCTCGTTGCAGTGAACTTCTGGTTCTTTGGCGGTGGTGTTTTTGTTGAAAGCTGTTCTTAATAACTAGTTATCGAACGCGGAAAGAATTCAGCGACATTATGTAATTGATATTGATCTAAGCTGTACTGCTCGGCATGATTATAGGAATGATGTGGAAAGATTCGGTATGGTCCTGTAACGTAGATGATTCCTTAGGTAATTGATGCTATATGTTGAACCTTCCCATGATGGTGTGGTTGTTTAAATTAGAAGAAGACTTTCTTCCAACTTGGAATATGCTTTATCGTGCAAGATTTTCTCGGGCAAAGGCAAACAAGTTGGAGTTGAAGGAATTCAAGGTTTTGACAAAATTGAAAGTGACGAAACCTCAAAAAGATAACCTACCTCTACTATGTTTGACTCTGAGTTGCACTAATTGCTTACAGTATGAGAAAAGGAAAATTACACTTTTTCCGTGTGGAGTATCTGGAAGTTAAGATTGAATCTTAATTAATTTAGTCGAGTCGGCACGGTTTATAAATGGATAAAATTTTAACAGCGTGAATTTTTTGTATTTATAAAAATTTGGATTTGAGATTTTATTTAAGTGGAATAAGATTCGAACTGTTTGAATCAATTTATATTGATAAGGAAAACTACACTTTTAACCATTACTTTGGATGCTTTTTTATTTTAGTCTACTTTCTTTTTCTGTTTTTTTTTGTTCATTTTCATTCAAAAGCTGTACTTACTTTTCTATTTTAGCCCATCTGCTTTTTTTTTTGTTTGTTTTTATCCCGTACCTTAAGTTACTTTTTTATTTTCATCCTTTTCAATTTTTTATTAGAGAAAAATGAACTTTGGTCTTCAATTTTAATTATTTTTTCGATTTCATCATAGTACTCTTTTTCCTTCAATAACGTTCTTCATGTTAAACGTTACATATTTCTTAGTCTTCTCCTTTAATTTTTCAATCATAAATGCTAAAATCATATTAAACTAAAAGTTATTTTCAAAAAAATCGAACTATTAGTTTAAAAAATATGATGAAACATGGAGATGAAGAGAAGGATGCAAGCCCAATCGCGTATAGCATCACATAGACGATGTCCTTGGTAACATTCCATGTCCCTCTCTTCATGAAGATGGAAAATTGAAATTAAAAATTTTAAAAATTAAAACAAATATATTTGAGCTAGAGAGAAAGGGTGGTGGGGCTCAACACCTAGCGACCACTGTATTGTGCAAGGTTGTTAGGAGCTCACCTCTAGTAATGTTGGCTACTGCCCTACTCAAAGAGATAGAGCAGTAGATCTAAATACAACTGTTCCGTCGAAAAAAGAAACAATCATTCCACCGAAAAAAGAAGCAACCGTGACACCGGGCATGCTGTGGTCGCCACTTCACCGAATGAAGTCGTCGGCGACATCATCCGACTCACAGTGGCCAATTTTAGCCTCTACCACTTTGATCTCTCTTCACTATCTTTTTCTTTGTAAAGAGAGAAGGGGGACATCACAGAAAGTCATTGACCATTGTATTAACGTCCGACGTTTCCCCTCCTTCGTTCACCTTTTCTCTCTACAATCTTCCTCCTATTTTTTTAATATTTTAAAATATATTTTATTGTAAAAAAGTTCGTACTACATTTTTGCGGGAGACTTAAACACAAAAGACTAAATAATAAATTTTTTAGTCGTAAAGAAAAAATTGCGAAGAAAGAAAGAGGGAATTAGGATATAATTTAAAAAGTTACAGAAGTTGGGACCAACACATAATATTTTCCTAATTGAAAATTTAATTAGAGGACAAAAACATAAAAGCAACCAAAAGTATAGGACGAAAATGAACAAATAAAAAGGAAAAGGGCTAAAACAGAAAAGCAAGTAAAGCGATTGGATGAAAACAAATAAAAGATAGAAAGTGAACTAAAATAGAAAAGCGTCTAAAGATAGTGGGCTAAAAGTGTAGTTTTTCCTATGGAAAGTATAAAGATGTTCTTAATTAGACTACAAGAGTCTCTCTCCCAGGTCTCTAAAGTGGGCCTAGCTCTTACATATAGGCGCCACATCATTCAGAGATACACTCAGCAAAAAGAGAAATCTCCCAGTTGTCTGAGCTTGCAAGTCTCTGAAGAGCTAATACACTCAATTAAATTAATATAACTAATATTATATATAATCATATATAATTATTATTGATAATTAACATTAAGTATTTTTAATTAAACATAGTTAAAATTTATTTAAATTAATAGACAATAATAATAAAAATTAATTAAATTAATTAAAACTCGTTACAAGAAAATAAAATTACATGACGTTCAAGCCAAAAAAATGCATGATGAACGACAATTTAGTGGGTAATTTAGCGGGTATGTTGAAATTGTCAAATATGTTTCACCAAGTTTGCTTGTAGTTATCAATGCTTTTCTCTATCCCAAAGGTTGAAATGATTTCGAACATATTCCTCATATGGAGCAAAAATTTTCTTCTCTAGCTTCGGTAATGGTAAGTTGTTGGCCACATCATCGTATGAGAAGTTCACATTATACGTGTTCTTCTCATCCTCAACAATCATATTATGGATTATAATGCAAACTCTCAGAATCATTCCAACCTTCTTCATGGGCCAAGATCGAGCAGGGCTACGTATAATTGCGAAGCAAGACTGTGGGCCTTCCCTATCCGTAGCAGGCGTTAGACATCTTCTGTGCTAGACATTCGCAAGTGTTGGCCCTCGAAAACTGAAACAACGCTTTGGATGAACTTTTCCAAGCATTGATTGCGATGCTCTCCCCTATTCGGAGATAGTCGTCAACGGCATCAGCTGCTACTCCGTACGCCAATATACGCATGGCAGCCTTGCATTTTTGCAGCGAGGATAAGGCTATGTTGCGTGCTACATCGAACCTTTGTTGGAAATATGGATCAAGATTTGAGAGGCTATCGACAATACAAAGGAACACATGTTCTCACATTCCGAATCTTCGCCAGAATGTCTCAGGAGGGTACATCAGCTCCTCAGTAAAGTAGTCCTTCAGAAGGCGTCGGTGTCCTGCAACATGTTCTATGTTTATTGTCCCCTTACTAGGTTTGAAGGAAGAGCTTTCCCCATACATCCCTTGCTGCATTTGTTCAAGGAGTTCAAGGCAGCGCACTTCTGTATCATCAAGCAACATCTCTTCCATCTAATCTAAGGGATCCAAAGAGAAGTCGTCGGATTGATCAAGGTTTTTGACCATGTTTAGAGGTTGGATATTGGATAAGTGTTTTGAGAGGATGTGTATCAGTGCAGATGAGAGGATGTGAGGAGTGCAAATGAGCTTGAAAGCATTTTATAGAGAGGAAGTGATTAAAATGACTAGTTTCCGACTGCTACTTTTCAACGACTATTTTCCAACAGCTACTTTTTAACGACTACTTTCAAATGTCTATTTTTTAACGGCTAGTTATTCAAATTTATATTAATTAATAACTTTCAATAAGACATGATATAGCAAAAGTTAAATTTCATTACATAGTGAAGATTAAAAACATAAATTCAAATTACATAGTTAAAATTGAAACATAATATTACAAGTACTTTGCTAAGAACTTATGCGAGCATCTTCTCATGAATGGCAAGTTTTGCTAGTGAATATCCAGTTGTATTTGTATTAAGGATTTTGAGATTTTAGGAATTAGGATTTGGGGGGCAGTTTGGATTTTGCATGTAAAACTAGAAAGCATTCGAAATTTGGCGACATTTTTCGGGTCGAAGAAGAAGATAGAGTGTAATTTGGGGGTGAAAATGATTTTAAGTTCAAATGGGTATTTATAAGGGTAGTTTGCAATTTTTTCAAAAAACAAAAAAAAAATTGAAATTTGGCTGGTTAACGGCCGAAATTCCGACTGTTGGCACCAACAACCATATTTTAGGCTGTTGGCATCAACGACGTTATTTTTAAAAAATTTAAAAGGAAAAAGCGGGTGTCGCGTGGGCCCTACAACTGCCACGCGACAGCCACTCATTCGTCTCTTTGCAGAGAGACGAGGCTTCGCTCGTGGAGAGACACCGAGCTTCTCTAGCGGCATAGAGGCACAACACGCATCTCTCTATACGCCACATGGTGTGGAGAAATACGCACAGTGTTGCTGCCAAAGATGATCTTAGAATCTCTCAGCTTTTGAGTTTTGACAATTTCAAAAATTGTACGGACATAAGTCTTGGACCTGTAGATTAGACTGTCATTAGGTCTGAAACCATGTGGAATACATTGTTAGATTAATGAATAGAAACAACCCCTATCATCAATTTACTTTTAGCATAACGGTGAGGTTTTTCTCGGGTTAATACTTCCTTATTTACGCTAAGCCAACTATCGATGTTAGGCCCTGTGCATTAACTGGAGTTATTTCCAATAGTCTCCGACAAGATTTAAGCTTAGGATCTTAGGGTTAAACTCTCTTGTTATCAAATCCAAACTCCTTATCATTTCTACATATCAATCTCTTGAGCCAACTTATCTGCATGAACTGTGTGGCTGGACTAATTTTTTTAAGTGGACTCGTAAGGTGTGCTCACCTAAGTAGAGGGATTAGTAAGAGAAAATTTTCGACGCCCCTCGTTAAGAAATAAACAAAACATAAATCAATTTTTGTTTTCTTTTTTGGTCTTTCCGGCTATAAACAATATGAAAAGAATCGTTTCATTTTTTGTGTTTAGAAGGCATGTTGTGTTCAGATACATGTGTGCTTGCACTTCAATGTACCTGTATCCGACAAGAGATCGGTGTTTCTTGACAAAAAGTTGATGTGTTCTTTGCAAATCAAGTATAAAGGAGGAGAGGAGGACTTTAAAAAAAAGAAACGGAGAAGTTCTTTTTTGGTTAATTTAAAAAATTATTAGAGAAAGAGAGCATAATACAATGGTTCACGTACTCATCTATCAATAAAGAGATTATAGGTTTGATTTTCAAGGTGAGATTGAGATTATCCGTATCTTTTTATTAATTGATACGATTTTTATTTTATTGTACTTACGTTCATTAGTAATTGAAAAAAAATTAATTAAACCAAAGAGATACCTTAAAAAACCATGGATGTGGACGTTTGATTTTTGAACGCACACCATAGTCACGAAAGAAAGATGGAGACAGTGAGAAAAGGAGATTCGATAAAATGGCATTCATTCTTGGTAAGCAATCAGGATCATATTTCACATTTAATTTTTATTTTAATTGGTTAGCTCTCGGACTCATTATTTTCTATTACTTTGTTAGGTGATAAATCCAAAGGTTTATTTTCAAGAAAAAAGAAAATCAAAAAGTTTTTCAAAGAAAAACATGGATCTGCAATTTATTTTATATGTAGACCTTTGTTGCCTCGGAAGACAAATGTTATATGTCACATGCAAAATTAGACAACATCCTATGTGGTGTTAAAACTTAAAAATTTAACTATTTCCCCTCAATTATCATTTACAATAAATCATAAACCTTGGCCCCTGTAATGTAGTTGTTTGAACAGTAATCCTATTCAGGCTTAGACAACATCATTCCCATAGCATGAAATTAATTAAATGAAAGACAAATGCGTATATGATATTTCAAATATAAGCGCTTACGGTTTAAAACTCGTGTGAAATTTTAAAATGATCACCGCTATTACTAAATTTCATGCAATTTATTTATTTACTAATATATGGATTGACTGGCCAACCATCGGTGACCAGTCCGGGGAGGGTAATAACTAAAATTCTCACTTTCGAAGGAGTATATATTATATTATAATAGGAATTGCCATTACATTGGCGAGTGAGCATTTAGGGTCAGATGAGCATTTGTTAATACCTGTCACGATTAGCATAACTTTCAAATCATGTGCTTGTAAACAATAAAAAAGAGAAAAAGACTGTCACGCTTTTGACCACATTTCACAAATAAATTACAATAATATTCATGCATTTTTTACATTAACTCTTTTAATTTTGTTAAAATAATTATTGTTAAACTTCCTTGTCCTAATCCAGAGGATGATTTTTACCGCCGGTGGGACTTGACCTCTCAAACCAGAATAAAGAGCCTTTTCATTAATTTTCAATGAGTTTGACAAATCCCCTTTAAATGGTATCTCTCACCGTTTAATACATGTAAAACTACTGTATATGGGTGGCGAGTAGTGTGGATTTTCCCACCCTCGCCACCCACCTTTTCTTTCTTTCTTTTTTTAAAAATTAATTTTTTATATTTATTGAAATTAAGTATGTGAATATCTTTTTTTGGGTGTATATTGAGAGTCTATTAGATTCGACTAATTTAGATTCGAACGAGGTCGAACCACTAAAGAATAAACTTCTCACAACCATGAATTTTCGCCATTTACAAAATTTGCACCCGAATGATATTAAACGCCAACTCCTCTAAACCCAACCACGTTGGCAAAAACTCTATTTCAATTTGTCACTAATTTAAGTAGTCTCTTTTTATTTATGATATTTCGGTATGTATTACTTATTATTCGGAAGTCCACTAGGTCAAATTAATCACAATTCTAGTGAGGCCGATCCACGAAGGGATAAATGCCATCTTCCAATTGTGAGTTTTCTCCAATTACAAGACTAACACCGGATCGAGGCACAATTGTCGATTAAGCTAAAACCAACCCACATTGATAAAAAAAAGAGAGTATATTTTAATTCATAACTAATTTAAATAGTCTCTTTTAATTTGCAACGTTAGAATTGGACGTGGCCATGATATGCTTTACATAATTATTTACACCATTATCGAACCTACCGTAAGAAAGTTCGTTCATTTAAAATTAGTGGGCCACTTAAGGGTTATTATATTACAACCATGATATTCTGATTGGAGTTACTGAAAATTAAAATTAAGATTATCTGGGAGAGATTTTAGCTTTTATACCATATGAAATATTAATTAGTACAATCTTCTGAGAAATTTAGATAATTTATTACCAATCTAGTGTTCATATTTTTTTTAACCTAAAAGTAGCTTTATCATTAGTTTTAGTATACTATATATTAGTTATTGCATACATTATTATGACAAATATAAACATTCGTAAAAAAAGTTATGGCCCTTAACATTGCGCGGGTGCAAAACCTAGTATCTAGTATATGAGTATTTTGCACCAAGGATTTTGAGTGAGAGTTTATTATCAGAAAAAAATTGTCACAACCCGAGTCATTTTAGGTAATTCATATTTTCATACACTTTAGATAACCGACACGTACGAGAGTCACTCTTGTGTGCAAACTTACAGTTGATATAGTAATTCATCACTCATTATACATAATTCCTGAAGTTTTAGCTAACTGTTTTCATATTTCATAGTTCGTCGTAAGTTCATAACATTGAGTCAACTGTCAGGGGTAGTAAATATCTTATTTAAAACGGTGGGGGTTTCTCTAACATTCGCAAAATTAAAGGAAGTGTGCATGGAAATTATCTTTTTTCCTAAATAGAATGACTTCCTTGTCGACAAAATCGTGGATGTCCTAACCCTAACGATTGAGATTAAACTCATTGGATGTACAATTTGACCCTTGCACGAGATGTTTCTAGTAGGTTTTAAATCCCTGCACTACAGCATTGCTCTATAGTCAATAGAACACTTTGCTCGAGCAATATAGTTTACTTCTTAGTTCTTACAACAGTTCCGAGGACTAAAGTTAGAAGCCTGTAAACTTGTGGGACAAAAGTGCAATTTTCTAGAAGTTTTCACGGTCAACAGTACAAGTACAACCCAATGTCTAAGGGATGGGGTAGGCTATGTTTGTATGGGACAACGCCTATTATATATTCAAATTTTATTTTTATTTTTAAGATGTATTGCCTGTCCTAATCCTACAAATTTAACGCGTGAGATGAGACGACATCGATGGCTTTAACTAGAGTCAACGTTGACCACCGCCTTCACCAGCAGCACCCCACTAGCCGGCCAATCACAGTGAACACGCCACGGGATGGATACGCCCCACTCGCACTTGCAGTATCAATCTGAGCATGTGATTGCAATGCAAGCAGAGAAAGAGTCAGACAGTGCGAGTATTCCACTAGAATTTTGCTTCCAATTGGTTGTTTCTTGTTTTCATTGCATCAGAATTTTTTTTTAAAAAAAAAGAAGAAAAATTTCAAAGATATAACTTTCTAATCATTGTTAATACCTCCAAACATAAAAATATAGTAAAATGTGGGAAATTCTACGATGTAATCATCAAAGTGATTGCACCATACAATCAAGTAATGTCCTAAAACTTTAAGTAAATTTCTTGTACTTTACTATAAATTTAAGTTAAATTCTTCGAAGTGCGTGATATTGACATAAAAATATGTGCAATTACCTTGCAAGCAACTTGCTAAGGACTTAAGTGATTCACTCTCGATTAATTCACTTAAAATAGATATAATTTAATCCAAATACCTGCCATTTTACATGATATTGAAATTTTTGACTACAAATTAGAGTAATTGACTTGATTGTGTAGTGTAACTATTTTAGAGTGATTGCACCATGACCTTCTTGTAAAATGCGAGTGAGATAGAATGAAAGCATCAAGGCCTATTTATTTTTAGAGAATTCTTCGATTTCCTTTCTTTTTTGAAAAGCGTAAAACTGCAAACGATACATTTACTTATATTAAAATGAATTGATTTTTTTTTTCTCTACTAGAGAAGCTCTTTTTTTTTTTATGGTGGATGAGAGACTGTTTTTTTTTTTTTTTTTTTAGTTCTCGAGTTTTTTGTTTGTTCATTATTTTCTTTTTAAAATTCTAATTTATGACTTTCCTTTTCTATTGACTTTTCTATTTATAATTTATTGTCTTTTAATGGTGATTACTCCAATTATTTTCACATCAGAAAATTTTCTAACTTAACAGTAGTAAACACATTCGTATACTTTTTTTAATGGAAAAATAAGTTTAGAAATGAAAAAGAAAAATAAAGAGGAAGAGTGAGAATTGATTTTCTAAAAGTAAATAAACCCCTTAACTTTTTCTCTAGAATTTTATGATGATATTTTTTTTTTCCTTTTTCGTATCTTTTGTGAAATTAAAACAGTGGAATTAAAACTCATATTTTGATACAGTGACACAAAATGCCGACTTAGAATCATTCTAAGTTTGATCGGACGTCACTAATAGGACTTATGTCCCCTTAATTTCACTTTATTTTCTATTCTTCTACTAAACTCATGGGTCTCCCTTATAACCGAAAGATAAACTCCTATTTTGGTGGATAATTTTATGAGGAATTCTATACATAGAATTTCAAATGGAAATCATATACCCAAAATTTGAAGCGAAAAGATAGATCAAGTGTTGGCTCTTATCGTAGAGGTTCTAGATGAGCTCCGTGATTATAAGAAAACAAGGGCAGGAGAGTTAAATGATAAATAATGGAGCTAACATAATATTAATTGTAGCCTATTAGTTTAGGTCGAAGTTGAGGGGTCTCTTTTCTCTATGGTTTGGTCTGCGGGGAGAAAGCGAATGAGCGTGAGAGAAATTTGGACCAAAAAAATGGTAAAAAGTGTGGAGAAAGAGGGCGTAGAATAGGGGTACACATATAGATTGCTTGGTTTGGGAGTGCTACATTACTGATGTAAAAGTGTTGAAATATAGTCATTGAAAAATAAGTATGTTGATTTCAAAATAAGTTAAAGTACTGCGATATAAGAGGTAACAATTTAATACTATTGAAATTAAATTAATATTTGGAATAGAGAATAAAAAGAAATATTTTTCATAATAAGTACCCATTAACCTGTTGGAAAAAAATATAAATTAACCAAATTAAGATTTTGAAATAATTTCTCAAAAACTGCTTTTGTTTAAAAATAATTAAAATAAGCACTTATTTAATCTCTACTCACTCCCAAAAGAAGCCTAAGAGCACCAACAGATTCAAGATTCGGTTCTCGATATTAGAATTACTTGTGACCTTTCCCTCCACTTATCCGCGAAAATGGTAAAAAGTGTGAAAATGCTAGTTATTGCCATAAAATGGCTTCTTCTTCTTTTTTTACTTTCTTAGCACAAAGTTATTGCAGTAGGGTAATGGTTAGGAGGATCTCAAATTAAGGAAGAAGTTTTTCAATTTTGCAGTATTAGTGCAGTTAATTTTCTTGATAGTTAGTGTTGCCAGCACAAAATTAGTTTTTCAATCCATGTCATGTGGCATGAATGTAATGGGCCAGTACATTCGGGGTCACTGGCGTAAATAGATAAAGATCAGGAACTTGTTTGCACTAACCAATAAGTTCACAACTCAAATTCCCCGTGTCGTCCAACATAGGGAGATGATACGTTGCATTTTGAAGATAGACCGAATGATATGCTCGGTCAAACCATCAACGGGTGAAAGATAACCGAATGACACATTCGGCTGAATCATTTTGAGTGGGAGAATAACGATTTGGCGAGAATTCTGCGTGGATAAAAAACGAAGACACGACCCTCAATGATAACATCACGTGGAAAATGTGCGTGGAAGACACGACCCAGACGATTATTAACGGATTTACCTAGAGTAGGGAGCACGCAAAGACTTTCCTTAATAAGCAAAGAAGTTTGTTTCAACCACTTTGCCCACGATCTCCACCTCAGAGAAAATCATCGTAATAACTGGGGAAGCTTGAAGGTCTATAAATACCAGCTGATCTCCTGGGATCACAATAACAACTCAATACACAACTATTGACATATTGTAGCTTAGCTTAGCTTGAAGCATCTTCCCTCTTATCACAGGAGTAGAGTAATTTAGATAACCGAACTTGTAGCGACATGGCTTATCCTTCAACGATTCAGGTTCAAAGTCTGTGGCGGTAGGTGTCTTCCTCAATGACACGGTCACGACTCCATCTGTCCTTGTTCCGGAAGTTTGCCACCATCCCGCGGTATTTGCTTCCAAGCATCTCAACGTGGCCACAATTCTTCCAAATCTTTGAACTTGAGCAAGCTTGAGTAAATGTTTTCAAGCCTAAACTACCTCTGTCGATAAAAAACAGAGTAGGCCATTCTCTGTAACTTTGTTTCAAGTATGTTATATTTTAATATTCCAATTTCAATTCTCATATTATTATTGAAAATCGCAATTTATTATCATTTAATTGCTCTGCAATTGTGTGTTTCTCTCTATTGTTACGAAATCCTTGTGCGCAAGATATTATCTAAAAGAATCAATAGGGTTTGGACTAGAAATAAGTTATTCAGAAAACTAAAAATTGAAAATTGACCTTAGTCTGTGAAAATCCACAAACAGTTAGTCAAATGAAGGAGATTTTCTTCCAAATCACAAAACTGCCTGAACTTTTTCAGTATATGATTCCTGCCACAGCCGATAGCCATGCATGGATCTAAATACACGAAATTTGCATTAAGCTCATCCATAACTGATCGAACACTAAATCGTAACCATTATTCAAGTAACGTGACAGTTGAGGCAATTAAGCATTTTATATATAATTGTTTTACATTCCAGCTGGTTATTTTAATGCATGGCAAGACCTGGTGAGGGCAATCAGGACACAAATATGTACACAACTTTAAATAAGTCATCTTGATTGGCAAAAAAAAAAAAACCTAATAATACCCGAGTAAAATGAAAAATTCGTTTTATTCACCGAAAAAAATTTGAAACCAGTGAAAAGAGAGTAAATTTTAACTAATGATTCTCATGAACGCTCGTTATAAAATAGGAGATGGTCCAAATGGATACTTTTTATTCCAATTAGATTTTTAAAAAGACATCAATGCTCCTTATTAGTTTTTCAAAGTACCTTGGCATCCCCATTATGGCGTAGATTGTGCATATGCAAAGATGAATTTCAACTATTGATTGTTGCATGTCACATGCCAGCGAAAATTTACAAAATTAAAAAAATTAGGGATGGCCGAGAATATGAATTAGAGAAAAGACCGGCAAAATTAATTAATGTAGCGGCGAAATTCCACGTCGGTCGTGCCAACCGGTGGATCTTTTCATAAGAATCAGCACCGACGGAGCAACCAACCGGACGCTCCTTTCCTCCGAAATGATGTCGACCACAAACGTTCACACCGCCCATCCCTCCCTTTTGACTCCGACATATATTTATCTTTCAATTCAAACCTCTGTTTTGTCTTCCGGATAAATACAAATTTATCAATGTATGTATGTATGTATATAATTAACTCATATATACTTACAAAAAGAAAAAAGAAAAAGAACGCATTATTCATTCCTTCATATATACGCATGAACGAAAAATAAAGATAAAAGCTTGTCGACAAACAAATCAGAGCAATGTTATATTTGAGAAAAGCCGGCGCGGACATTTTTCTTCTACTTTCCCAACCGAAGCAGCTCTACATATATATGTACATAACATTGGGGCATGTCTCTCCAGTTGGTGGTTCGGGATCTCTCGATGAATTAGTCAGTCGCAGCGGGGAAGATATTACATGTGCGTGCTAAAGGTGGCGAATTCGAGAGACGCAAAGGATGGGAGAGCTGACGGCTCGTGGCCCTACTGGGAGCCATCGCAGTCGGGTCAAGATAACCAGGCTGGGATGAGGTTTCCCGGGCATTTGACTAGAGAAAGAGAGATGTCCGTGATGGTATCAGCTCTGGCACGTGTTGTATCTGGGGATGCAGCTCAGCATTCGGATTCCGGGAGCAGCTCTTCTGGCTCGGGAGGGTTTGCTCAGGAATTCGGCTACTTTTCGCACGGTGGAACAGCATCATCCTATAATACTATAACAGGTATTCTCTCTTCTAATCTTTGGAACATAAATAGTGGGATAATCTTGCATCAGCTTAGCTACGAGAGCTGAAATAAGTTTGTATGCGGGATTGCTACAGATATATGAGAGCCATCGATATAATACTTCCGATCAAATTCATTTCATTCCTCTAGGTAAGGTCTCGCCTTTGGCAGAAGTTGGCTTCTTGTTCTGAAGGAAATTGATTTGTATTGTATTTGTATGGTATTGTATATGTCTGTTGACATGCTCTTTTATTTCTTTTTTGGCAAAATCAGCTATGGAGGGCCCAACTCCAAACTACATAACTGCCATCCACCCAGGAGACCAATCTGAGGTCGTCCCTCCGACTTATGAGTATTCCACCAGCAGCAGTGAAGCCACAGCCAGGGAATCATCATCATCTGCCTCCCAGCCGAGAAGGAAGTACAGGGGAGTGAGGCAAAGACCGTGGGGTAAGTGGGCCGCCGAGATCAGGGACCCGTTCAAGGCCACTAGGGTTTGGTTGGGCACCTTTGACACGGCTGAAGCCGCTGCCCGGGCCTATGATGAGGCCGCCCTCAGGTTCCGAGGTAACAAGGCAAAGCTTAACTTCCCTGAGAACGTCCGGCTCGTTACTACGAGCCCATCAAATTATGGCTCCACGGATCCCAGTTTCTCAGCTGCCAATTCTTGGCCCGGTATTCCTAGTACTGCAACAAGTTCCCAAGCTCCTCTTGAAATCTCTAGGAGTTATGTTAGTTTTCCTCAGGGACATCAAAAACAGCCGATGAGCCTGTACGAGCAAATGTTTGCTCCTTCCTACCTATCACCTGCCCGTTTTCCTGCTCCACCACACGGGCAGGGGCAGCCTCCGGGATCAGGCAATGGTAGTGCGGTCCAGGTTGACGATGAAGAATTTCCCTGGTTAGATCTTGGCGGTCGGCATAATTAGTTCAGGGTAGGAGGCTTTCCAAATTTTTTTCTTTATTTTTGTTGTGGGCGCTTAATTGTATTTCCTGAAAGGTCAAGATCTCCAGTTCCTTTCTGCTATTTAATGATCTATTATGCAAATTATGGGCAAAGTTGCTTGACATAGCGATAATGTGGTAAAGAACTTACACGATGCGATAACTGATGATAATATTAGCATAAACATCAAGTGATATCAAACAATGCTTGTTATAAGCATGTTTGTGCTAAGATTATCTTAGCATAAGCATGCTTATGTTGTAAGCATATGTAGTAAAGAACTTTCAGCGCAATGCTTGTTGTAAGCATATTGCCGTCCGCCTAGTGTGGAAATGAATATGATTAAATTAACAATTTGCCCATTGAGAGATTGATGTTACATCAAATCCGAATTCAAAATTTTTTTTACATCAAATTGGACCATGACAGACTAAATGTACATCAATTGACATCTTCCGTCAATATCTCCGTTAACTGTAACCTGAATTATTGACGTGTATATAGCAGTACCGCGTGGCACTTGATGATTGGCCGAGTGGGCTTCATATGTTTTTTTTTTTTAATTCCATAGCCACCACCGTTCCCACACCCACCACCGCTTCCGTGACCAGAGCCTAGAACTACTTCCTATGCCTGAGTCTCCACTTCCACCACCTCATCTTTGCCCACCACTGCCATATCCATATCGACTTCCGAATCCATATCCCGAGCCAGAGTCACCGTGACTTGACCCTCCTCCACCACCACCGCCTCTGCCACCACCATTATCGCTACCGTATCTAGAGCCATAACCTAATCCAGAGCCATGTGAACCACCACCACCTCTTCAGATCGACCTCTCCCGGACAGTCTCGGCACGGTGTGGCTAGATCTAGCCTCTCCATAACCAAATATCGCCGAAAAATCAGAGATTTGGCTATCGTTAGGGTTGACCAAAACTCTAGATCACTCAGAGGTCTTTGACGATCCTTTTAGTAGGCTCGACGATCCTCGCAATGGACTCCGCAACATCGTCCAAAGGTCGCCTAACGCTCGTGAGCCAAGAACGAGCCTTTGGGGCCCTGAAAAAGAAACGATCTACTGAGCCGAGACTGCCCTGAGCTCGAGGCTTCTGCGAACCATGTCTCTCGAGCCTGGGTTCGCTGAGCCAGGGGCTCGCGACCCCATGAGCTGGGTCTGCGAGTCTAGCACAAACCCACCCATGGGTCTCCGAATGGTTGGCTCAGGAGGGCTCACATGGTGGGGAGCCACCATGATATTGTTCCTCTTCTTGAAGAAGACGAACAATATCTTTTTGAATTTTAATTTTTATTATATTATTTTAGATTTATTGTTAGATTTATCTTTTCCAGAAAGGGTTCGGGTTACGGATAGGGATATTGTTCGGGCTACGATTCGGGATACGGATCGGGATATGGATTATTATTTTTAATTAAAAACACATGGAATCCACTTGGCCAATCATCGTGTGCCACGTGACACTGTTATGAACACATTAGCAATTCCGATTAAAGTTAACGGAGATATTGACATAAGGGGTCAATTGATATACACTTAATCTGTCATGATCCAATTTGATGTAAAAAGAAATTTTGAGGGTTGATTTGATGTAACATCAATTTCTTGAGGGGCAAATTGTTAATTTACTCAATGACTAACTGATTTGAATAGATTAATTAAAAGCCTTATTTGGTTCTTCTTTGCATCCAGAGAGTCGCTTGAAAGCCTCAAAACCTCTCAAGCCTCGACCTGTCCGAGTTCAAACAGCTTATTCAAAGATTGAATCTGTCAATATTTTAATCCATAAATTGTCAAACTGTATTCGAAACTTTCTCATCATTTGAAATTTTGCATCTGTGGTGGTAACGCTCCCCTCGACAAAAATTGGTCAGAGCAAATAAGAAGCAAAATGAAGTAAGCAAAACTAAAGTCAAAAAAGAAAAATCCGATATTCAAATGTTAATCATTGGATTAAGTGGGTTCAACGGGTGCGGCAGGTGAGGTTACTTTTTATTTTAATAGGACCGAAGGGAGCTGACGGGGCAGTCATCCCCCTAGAATGTCAAAACTTGAAGAAAATTTATATATAATCGTTCAGTTTTTTATTTTTATTTTTATTTTTAGGAAGTACCTTATATTCATTCCATAATTCGAATCGCCATCCTATTCCACCCTTAAGGAGCACACTGCCCCCTTCCCCGATTCAAATCCTGGGTCCATCCCTGATTCCACACGGGTCAACACTTATTATGGAGTTATCAGAAGGTACGATCATATTTCATAAGCCCCGAGCGAATCCCTCTGGTAGAGAGACTGGGTAAAGATCATTGATCATCGTGGATGAGATTAGTTACATATCTATGATACGCAGTAAACCAATCACTTTCTTCGATTTATACAATACTTACGCTCGACACTATAGGAGAACTAACCCTATTGTGATGATAGAAGACCCTGATTTTGAGAAAGACAACAACAAAAAAAACTAAACTAAACTATATTGATTAAGGATCATAGAGGATCAATCGATCAATCAGTTAGACAAAAGGAAGGTAAGGTCAATGTAACTAACGCAACAACCATAACCGATCTTTACCCGAATCAGCAGCTCCCGGACCGGCCCGGCCCAACAGCAACTCTTCTCATGGGCCCATATACATCAATGGAGGCGCGGGGAGTTTGCTCTGACCGCTACGACCTCTTGGGTGACTGATGACTGAAGAGCTCGAGCTCTTGAACTTCCACTTCCACTTCTGCAAGCTGCTAATCCTCTGTCAAGGTCTTCTTCTTCGTCTTCTTCTTCGTTGTAAATTCGCCATTAATGGGAGTCTCGAGTTCCCAATGACCCGTAAGCTCCCTCCTGATGATTTCCTCGCGGCTTTTGGGTAATACAAGGTAGAGAAGTTTCGGCGGTTAAAAGGGTGTTATTCTCTTTTCTTGATCAAGAAAATTGTGGGGTTGCCGGTGGAATTGTGCGGGCTTGGGGGGTTGCATGAGCTTCGAGCTTTAACTTGGCTGTTCATGGCGGTTCACTGCGCTGCAGAACCTTTCAGATGATTCTATATTCAAGAAAATATATATTTGTTGCCAATCTTTGTAGTTGCGGGTTAAAAGAATCCCTTTATCTCGCGAAATGAATCGGTATCTGTTGTCTGTGTTGCAACTGCGTGCTCTTTTCGAACCCCGCAAGATTCTCTGTTAAATGATCATGTTCCTGCATTTGATGCATGTTACTTTTGTTTTGATGCTATCTAATTCAATACATTTTCTCTTCGTGCTTTTCTCAGCTTTGCTGTTTCTGCGCTGATCGATTCCATACGGAGTGATGAGTCTGAAATCAGGGCACTATTTGAAGTCCCACATGGCGTGGGCTTCAGCTCCGGTAGTGCAGACATCAGTGGCTGGCCTAGTGGGTGTTGCCGGTTTGATTTTCGCAATTAAGAGAGATGGTATACTTGGGACTTTGGGTTGCTTATCATGGTTTCCTGGGAGAAGGACCATTTCCGAGGAAGATTACACTGTGCCCGGGCTTCACAATCGCAGCAACAACTGTTTCCTCAATGTAATACTGCAGGTATGGCCTCTTTTTTCAATTTTTATCTCTTTTTTGACGAAAATTGTCGCCGTTGTTGATGCTTTCAGGCAGGAATTTCAGTTGAGTTGAGTCTTCATCACTGGTTTTGATGTAAGGAAAGATAGGGAACTCATCCATGATGGGATTATGTTCAAGTATTATTCTTGGCAGGAATAGGGAAGTGCATCAGTGTCGTGTGTCATCTATTTAATAATTTGGCTATGATAAGATGATCAAGAAAATAAAAAACATGAAAGTTGTGGCCCGGGTCATGAGTGTCCACTTTTGGGTTTTGATGTAATGCATGCTTGTTGGATAAGATGCTGGAAATTTGCAGGCTCTGGCTGCTTGTTCGTATTTCCAACCTTTTCTTGAAGAGATTACGGAAGAATATCAGAAATTGTCAACTCAAGATAGGTCTGGAAACTTACCATTGATAGAAGCTCTGGAGACTTTGCTAGAAGGTAACGTGGAACAATTTTGAAATCTTTTCATTTGCTTCTGTTACATTTCTTGTTTCCTGGGCTATGTCATATTGCTGGTTGACATGTCTACCTTTTGGCAGGTCTGCGGGTATTGAGTGAAAAGAAAATAGTATTGGATCCATCCCAGGTGATGAAGGAGATCTCCCATCATGTTCCCAGTTTCAGGTTGACGGAACAACAGGTGCCTTCATGTTTGTTGATCATTTTCCTCTTTAAAATCACAGCCTTTCAAAATGTACTTTACAAGAGTATAATTTATTTCCTGGCTTCGGTGAATTTTAGGATGCAAACGAGGCACTGGGTCTTCTCATCTCCTCCCTAAGAGAAGAATTGTTGGGATGTTATATACCGTACCAAAGTCCTCTAGCTATTCCCACTGCTTCTAGTGGTAGAATTCTTAGCCCACTAGTAGGAAATGACCAAAGTGAGCAAGAAAGATGGCAGAAGCACATCCTTGGGCCTTTTGATGGGATCACCGGTAGCATTTTAACTTGTCAAAATTGTCTATCCCAGGTTTCTATGGCTTCCACTCGTTATCTGTTTGAAATATCTGTGCATTGAGCAATATCCGTTGCTATATTTTGACAATTTTAAAAAGTTTAATTCTGTGCTTGTTGATCCTGCCCAGAGTTTCTTTCTTTTTTCTTTTTTCCCTTTCTTTTGCTGTCATTGTTCATGCGAAAACTTGAGCTTCCCTTATCGTCATTCTTGACTGTAATATTTATCTCTTTGGTTTTTTTCTTTGGCAGCTCGAATTGGTGTTTGAGTTCTTCTACACTATAATTGTTGTTCCAGTGCCCACACATGGTTCAGCAATTGTATGTTTACCATTACCAAGGCCTCAATTTACATAGGACTAATGCATGTTTAAGAAGTCTGAGACTCAGATTTCTCATTTTCTCCGGTTCTTATTGTAGATGAGAGGCTGTACCTTGTTCGATTGCTTAAGGCAGTTTTGTGTCGCCCATCGAGAAAGCACTTGTTGCAAGCGCTGTTGGCATACTGCTGCTGCAGCATACTTATCATCATTAACTGAAAAAAATGAGGGAGAGATTGAGAAAGTTGAAGCCTGTACCTGGGGAGATTCCTGTGAGTGCAGAAGTCTGTCTGGTCTAGGAAGTTTCCCATGGACAGACGATTGGTGCCGAATTATCAGGAGAACAAGAATTGCTCGCCCACCAGCGGTATCGAGATGGACCTGTTTCTTAATCATTTGGGAAATAATTCCCTATATTCCGCAGTTTGCATTAATCTGATTTTGTATTTACTTGCAGATTTTGTGCATTCAATTGGCACGGGCTACAGCGTATGAACGTGGAGATGCATTTAAACTTCAGGTTCTTTAACTTACTTTGTCGATGCATCTAATTTGATCTTGCAGTGAGACGCTCACTTGTCGTATGAAATTTATGAGGATGCTTAATGGTGCTATGTTTTGATTCTTTCAGGGACATGTTTCGTTCCCATTGGTGTTGGATATCTCCCCTTTTGTACTAAGTGGCTTCGGAGTTAACATGCAAGGAAATTTAAATATGGGGCCCTGGTTACTGCAGCAGAGCAAGCAACGACTTCTTAACCTTCGCTCAACTCCTTTCAACCCTCAGACTGACAGAAGAATGCCGAGTGGCATCTCCAAGAGTTCAAGGCAAGAAGAATCTCACTGTTCCGTGCAAGACGAATTGCCAGATCTAGGGCAAGCTGAAGGCTGCTCAACTGTTACAAAGACTGATAGTTGCTCAGAATCTACCGATAAGGTTAATACTTTACTTAATGATGATGGGATAATATGTCATGGCAGTTGTGGAGATATTGAAATGTTAGCCTATGGAATCGGTAGATAAAGGGGGACCTTGTCACGAGGATATTTAGTTCCATTTTTCTTTCCCTGGAATGAGGATTGGACATCTGAAGGTTTCATATGGAGCTAGCTATGTGAGCCAACTCATGTCAGATGTCCTCAGATGTCCCTGTTAGTTCTAATAGGTTAGGTCCTGCATGGATTTGAGACTTTTGTCTAGTCTTTGGAAACTTTGGGACCTTTGATCTCACTTGGTTATATTGCTTTCTAATATCGCCTTCCGTTCTCTTTTCCAGAAGATTCAAACTGCCAAAAAGGTTTTCGGGGATAGTCGTCTTTACCGTCTAGTTTCTGTAGTGGAGCACTTTGGAGGGATGGACGATGGCCATTACACCATCTACAGGAGTGTGAGGAGCAATACACCTGGAGATGGCCATTGCCAAGATTCGGATGAAGTTCCTGTCCGTTGGTTCTCTATATCAGACACAGAGGTAGTCCCTGCTTCAGAAGAGGAGGTTCTTGCATCTAACGCTTGCATGCTCTTCTACGAGAGAGTCCCAGCAGAAGAGATCAGCTTTGATGCCTAGAGATAACTCATCTGCATTGTATCAGAATTCCTTTTTTTTGGACTCATCATTTGTGGGAAGCTGCGCGCTAAACTGCACCAAGTTAAGGTTAGGCAGGATCACAGCCGATATGTCGGATTCCATTGTCGATGTGGTTCTTGTATACCCAGAGAACAGCATTAGCTTAGGTTCGAGTTTTACATACGGGTACAAAATGAGTGCCCCATCCAAAATTGATAACATTCTTTGTTGATTGAAGCAAGCAAAATTAGTCTGTTCTTCTTCGAGTTACCCTATCGTTTCGCTTCAGATATGTATATGCCTCTTAAAATAGCTTCTTTGCTAGTCAATATGACTTAACATCCGAGCAAGCCAATGGACATTCTACAAAGCCTCGTAGTACTCCGGAATAGGAAATTAGCGATATTACGATATCGTAATGTACCCTTTATGCGAAAACCACCAGTTCGTCTATTTGAAATTAAAATCTGGAATCCAAATATTAGATTCCCCCATGGAATAACTGATCTAATTGAGGGCTTTGTTTATGTTTTGCTTGAAATTTCTATTTCGTCGGTGGCACAGCTTCTCCTTAATTATATTCTCATGCAAAATAGAAACAGAAGGGACTAGAGGGGAAAAAAAAGAACACAATTGCACGACTGATGAGACTTTCACACTATATTTCCCGTATAAATTATGTTGTTCTACAACTTTCAGTTTCTCTCTGATCGACCATCTCCTAACGAAATGTGTCAACTATCTCCTCCATAATCTACTGAACGATACTGTATGTGCAAAGGTATTTTCGTTTAAGAGAAATGAGTTCGGTGCAGCGACACTTGCCATCCTCGACTCGGAGCCAAGAACCAGCCTCCTTTGTGACCAGAAGGAAGGGAGACATCCGAGGAAAAAGAAAAAGGTACTCATTTACAAGTATACAGGAAGAAGAAACATATAGAACCGAACCGGTGCCGATTAATTCCACGAAGAGACTTCATTCGTCTCCTGCTATATATATTCAGTTGTGAATCGGAGGTTTCTTTCCGGCCGGAGTATAGTCCATGGACAACAACTCTTCGACCTCCTTAGTCACCTGATGATCTGGTGATCCCTTTGGCAAGACAACCCCGTCAAACCCGTCACCAGCAAGAGAATTCTCATCTCCCTTCACTCCCGCTCGCAAACGTCGTGCAGCTGAAAGAAACAAAAACCGCCCAAGATCAACCAAAGAACTCACCATACAGATGAATCAGTCCGAACAACGAGGAAGAATAATAATATACTAACCAGAAGAAGTGGAGGAGAAGGAGAGAAAGATAAAGGCCAGAACAAGAAGACCCTTGTATTGAACTTTTGCCATGATGTTTTGCTCCCTTGAGACGAGGCAAGTCTCCAAGGAAAATATATGTTGTGTTCTGGTTCTTCTTCTTCTTCTTCAGTTGAGTCCTTTATATAGTCAAGTGTTGCTGCTGTAAACTGGGATGATGTGAACAGTTATATATATATATTAATAAATTGTTCTTTTGTACGGATATTCTCTGACTATTTAGTAAAACTGATTCCGTTTAGACATCAGCTTGATACTGTTATGAAGTGCTTTCAATGAGTTTTTTAATCCCAATACTACACTACACGTAAAGTTTGTCCACTGATACACAATTTTTCATTGAACTATATCCTCGTAGTTAGATTTTCGACAACTTTAATTAATTTCTACGTAGGACGAGAGAGGGGTAAATAAAACAGGAGTCTACGTGGAGTCAGCATCAATGTTCCCTACTGTTCTTGCATGAAAGTGCCAGTTTTTTTAGGGTTTTCCTGATCATTGTGATGGGTACAACCTCAAGGCTGCCAATGTAAGACCGGAGTTGAGTCCGTACACTCTCCATCTCCTAAGGAAGGATCTCATTGCTGCACCCATGTCCCCATATTGAGAGTATTGCACCCTCTTGTCCGAAGGCGAATACAAGTTATTAATTCCTTTCTAGGAAAATCGGTGTCCGATAAGATGAATACTGTTTTGAAGCACTATTCTTTGCAATCAACTGATTCCGAATGATTATACTCATCAGAGGAAGCTTATTGCGACGTAATTCTTATTTAACCGGTTTTGTTTTTGGAATTATGACCTTGTGCTTGGAGAAGAACAAAAATAGTACCTGTCATAATTTAAGCTAGGATATCTGAATGAGCATAGGATTTCACTAGCTAGAATTGTAGTGCGTTTTAACTAAAAGAATTTCTATCTTTTTTTCATCAATAGCCAAGTAAAATAAAAGTTTTGGTTAAAAAAAAAAAGAAGCCAAATTTTAATTTTAATTTGTTTTTCCATGGCTATGGGGGCTCTGAGATGTAGTGAGACACAGGGACCAGGGAACATCTTCTAGCACTGCCCCAAGATTTTTGGGGCCTTGTATTTTTGGCCTCAAGTGGTTAAATTTGACGTGGCCTACTTAATCAAAAGTTTTTCGGTCATCCTATATTATTGCGAGACGAGAAAAAACACCAATTAGATTGTATTAAATGTACCGATAATATCATGAATGAATTGCAGTGCAATAATTACATGTAGTTATAGCAATGTTATTAATTCTTTCTGATCGCATTATCATGTTTGTAAAATTATTAATAAATAAAGCAAATATGTATATATATATATATATATATATGTGTCTAATAAATGCTAGAGCATCTAACATATGCGTAAGATTTCCCAAAGAAGGAACCCCAAGGGATTTGGCCTAGTGGTTAATGAGCACTCAAGTTTGCTCCGAGACCCGGATTCGAATCTCCTTGGGGCCACCGGAGCGCCTTTGGCGTGATTACCCGCTCCGTGCGTCGCGGGGGGTTCACGGAGCCCCGGGGATTAGTCGGGCGAAACCCGGACACCCCGGGTTAGCAAAAAAAAAAAGATTTCCCAAAGAAGGGGTGTGCTTTCCAATAAATAATGTTATGACTTGAGGTGAAATGCAGCTGTCCAAAGCATTTCCATATATAGCTGATGCAGTATATATGATAACCAGTTCATACTCATGAGATAGTGCTAACGCAACTAAGATGCAATGTATGCTAATATTCGTAGCTCGAATTCAGTACGGGGAATGCCACTATTATTAACAATGGCATTAAGCGGGCGGGTCGTAATTAATGAAATCATAAGCATGATTAGTTAACAGTGTTAATGAAGGGATGGATTTGAACCTTGGTGAAGGGGACTTGAGGGACAAAGGTGGGGCTAGGAGCAAGTTTCTGGTCAGATCAGGCAATTAATTTGACAAACATGTCTTATGTGCCAAAAGATCATCACATGGGTTGGGATAGTGTGTTCATCAACTTGGTGGCCCCTCCCTTGTCCTAAAACTAATTAAGCAATCCCCTAAGACATGATTTATCCTTTCTAATTAAAGCTTCCGAAAGGGACACGATAGATGATAATTATCGACACGATATATATATAAGAGATTGGAGGGTAGCGATCATGGAGGCTTCACTATACATTGCCTGGTCCCAACCCTAGCTAGCTAACTATATGCACATATCAATTGACAAATGTGCAAACACTTCTTTCACGTCTTTGCTTTGGACATGACTTCACAAGCACCACAGCGGCCGCCCTTGATAATGAAAACACGAAATGAAGTGCTTCATCACCACGAAATGAATACCTTTGGTTTGATTTGAGCTTCGAGTCAGATAATTAAGCATTTAGCAATGCATATGATGGAGGAGAATGATTAAATATGATGGAGATTCTCATCCAATTAACTCCATTATGATGATATAATTAGTAGATATTGTTGATAAGGTTTGTCCGACCAGGACACCTCGGGTCCGATGTGGACTTACACAAGCCTTATGAGCCCAATGTGGAGGGCCCAGCCCGTAAGACAGCACACAGTCACAGTAGAGCCCGCCAACTTAATTATAATTACTGATTCTAATCAATCTAAAGAAAAGACTAATATTTTGGCATTAATTTCGTTGGTGCATATGATTATATACATATATACTAGCCTATTACCATGTGATGCACGGACTCTTATAAAAAAAAATTCTATTCAAATTTATACTAAAATAACTTTAAAAGATGAATAAACAATTGAAGAATTTGCTTTTTGTTATATCCATATTGCAGTAGTTTTAATATTTAATTGATAGATTTCCAGTAGATTTTGTTAAAAAAAAAAACTAGACATTATATGCATAATTTGAGGTCATAAAATTAACATATAGAAAACAAAATTGCAGAATTCTTCTAGATTCTTTTACGAAATGATTAATATTTTCAATTGAATGTCAAACTTACTTGCATAAATAAAGCAGTTATTATATGAATTTATCCAAGTTAATTTTTGGATAAACATCATAATATCTAAATAAATAGATAAATGAACTTAATAAATTTCTATAAAATGAACCTTTGTCGATCAATATTTACATTTTAATAATATTTTTAAATGTGTAAGTATTATAAATTTAAAATTTTTAACCGGAAATTATAAAGAAGATTACGGTCGATATTTAAATATTTTTATATGTAAATTTGCTACTAAAAAATTATTAATTTTTTAAATTATAATACATAATGAACTATGAAGACAAAATCAAATAAACTATAATACATAAATGAATGTCTCCATTATTACATTATCAATTCAATAATTATATATGCTTAATTTGCTGGAATATTAACAAGAGCAAAAAATGCAACATCTCTTTAAAATATTTTAGAGTGTAAATATCCATAACAAAAACTCATAGTTATTTAGTGTATAAAAATTTCAAGAGTTTTCTGTATGAATAATTTTTTAGAGAATAAAATTAAAATTGGTTAACCTTTTTTACAAAAAATAAAATTAATTATTTATATTGATATATTCAATGCATGTTAAATGTACCAATTCTACTTTACATTATGTATTATACATATATATAGATTAATAATCCTTATTCCTTAAACGAATATGAGGCTCGGTGTTAAATGAGCTTAGGCTTCGCAGATTAGCTCGAGAATACTTTTTTTTTTGGCTAAATTGGAAATACATTGACTCGTATGTTGCGAGATGCATAAGTACTTATTCTTCCATATATAATCCTGATTAATTACTTGACATATATAGACAACTCGCCACTGTAACTTAATTTAATTTTATACAATATATCTCAACAGAAAATAGATGAATTTTTAATAAAAAAAATCATCTTTAACAAAATCTTGGACTTTTACAGTGTACGGATGGAAAATAATGGGAAAGAGAAATGTTGATCCCATGATAATAAGCATATATATGAACAAAAAATAACTTCATAAACTCGCTCGTTAGGCGGTCCAAACTCGAATCTGAACCCAACTTTTAGAATCTCATATCATCATTTCCCACTATAATTAGTCATTAATTAAGCTAATATCAGTCCAACTCAATCTACCAATTATTCCCTTTTAAGCTTAAGTGGTGATTTAAGGGGAATTAGCAGCTTGATTAATCAAAGAGCTGCCACATTTAATAATGAACGCAATATAAACAGTGCTCGTCAAAAAAAATGAAAAAGGAATAAGGGAGGACTAATTAGTGGGAAATGATGATTTAAATTTCCATTATCAATGAAAAAGTTTGTAGCAACGTCAAAAGGGGGACAATAACAATGACAAGTGGGCCATGTTTGCAACCCCAAGACTTGGCAGCCCCCCCATCACATACCTTTTGGTGGCTAGATCGTGACGACGTCTCTCGACTCTAATTTCATTCCTCACGTATATGAATGTCATATACATACATATATATAGCCAAGAGGCAACTGAATATCGTAAATAGTTAGGCACCCTTATCTTGTTTTTTACCATGTATAGTAAAGAAGCACCAATAAGATAGCAATAAATTTGAGAAAATAAATATGAGAATAAGTGTTAATTATCATAATTGTTCATCAGTTAATTATTGTATAGTTTTTCTTTTGTACTATAATTTTTAGAAACAACCCACTTTGATATTTTTTTTAAATTATTAGTTTTTGGGTGAAAAGTCCATATTATTTAATTTCCGAGCTATATATATGTGTGTGTGTGTGTGTGTGGAGTGGAGCCTACATGAAGGGACCAAATGGCGTGGAAATGCAATGGGCTCGGGATGATATGGGAAGGCTCATCACGTGCCGCTCAGGTGGCTCCCGTTGGTTGCCGGTTTTGTACTCCAATGTGGGGGCTGTCGGTCTCGCTCTGAATGTGAGGTGTCAATTCCAGATTCATCCGGAATTGGGATTCCTTTCCGCAAAGTATATATACGGAGATGGATTGGTCATTCCATTACCCGTCGGCATGGGAATAGGCTCGGAGCAAATTGACCATCTTGCCCTTTCACAATTTATATATGTTTGTGCATGAATGCTCCAAATTGTGGGGCTATTTGTGCTTATGAACGTTCCAAAGGCATGAAAAAGCAGTTACGGAAGTCGTTCGCCACAAAGATTCGGTGATATTCGGCATCTGTTTGGGTTAGCATTTCACGCGGCATCGAGAAGTAAAAGTTGTCCGCTCGTCAAATGATCGGAAGCCAAGTCGATTTTGCCGGCATGCGTTCCATTATTGCATGCTGTGAAGATAAGCTAACCAGCATCATCCTCGGGGCGCAACCTCACATGTCAGTTTTTCAGGTTCACATCAAAAGCTCGAAAAGGCTTCTCATGACTCGTCAATTGTCATGTGATTTTCCATATAAAACATATCTATCTTCTTTCCTGCCGCGTTGGGACGGATTCCATTGATTATGTATGGATGATGTCGAGTCGTGGCGTTGCATCGTGTTTTGCTTTATATTCATAGCTAGCCATATCGTTATGTCGTCGAGTAGGGAACTGGTTGTCCCGAGACTCATCTCTAAGGAGTAAATGTTATATGACGACGGGGTAGATCAGCTGGCATTGTTTCTAGTGGCATGCGACCCGCTACCCGTCTCTATTAGTGTCAAGTGTTTGTTAACCTACCAACCTGGTTGTATCATCAAAGTCTAAATCTGTCTAATTACTGATTATTAGTCTTCTAATGAAGACATTTTAATGATTTGAAGGTTTGATTAGAATCTTGCTCCTCTTATTAATGGGTCCAAACTAACTAGTCCATTGATTAGTTAGAATACAGTGTCCATTTCGCCAAGGAAATTAGCTTTTACATAGTCTCGAGGATTGACTATTGCACTCCTTAATCCCCCCGATGTTTTTGTCTATGCGCGTCTTCATCAATGTTAGTCCGAACATAATCTCTTTTAAGATTTTCGCATAATAAATGCATCTGAAAATACATAAATAAAATTTATAAATGTGAAGCTGAATGTGTTTGATATTAGAGTTGAGTTTTGATTTTAATTAGAGTATAATGATTGTGTTATTGAATTATGAGAAAAAGTGTGAAAAAGTAATGAATAATTGAGATAAAGTAATGATTAAGTAATGATTTTGTTGTTGAATTGTGAAAAAAAAATGAATAGTTGAGAGAATTTAGTATTAAAAATTAAATTGAATTATTAAAAAAAAAGAAGTAATAATTGTATTGTTAAATTAAAGATAAGTAGAGCTGAATTAAAAAAAAATTTAAAATCCAAACAAGAAGTTCAAATGCATTTGTTAGAGGAAAAGTAATTTCAAATAATCCATCCCTGAAACTGTGAAAACAATTACATCCCACACTTTCATTTCATCGACCGAAGTTCACCGAAAAAAGCGCCGAGTGGTTGTATAAATACAAGTCCTAACTTAAGGAGACAATATCTTACATACACAAATCAGCACAAGAAGTCTGGGTGGTGTAGTTGGTTATCACGCTAGTCTCACACACTAAAGGTCCCCAGTTCGAACCCGGGCTCAGACATATAATTATAGGCCTCCTTCTCATCAACTGTCCTTTATTTTTCAAGCCCAAAGAACTTAGCGATTTCCTCGGCATTCCTATACCGAAAGTCCAAAGTCGAGAGAGATCTCCGGACACGAGCCATCCCATCGCCTCCTTCTCTGGGGTTGATAATATCTGTTATAGAAGCCTGCAAGAGTGTGTAGTTTTGTATGTTCCTGACAGCATTCGGGTGGCCTTCGGTCTGCGAAGAGGAGGCTTTACGGATTGAACGATGTATTGGAGAAAGGGACGAGTGCAGGTTCACCCCGTGCATGATTGGTTTTAGACTGCTCGAAGTGCTGCTGATGCTGTTACCTACCTCAACGCTCTGAGTGCTCAACTCTGCATTCTTCTCCTGCAAAAGTATTGCAATATTCTTTCTGAATGTCTCCAAGTAGACGACCCGAGTTGTGACTTTTTTCTGGTTCATCCTTTTCACATAATTTTATGAGATTGTTGTTTCCACCTTTTAGCCAAGACGAAGTTGAGCTTTCTGAAAAATCATTTGTCATCAAATGGTCTACGAACTGTAGCTGTTTTTGTGCACGGGATATCTATTACTTCGCAACCGGATACTTGTCTATGAAACGAAAAGAAAGCATGGCCTCTTCTTACCTCTTTAGAAGATTCAGTCTCAACCTTGGGGTCGACAATCCTTACGTGCTTCTTATTAGAAACTTCAGAATTTGTGTGAGATGGATCCTTTGCCTTAGAGCTCCTGAGTCTGCACAACACAATATCAATGCAGTAACGTGATTTTTCATCCCCCATTTTAGTCCCAAACAATAATAGAAATTTACAGTACATGACTGAGTCGAGGTGTTACTGTAAAACTTACTTCTTCAGGCTCTTGGGGTGAGATGCCTGAAGCTCTTCTTTTTGCACTACAGGCAGTCCTGAGAGATCACATGCTAAGGGACTTGTTTTAAAGAACTGCAAGCACATATAACCTCCTTAGCATACTACAATTGTGGTTTGAATAAACAAAATCACTCTTACAAAACCTCATTGCCTCGTGATGTTTGAAAAAATTCCCGCTTACAAAACCTTGCCAAAGTGTTGGCACTTTGGAATGGAAAGATTAGTGCGTGAAAGATGATGAAAGAACAAAAGCTTTATCTGTTGCTTACTTCATCTTGCAGGGCAAATGATGCAGTGCCCCGATAAGCGGGGTCAAGGGCAAGAAGTTTGCACAAGAGACCAAACGATGAGGCAGGAAAATCCTTGAAGGTACCACGATAACTTGGTTGATAGTGTGGGGGTGGTCGAAAGCTAGTCTGAAGCTTCATCTTCTTCCAGTAATCCTCCGAGGGTGCACCACAAAGCTTGAAGATCCTATGCAGCTGCTCGACCTGAATGCAGGAAATACGTAATAAGCATGACTGCTCTACCCAATCGAGAAAACAGGAGATCAAGTTTATTTTTTTATTTTAGCTCATGAAGGAAAATCGCAATTGAAAGTGGTGGGTTGATGGCAGAACAAGAATATTCTACAATGACTGCCGCCCTCTTACTCTCCAAAGACATTCCTCCTCGTCCTCTTTTTTCCGTTCCCCTATGCTTTGGTTTGCGTTTTTGCCCTGTCAAAATCTATTACTATGTTTTAACGTCATACATTCACCTCTTCATTTCTCCGGCTGCCAAACCGGACTTCCAACCTTTGAAATGCAGTAAATGGCTTGATGCTGGAAACTTTCCAAAGATAGTCTTGCTTTAAAGCAATTTAGTTCTAGAACATGCTTCCTAGTCATTTTGTACCTCGGTTTTCCCAGGCATAAAAGCCCTGCCAAGAAACATCTCAGCCAATAAGCATCCTGCGCTCCAGAGATCGACACCAACCCCATAATCAGTGGAGCCCAAGAGAAGCTCAGGGGCTCTATACCAGAGGGTGACCACTCGACTTGTAAGGGGACATTTCTCGTCAGGATTGAAGAAATTCGCAAGACCAAAGTCTGCAATCTTCAGCTGGCCACTCTTGTCTATCAACAAGTTGGAGGCTTTAATGTCTCTGTGGAGGATCCCTTTCTTGTGGCAGTGCTGGAGACCTGCTAGCAACTGTTGCATATAGCATTTGACCTGTTACAGAGAAGCAGCCTAATGTAATATAAATCAGGTAATCAAATTGTCCAAACTTTTTTTGTAAACAAGAAGTTTGATATGGCACATTTTTCTATTTGGGAGTGTAATGACTCAGATCTCGCGTCAATCGTGCAAGGGAGAGATCGAGATTCATATGTATATGTTTATAAGACAAAATGAACCGCAGAGTTCCTCCATAAGCACTTTCCGGTGATAAGCCAGTGGTTTACAGACAGAAACAAGAAAGCCTAACCTGTGGTTCTGCGAGGCGTTCGCCAGGACGACAAATAATCTTTGTGAGGTCCGACTGCATAAAATCGAAAACAAGATAGAGACTGTACTGCATCCTCGATGTAGCAATTCCTTCAAGCTTGATTACATTGGGATGATCTAGGTGCTGCAGAACCGTAATCTCTCTTGCCATAAACTTGACGCTCTCAGGCTCCGATGTGTCAAAGCGGACCTTTTTCAGGGCAACAATTTTCCCATTGTCCCTGTCTCGAGCTTTATATACATTGCTATAAGTTCCTTGTCCTACCTGCATGATTCCATTTCATTCTTTTGGGCATCTATAGAATCATGGAGCAGTAAAATAGCCAGTACAACTTCATAATGCGGCAAAAGTAAGCAATGAAAATTAAGCAGATACAACGATCGCTTTTTAAGAATCCCTCGTCCATTTTCGTGAAATAAATGCCATGATAATGAGTCATCAAGCAGATACACTTAAAACCACTGCTGACAATAGATAAAACGGAGCCTGACTTGACTGGGTACAAAGATCATCGCTGAGAAGCTCGATATACAACGTGCTAAATCACGCCAATGCAACAACTGGCATGGCCGCGATCATTTATGTAGTGAAGCCATTACAGAATAACTGGTAAAAAGTTAAGAACCCTTAATCCTCGCCCTCTTGAACAAGTCATCTAAATCCAATACCAAGGCATATCCTCTACTCTATCGAGGCCTCATTCGATGACTGCTGAAAGAGAACCACCAATGCCAAGATTGTTGCCAATGAATGCAAATTAGATTTATAGCCGTGGTATGTACAATCAAACAGAACAGTTATGAGCCTGTGCCACGACCACGACGGAACAACGATGAATCCTCCGAAAATACCGAAATTGGGCGGTTAGGATAGGGACGCTGACCTTAGCCAGCTTCTCATACGAATCGGCGCTCTTCGGGACCAAACCGGCCAAAGCAGCACGATCAATGTTATCGACCAGCCACTTCGGCCAACCATTGACAAGCTCATCTCCTCCAATCTTCTTATTAGCCCCGGCCCTCTGGCTCCCACTCCCACCATTCCTCTCTCCTTTCCCATTAACAGCCCGGCCGCCACCTCCATCGCCCTTGACCGGCTGTTTCCGGTCGACAGGCCTCCTCTCTGCCCCTCCCTTGACATACCCGTTCTGGAGCTTGAGCCCGTCGAGGCCTTTAGAGGGCGAGGGAAAGTCGAGCTTCGCTTGGACGCACCCCATTGAGGCGAGAGAGGTGTTGGGTTTCTAAGAAAAGCTGCGGACTTTTCCCGGAAACTGAGGCAACGGAGAGTGCGAGGTCCCATGGCGTGGCTTTTGTTGTGATGAACGAAGGGAGGAAATCGTGATGATCTCCGGATTTCGGACAGCATCTGTTTGGAGTTTTGCATGCGTTTGTCTGCGTGTGTGCAAGAGAGAGGAGAAGAAGCAGAAGAAGTGTACTCTGCGAGGTCCCATGGCGGGGCAGGTCCCCTCTCTCTGCTACGGTTTCTCCGCCATTTTAGAGAGGGAAAGTTCTGACCTTTTCGAATTTTGGCCAACGACGACTTTGATGCCCCTGAGGAAGAAGAAGAACTGTCTCTAAACAGAACTGTCGGTCCCCCCGCCCTTTTTACCTCTCTGAGTGAACTTGCATTCGGAAGTACAATCAATCAATTTTGTCTGATCCAAATTCGAATTGAGGCGATCTTTAAAAAAATATTCCCTGTGAATTTTCTCCGTTTCCAAACTTCAACTCCACTTAAATAAGATAAGAATAAATTGATAAATTAATCCTTCAAAAATTGAACGTACATAAAATTTATCTCGAAATTTTTTTTTATATTAATTTAGACATTCACTTAATAATTGTACGTCACATTCACCATTCCGTCCAATTCCGTCCAAATCTTGACAAACCCATTCGACGTTGTCCTCCCGTCTTCTTCTTTGTTTTTCTCAGTGATTAAATAATATATGCATAAAATTAGGAGAGAATTATATATATGTTAGAGATGCAATTCATTTTATCAAAATTCAAATATTAATTCATATCTATTTGTAATATGTATTAGTCTAGCTAATTTTTCTTCATTAATTATCTTCTAATTCTTTTTACATGTTACCATTATAACTTATCGTTACTGCTATATATATATTTTTTCGGTAGATGCAATATATTTTATTTGATCTTGATACCTTTTTGACGCATAATATCAAGTTAGGATGTACTCAAATATGATGATAATTTTTTTATTTAGTATAAAAAGCAAAAAATATGGGTTGCATTATATTGTTCAAATGATGTACCATATTATAATAATACAATAAATCTATAAGTACAAAATATTATAATTATTGTAATTTTTACTTAGTATAAATTTAATTTAAAATTTCAATATTAATCTTATCTCGAAAAGCATACGTGAACGCAAGAGAAAATATCAAAATCCATCTTAATAGTAAATGGAATGGATATAAAAAGGCACAAATGCATAAATAAATAAGAGTTTAGTTGGAAAAAATCATTGTCTCAATTAGTTTAAAAATCATTATTGAGAACCCCGTTAATTGTAAGTGTGGCATTCGAAATTCATTTAAAGCAGCTCGCTACCATGATCAACCCAAGCAATGATTGTTAATAGACTGGAGTAATTTTATATTTAACTGAAAAAATAATTAGGACATTCTAACATCGCGTTAAAAAATCATAATTAAAAACCCCGTTAATTGTAAGTGGTATTCGAAATTCATTTAAAGCATCTCGCTACCATGATCAACCCAAGCAATGACTGTCAATAGACTGGAGTAATTTTGCATATAACCCAACGTCACGATAAAAACTATTTAAATTGTGGTGGCGACTTGAAATAAAACTTTTATATTTTGGTAAATAAATTATTATATATATACACACGCTTTACATGATATCTTAAGGAAATTAATATTAAAAAATCAAAATAATCAAAAGAGAGTGTAGCGTAGTGACGTACGCCCTCACCTATTGATCTAGAAGTAGCAGGTTTGATACCTACTGAGACTATTCGTGTCCCATTATTAGTTATTTAAAATTTCTCTTTCATTGTATTAGGTATTAGGCCTCTTTTGTAAAAAAAAAATCAAAATAAAAAAGAGAGCCAAATTTGATAGTTTGACACATGGCCATTATAAACGAGATTTATATTAAGATTTTTCTCCCCAAATTGAGGGGACTGATTTGACCAAATCAAAGAAGAGGGGTGATAATAAAGGAAACAAGAAGTTCAGGGACCATTTATTGAAGTTGACCAAATATGTCACTGTTCCACTGTTCCAAACTTCAAACCCCCCATGCAACCGACCGTCATGGAAAGCGGCAGTATACGGCTACGCATGTGTCGCAAGTGGGCCCCACTTGGCCCACCCAAAAAAACAAAAGAAAACAGAGAGAACAAAAGTTTGAAGAAAGTCCCCAAAAAAACCTTTCTTGAAACCCTTTTTTTTTTTTTTTTTTTTGGGGTTTGCTCCGTATTATCTCATTTCTCCTAATCCTCACCTTTCTTTCACCTTCCAGACGAAGCAGAGCTCATTCATTCTTGTGGATCAATCCACCTCCGCCTCTTCCCCTCTATGTCTGTGTCGGCTTCTGCAGATCAAAACTCAGAGATCTGCTGATGAGGTAATCCTAATCCCTCTCTAGATCCATGTCTGTTTCTTCTCCGGGGCAGCCCTTGCTTTTTCTCCAGTTTTGTCTCGTTACCGGAATCCTTCCGATGTAGAACAGGCACGGGACGCGAAATATCCATCTGGGTTTCGTTAAATTTGGAACTTTTGATTGAATCCGCAGGTGGGAATCTGTGGCGGCGGTGGTCGAAGCTGATGGGTGGTTGTCTGATTGGTGAGCTGGGGGCTTCTTGTTAGCTCACTCTTTTGAATTGATTGGTTCCTTTGTTTTGGGACTTTTTTTTTTTTTTTGGTGGTGGTTTGTGCTTTTCGGACTGGGTTTTGATTGAAATCGGTTAGTGATGGAGCAAGAATCGCAAAAGAGGAAGCTTGAGGAGACCGGGTGTGAACCCTCGACCGATCCTCCTCTCTGCGTGAATAACTGCGGGTTCTTCGGTAACCCCAACACCAACAACCTCTGCTCCAAATGCTACAAAGACTATCTTCTGAAGCAAACGAAGGAGGAATCGTTTGATCACAAAGCTGTACTGCAGAAGGTGGGTGTTAATGATCAGGCTGTGGAGAATTCTAACGAAGAAGCCCTGCCGCTGCCACCACCGTCTCAAGAAGAAGTTAAACAAGCAGAGGGGTCCAGCTCTGGGAACCCCGAGAAGAGACCCGCAAACCGTTGCAGTTTCTGCAGTAAACGGGTTGGGCTGACGGGTTTCAAGTGCAGGTGCGGGGACACATTCTGCTCGATACACCGGTATTCGGATAAGCATAACTGTGTCTTCAACTATAAGTCCGCCGGGCGGGATGCAATCGCCAAGGCAAATCCTGTGGTGAAGGCTGATAAGGTGGAGAAGATATGATATGGTGGATGGGAATTGGGCAGTTATTGGAATTTGTGTATTTGTCTCGAGATCATTATCGTATGCTATGTTAAGAGTCAATATTTAGTTGGTGCTTTTAGGGAGAAATAAGCTCGATTATGGTGATTTATCTCGTGTTTATGTACAGTTTAGTCGATTGGTAAGCTATATACACAGTATGGTCTATTGTAGAACATTTGATTTATCATTGATGTGGTACTGAACTTTCAATATATTCGAGTGTCATGCTTGGTGCAATGGAATTGATTCGCCATGCTAAAATTGGATTCTGTTGTATGTCAAATCAATTCCATTCTATTGCGATTTTGCCTGTTCGCTAGGTTCAGGTTAATTTATGGGCTTCCACATTGCTCTTTGATGCTTGGAGGTTCACAGGTTAACTTGATTTTACTAAAGTTAGGTAAGAAGTGGAGGTTGCATGCCTCACCAATATTGCTGCAGAGTCTTCTTTGCTGTATAGATCTAGGAGCAGTTGGATTTAGTTGAAAATTTCCATTAACTATTCCAGAAGTTGTCAAGTTATAGTGTTCATTGGATTTTTTGTTCGTCGGGTTTAAAGGAGATATGAACTATTTGGCCCATCCCATGGATGAAAAAGTTACAGAACAAAGCTAAGCTTGCCAACTTACCGAACATCTGATAGATGAGAAAATGAAATTGCACGTCACAATGGATAGTTACCTCCAAAGAAGTTGAATACAAGCATCAATGCACTAATCATATGCTTATCCCAAGCTGGGATGTTTTCTACTTATTCTCGGCTTTTGGCATGGATGGTCTCATCTTTTGAGGAGCAAAAACAGTGTAAAGAACCAGCTCTATTAGTGACATAACTCTTAGCTATGCTTCTTCTTTTCCGGAAGTGGAGGAAGTGAAGAGTGCCTTTGAGCTAGTATCCGCTTCGTGCTCTCGAGGACTCCGAAGAATATCGAACCCCCAATGCCTATCCACAGTACCCTCGGCCCAATTCCCTGCAGCAGCAACACATTCAAGTAAGAGGAAAGGCAACAAAAGCACATTCAAAAATTTGAATTTCCATTTAGTTTCCTTGGAAACTATGAGAAAATAGTAATGATATGGCAAATTTAGCCTCATTCAAAACCATCAGGTATAAACTATGTTGGAAGTGTTAGTGTTGTCGCCAGAGCAGAAGTATGGAACATGATAATGGAATCTAGCTTCAGGGTGATAAAAAGCACGGCTGCAATAAGGTAGATGAAGAGACTAATGGCTACCTTGAGAAGAGCAGAAGGCCCTTCTTCTCGCACAATCGTTTGTACACAATCAAATACACCCCGGTACTGGTTTGCAGATCCCTTTGTCGACAGAAGAGAGGAGAAGGAAAAAAAAAAGTTTAATACATGAAGCGTGCTGCTAGTGGAGAAACTGAGAATGAGAGATGAGGAAGAGGGATATCCGGAAGGAGATAAGTTGATACCTGGACCATTAGCCTAGTCTTGATCACATCGAGAGGAGTTGTTATGGCTCCAGTTAGGGCACCTGAAAACCAGGAGATAGCTACTAATCAAGTCATGCACACATGAAAGTGAAGATGCATGCATCTTCATTATAATGTCAAAGTGTAAGAAAGGGAGTAAAATTTGTCATTTAGAGCCAACGCTTCTCTAAGGAACAATAGGAAACCAAAATCACAGTGAGAGAAAAAAATGGTTAAGAGAAGCAAGGATAACTAGATTGATTTCAGCTGGGGGCAGACGAGAATTAATTGAGTCAGTGGTAAGATAAGTGGGAGGGGACCACTAGCTCTTGCTGAACAGAAGCTGCTCACAAATGGGAGGAATATGTGTTGACGAAAAAGTAAAGGTAAGACGAATGTAATGTTATAGGTTTACCTGATAGTCTTAGACCATTTGTTTTGTCACCAAATTATATTTTAATGATTCATCAAGATAGATAAACAAGTGTAAAGAAAGCTATTGTAATACCTGCAAAAGCACCGATGATAGCATTCTCGGGGTCATTCAGATCTCTTTGTGCCTGAGCAAAAGGGAAAAGGAAGAAATGAATTTGCTGTTATTCCCTTTTCCGTCTTCTTTTCCGGTGACAATCATAAACAACTGTCATAATATGCACATGAATACTTGTAATTTGTAACTTACGAAAGTTATAATGCTTACCGCAACCCTGTAGCCAATTCTAAGCTGCTCATAGATGCAAAACTGGACAGCATCAAATGGCAAGTCTCGCAATAGAAAGGACCCATATCCCTATAGATAAATGATGCCAAGAAAAGATACTCAGTGAACAGTCAACACCAGTGCTAATACATTACACTGTTTTAGGAAAAGAAAAAAAAAAGGCAGAGCTAATACGGTTAAATGACACTCTGAACTAGAAAGTTTAATAGAAGGAGTAAGGGGGAGTCTCGTACAGCATAAAACCCTTTAAAACCTTCTTTTGAGAGGATAAGTCGAACAGCATCAGGGGCTGATTTGAATTGCCCAGTTTGCATCCTTTGCTTTACAACCTGAACAAAGTGATGACTTAGAGTTTGGACCCATAACTAGAAGTTCAAAACTCAAAAAATGTGTGATAACACTTTTATACCTCTGTTGGAACACGTATAAGAGAAGCAGCGATTCCTCCTATGGCACCAGCTGTCTGCATGAAATTCAATAGAGCCATCAAAAATAGTTAATAAGGTGGTTGGGGACAAATATCAAGAGCAAAACTGAAAGAAACTTCTAATGGATAAAAAACCCACCATATCCATAAACTCGGACATAAATGAAGTGATAGGAAAATTACAGGATTTTCGTGTGCAGAATTACAGCGGATGGACCTCTTACCAAATGAGCAACTGCACTCAGATTTTCAGGGAGCATCCTCAGCAACTTCTGCTTTGTTGGTTCATAGACACCAACAAACAAGGCAGAAGCCCTGGAAAGAAGATATGAATGAATTTACAGAGAAAAAGGCACTTAAAGAAGATAGAAAATGTGATGGCACAGCATATATAATTTAGGGCTAACTGAAGGAATTAAACAAAGAAACTTCTTTGTCTGAATGGTGCTTACGGTAAGACACCAGCAAGATTCCCAGTCAACCCAGAATACAAGCCTCTCAGGTCTATTTTTCCTCCACCACGCGCGGCCTGCAAGAAAAATTAAACTGTTCGTTCAGCAGTGTTCTGTTTTGAATTTTGCGGAAAGAAAGCACTGTCCATGTTGGATGGACTTTGTGATGTTCCCACATTTTTGGAATATCGTATGCAGAAGTACATTCTCATTTTACGGGTCTCTTGGCCAAGAAAGCAGGGACCTTGCCAATGCATATCCACATTCAATTTTATAGGCATATAAACTAAATTAAACTTTTCTTACCTTTATCCTGAATTTGTTTCACAGTCCAAGCGAACTAAATAGGAATACGTTACTTCCAATCCGACCCGCCCAACTAAGCATTTATCATTATGCATTTTTTCGCTGATTCGTTATGATGTTATGTGTTACAACAGAGTTATAAGATACCTTTTCTTTTTTCTTTTTTTTTTTTAGTTACAGACAAAAAAAAAAGGGTTAGGAGCCCACATCCATAACAAATAGGACGACTGAAAAAAATCCAAGACAGTCTATTCTTTCTTCCCCTACAGTCTTCATACCTAGTATCTTGACAAGAAGACCAAAGCATCATAATGCAGGACTTATGTCTAATTATGTAATAAACGAATTTTTCATAGTTAACCTGCCTGAAGCCGTGTCTTTATGGTGTCAATGGGATATAAAGCAGTTTCAACAACAACACCAGCAGTACCTCCTGCTATAACACCATCTGCAAATTTTGACAGGCATGTAAATATATTGTTTTTGATAGCAGAACTGCAAGATAAAACTACCATAACAAACATTAAATATCAGTAACAAGTATCATATGCTCCATGAACTGTGATTGGTCCAGTCCACTGACGTAAACCATCTAACAATTCTTCTGAATATATATTTAAACTGATGGCTAAACTTCGAACTCACCAACTAGAGTACGGAAGAAATCGAATGGGTTTTGTTCTCCCATGTTGACTGACGCGAAGAACTCCTGCGTCTTCAGCTGCAAGGACTGAGTCTTCCCCTTACAGGTACCTGCAGAACAGAACAGCATTGCCTGCTCAAACGATATATAGCAACTAGAAATCTAACGTGCGGAAAAGGAAAAATTAGTAGACTTCATGCCAGAAAAATCTACATATTTGAATCGTGCAAGACTTGACAATGATTATGGAATTCCAATTCTTAAGTCACCGGACAATAACTGGGCCAAATACCCAGCATATCTTCTGGGACATGACTAAACCCAAAACGGACTTGCCATTTGAAAGAAGTCGCAGCACCTACATCTGGTAGAATATGTAGAGAGAGACAGCTCCTTCCCAGATTAAAATATCACCAAGAAAGAAAATTTCTTACCCACTGTCTTCTACTGAACCTACAACTATAATTCCCACAACATGCCATTCCAAGAAGATGCCATGACCAATCCAAAAATGATGCGTTTTCAAGGCAAGATCAGTTCAAGACAATTAGGGGATGTACAGTCACCTAAAGGGACTCCCGACGAGCCGTTTGAATCGCATGCGAGTGCTAGAGGACCCATTGAGCTACAATTCCCGCCCAACTACAGAATGGATTCCCACCCAACAGGATTCGTCAGTTGGACAGAAACAGTTGGGAGCAGGGCACAAAGAACGGCAGTTGCGCTCGCTACTGATTCATGGGAAAGCGTATATGCGATAGTTACCGTTATGGGTGAGAGCAGGAGCTCCTTCTGTGGTGGCATCGGAGAAGTCGAGGAGGAAGAAGAAGAGATAGAGAGTGTTTGTCGGCTTCTTTCAATTCAGCGGTTGGCCTGCACGGGACGGGAGCAGTGAACCACCTCTGTCGTTACGCCTGTGAATTACTATTTCCACGCGCCAATTTGCTATCTCCACGGCAGGAAGGCGAGCTTGATAAATTGGCTGAAGTTCGGGGCCACAACTAAACAGATGGGCCAAGGCCCGCGTGTGACAATTTTTAAATGTATAATTAAATATTGATATAGAGATGGTAAAAAACTATCAAAATGGTCATTGAAATATTTCAAAATTAATAAATTACTACTTGAAAGATATTTTTAAAAAAATGATCATTGAAAGACCATAATTCATAACATTTTGGTACTTCCGTCAAAATTCTGTTAGTGCCGTTACGGGAAAATGACATGGATGCTTATGTGGCATCTAGTAGCCAAACGGCGCCGATTGGCAGTGCACATCAGCACGTACGACGTCGTCTTGCTACCTCAAGTTATAAAAAAAAAAAAAACTCGGGCGAAACGACGCCGTCTTGCTGCCTCTCCCCTTCCCTAACCAAACAACATCGTTGCTACTTATCCCCTCCCTCCCGCCATCTGCAATTAAAATTAGGTCAACCTGAGATCCTTCCTATCTCCTTCCCCCATTGAACCCCGATGTGGCCCCCTTGGCATCGTCCTTCTTATCTCCGACGCAGAAGAAATGATTTCTTAGTACTTGGATAGCAAAACCATTTCATATAGCAACAATAGCCACTTTGTCATATTATCTCCCTTTCCAGTCAAAAACCATAAACCTAAAGCATAATACAAAACAAGGGCAACAAACAATAACCTCCAGAATAGCAAAATCATTTTCATTATAGTCAGATAAGCTAATACAACCAATAGTTCACAACCACTCTCCATTACATCAAAAGACCTAAAGAACTAAAGGAGCACAAACCAAAGTGTCACACTTCATTTCATCACTTCACAATCAAAAGACTTAATGGACTTGAAGCTAATCACACTTCATTTCATCATAACCAAGCACCCTAATACAATCACTGTTATAGCTAAAACTAAAGACAAATGCCTCTATCTCTTTAGCTGCATCTCTCTCCTCTGTAAATTCTTCCTTAACTTACTTATTATCTTCTGTTCTTGAGACAAGCTTCTACTGATATGCAACTCATCTTCCCACTGAAAATACTTGTATTTCCTTGTATCATCATTCCATAAAAGGGCACCTGTAAAATGAACACCCTGGATTTGCTGTTGTGTTTGATATCATTCTCGATGCTGGCATTCTGCAATAACATAGGATGATTCCATCTCTATCCATGGTCGAATCACCTCTGTTTAGAGAAGAAGAACTGTACTTGGAGGTTGCTAAGGCTTGATCAGGATTTGTGGGGAAATTATTATACTCACCGCGGCATTTGCAGCAATGGGAGTGCGTACGATGGGAATGCAAACTCATCTTGAAGGTGATAGCTTGTTCAACTTTCTTCTGCACCCTCAACTCCTATGCTCATTCCCTCTTCTCATCATCACCTCCCTCTCCCATCGAAATGTTACTGCAATCAAAATTATCAAAACTACGGTAAGCTATCAACTTCAAGCAGACAGACAGTACAAGCAACATACAACAATACAATAGGAGACCATAACTTCGAGCAACACCAACTAGTTCAACATACCATTCGTCACCAAATCAAGTGAAAATCAACTAACCTCGAGAGCGCTGATTCGGCTGAAGAGACTGCAGATGAACTCGTCTGGATTGCAATGGAGGCAACAGATGATCTTCAGCTAGGGCTGTAAGAAACCACAAATTGGACTGAGGGCTGGCAAATCGGACTCCAATCGGACTTCAATCCGACTTCAATCGGACAATCTATAGTTGAGAGATACTTCTCATACTTACCAATTAGCTCTATTAGCTCATGAGATTAAATCCACCTCGTTGAGACTGTCGGAGATGGAGACTCGGTACAGAGTTGTTGGCGGAGTCGAACTCAAGCTCGACAAGTCCGTGTGTCCACGACCTTCAGGGCGACGACACCGGTGGGGGTCGAAGATAGGAAGGACGACGTCGGGTTCGATGGGGGGAGGAGATGGGAAGGATGTCGGGTTCGATAGAGGTTCATCCGATTAACCTAATTTTGATTGCAGATGGGGAGAGGGAGGGGATAGGTAGCAACGACGCCGTTCGGTTGGGGGAAGGGAGAGGCAGCAAGACGGCGTCGTTTCGCCCATGTTTTTTTTAAAAAAAAAACTTGAGGCAGCAAGACGACGTCATACGTGCCGATGTGCACTGTCAATCGACGCAGTTTGGCTACTAGATACCACATAAGCATCCATGTCATTTTCCCATAACGACACTAACAGAATTTTAACGGAAGTATCAAAATGTTATGGATTCTAGTCTTTCAATGATCATTTTGTTTCAAAATATATTTCAAGTTGTAATTTGTTAGTTTTGAAATTTTTCAATGACCATCTTGATAGTTTTCTCAATTTTTAAATACTCTAAACACCATTTCTCAATTCTAAGTATATAACTAATTACTTGTGAAATTAAAAATTTGAAAAAAAATACGTATATAGAAGTGTATTTAATATTGATATAGAAATTGTAAAAACTTGTAAATATTCTAAGCACCATTTTACAATTCCAAAATTATAATTAACTAGTACTTGGTTGATGCTGGAGACATTTGATTAAGCAAGCAATTGCTAGATAATACTATGATCTTCTTCTTAATGTCCTAGCTTTTCGGTCATTGAATCATCGTGAATTGTAACATTATACAGATGGAGATATGAGAGAATTTCTGACTCTTGAGGCAAGTAAATTTCGTCTATTTATAGTAGTGGTTTACAAATATTACATGTGATATAATAAGTATGGAAATGACGTGTACTTCTAACTACCCACCACCTATTATTAATAACTATTATGCCTAACTATCTAACTAACCCTTAACTATTATGCCTAAATACTATCTATTTTGATAGTTGATGATAATTATAGTGACTATTAATCCATCACTGGAAAAAAGTCATTATCGTTGAAGCGCAGCACGTACGGATTAAGTTGTGCTACGCACGAATAAGCATGGGTGGGCCAAGCATAGGGCCACTAAGGCCTTTGCTTGAGGCCCTTAAAAAAATTAAGCCTCAAATTTGGAAAATTATATATTTAATATGACATTATTAAATTTCTCATAATAATAAATTATGGCCCTAATTTCCCTAGTAAATCAATGATTTCTCTCTTGTATTGGTTACCCAACTACAACTTAATTAATTTTCCACAATACCATTTTTCACTCTATTAACTTAATTATTTCTCAGTTTTCACAATACTTAATTATTCTTCCATTAGACCATCCCCATCCTCTATCATACCATAATGTTCAATTCATATTCAATTCAATCACCGGACTGTTTGGCTGATTCAGTCAACCACCTTCTCAAGTACTAATTTCATATCTCATCATGTTCATTTTTCTTCTCTGTAAAAGCTTTTTTCTTTGTATCTTTCTATAAAATGCAATGTAGTTTTTTTTTTCATAGATATTGCGTAGAGTATAATGTAATGGTTCTTGTAATTGTTGTTTCAAACAAAAGAAAATTTTCAAAATCGAAATCAATAAAATTTCACTTAAATTCAAGAATGTTTTAAAGAAAGATTAAACGGATTAGCAATATTATCATTAAAAAAATGGCAGAAGAGATTCATTAAAAGAATATATTTACTATTTTCGAAAATTTTAAAAAGATAAAAATTAAATTTTATGCAAAATATATGCTATTTTTGTTAAATAAATCAAAGCCTCATCGTAATGTTTTGTTTCAGGTCACCAATTCTCTTAGGTTGCCCCCACATGTAAGTTTCTATTAATTAGTAATTTAATTATTATTTAATAAATTATTAATGATAATAAATAAGGCCTTCTTTTTTAAAATGACCCTCTCCAAAAAAAAAAAAAAAACCCTTAGGCTCATAATCTGCCAGTGACCTCCGTCTGAGGGTGGGTGATCGGCGGGAATGCCCCACCTCCTTCTCCGATCAGCATCTTCTCTCTCTCTCTCTCTCTCTCTCTCTTTTAAAATTTCTTATAGTTTCTCTATTTTATATTATTTTACTGACGTGGCATGACGCCGTTCGACACATAATTAACTTTTATTGTCACGTCAGCAAATTGGATGGATGACAGAAGTGGCAATCGAATTAAAGCCCGTGATTTTATTTGCAAAAAAAAAAACAGTTTCATGCTCATTTTGACATTTTGAAAAAGTGACAAAGTTCATGATTTTTTAAGTCAATAATAATAATATTTATTATTATTATTATTTTGAAAAACAGTTTCATGCTCATTTTGACATTTTGAAAAAGTGACAAAGTTCATGATTTTTTAAGTCAATAATAATAATATTTTTTATTATGATAGAATTAAGCATTTCTCACGGGAAAAAGTAGTTGCAACAAAATAAATGAAAGATACTTGACAATCTAAAAAAATTTCACTTGAGATTCGTATATATGTTTTTACTGCAGGATCGTGAAGAGAGCTTTACTATGAACTGGGGGTTTACGAAAAATGCCTACATGAGACGATTTCGTGGGATTAAATTGAATTACATTATATATAAATTACTTGTGAAATTAAAATTTTGAAAAAAGTTGGAGTTAAGGAGTAAGGATTAATAAGAAATGAGGATGTTGTAAAATTTCTTTCATCCTCACACTACATATAAATTTGATAAGAAATTAAAAATTTGCTAGATTTGGTCATCTACAAATACTTCATACTATTTATCCACTATATCCACTATATCCAATTTATTATTTTTGTTTAGTGTCATTAATAACAAAAAAAAGAATCTTACCTTTCACATCATCCTTAAATTATGCATATCCTAAACTTTTATATTTCTATGGATTTTTTTTTTTGGAACAAAAATTTGGACATTTCTTGATTTGTGCATGGTATCCTTATGGGCCATGCTAATCTTCACTATATAGTTCCAATTTCATCAGATGTCTCGAAAGAGACTTATAGAAGTTACACTTGAATATAACAAATACAGTGCTGGATGGAATTGATTTTGACATTGAGAGTGGAGGGAGCGACCACTGGGACGAGCTCGCCAGGTATCTTGCCGGGTACAGCAGCCGTGGCAAGAAGGTGTACCTTACTGCAGCCCCACAGTGCCCTTTTCCTGACGCTTTGATCGGACAAGCCCTTCAAAAGGTCCCGTTCGATTACGTCTGGGTCCAATTCTACAACAATCCTCCCTGTCAGTACGCCTCAGGCAATCCCGTCAATCTCCAAGACTCATGGAAGCAATGGACCTCAAGCATTCCAGCCACGAAAATTTTCCTAGGACTGCCTGCTTCGCCAGAGGCAGCAGGGAGTGGATTTATACCCGTTCCAGATCTCACATCTGAGGTTCTTCCGGCCATCAAGGGCACCAACAAGTATGGAGGTCTCATGCTCTGGTCGAGGTATTACGACGATCAGAGTGGATACAGTTCAGCAATCAAGAGTGACGTCTAGATATACATGATGCCCCCTAGCATATATATTTGTATCTCTATCGTTAATTCCTTGTGCTTGCTCGTATATGTTCTGTGTCATGGAGAAAATTATGCATGCATAATGGAATATGATCCTATTCTTTTATCCCATTTCTTGACCAACCAAAATTTCCGACACGTTCTTCCCATGACATGAAACCTCTTCAGCTATATCTAGTAATAGACATCACGATAAGCATTCAATTTAGAGCTTTGGACTATTATGTACAGATTCAGACCACACAACTCAGGCATCAGAAAGTAGAACTAGGATGAAGTAATATTCATTTACTTCCTGTTTGGAAACTCCGAAATGAATTCTTTCTGGAATTGTGCCCTAGATTTTGATTTTGCTTCCAGTACAACGTCGTCAAGGAAATCTCTCTGTGGGAATTCCCTAGGTACAAGGGTCTGATATGTCTCAAATTGTTCTTGAGCATCCTTCTTCTTGTCCAATAGGCTGTATATAATACCCTGCCAAAAATATAAATTATAAGTAAGGTTCCCCAGCGGTATGATAATACTCGTTTATATTTAATGAGCAGGTTTTTAAGAACAAGGACTCCAAAATCAATTCCAGTAGTTCTGCCCCCACTTAACAGTTTCTGGAGATCCTAAATTTATTAGATGTAGGAATCTAAAATACCAGAATTGCTGATCATTAATCAGTAAATCTCCCAACACAGCTCGAATGATGAAAAATTACCTGACAAAGATAAGGCCGGAAATCTCGAGGATCGTCACGAACAAGGTCTTGAAACTTCTTCAAACCCCCATCCAAATCTCCCTGCAAAGGTAACCAAAATTATAGAAAATAATAAGGAATATATCTTGCTTTGCATGTTTTCATGTTGGTCTAACTTGATTCACATCTACTTGATGGTCTTTTTAGTTTTAAGTTCTTATGAATTTGACCAGTTTATACCACCACCCTACTAGAAGTATAATGTCAAGAAAAGAAAGGGCCAGAACAATAATTGCAATAAGTTCAAGAAGAACAATTACCTTTACCACAAGCATCTGAGCAATCAAGATTCTAATGTTCCTCTCCTCAGTGACCCTATTTTCACGACAAGCTAGTTCTAGAGCTTTATATAGCATCTCAAAGACAGCTGGGCCCTCATTGTTCTTATGCATCACCATTGCCAAACCCTGTAAATTTGCCAAATTTTCTTGTTTAACAGTCAGCATAAAGAAAGCAGAAAAAGAAAGGAAAAACGAAAAGAATTTTAATGAGATATCGTCGATGAAGTGAAGTCCCATCACTCTATCTTACCTTCAAGCTCCCTATTGTTACATATTAATTCCTATAAAACTTGAAATGGTTAAATCATTCTTTCTAAGCTTTACAAATTTCGCTAGCTCTAAAACCTTCATTGTTTTCCTTGGACACTTCAACTACTACTCAACTGAATTACACATAAAGTTGCTTCCTAGCAGCTCTTGCACGAGCATTGGCATTTGGCATAGAACTTCCTGAGTGGAACTTTGATTTACTCGTAAGTATCAACAAGATCATGCCAAAGGGGAGACACTCGCTTAAGGAAGCTTGAAATGATAGATGAAGTCGAAAATGATCGAGAAACTCCACCAAACAAACCATAAAGCAAATCAGATGGAAATTTACAAATGTGGAAACAAGATTTAGGCGTTAAAAAACTCAAGCCATTTCTATTTGATCTTACAGACATAGAAGAGAACTCGAACTGATAATATACCATGCTAGCTATGGCCAAGCAATAAAGTTGCATGTACAACAATCCGTGCATGACTTTTGATGTTTTCATGTAAAATGCCAATAGTTCCAATTCACTATCAAAGGAAGTTATAAATGAAAATTAGCACGGTGGCACAATTACAAAAACCTTAATCTTAACTGTAATTACAAACAAAACAACCTTAATTCTATTGCCAAGCGAATAAACGAGAAACTAAACTAATCGGCAGGCAAAAAGAACAGAACCTAGCATCCCAATATCTGTTTCCAGGCCAAGAATAGAATGATGGACATAAGAAAAGCAGCATCTTAGGAGCAGAATTATACGTGCAAAGCCCGAAGAAGAAGGGGCTTCTCCTCCAAGATTTCCTTGAGCAGTCTCTTGGCAGTACTGAGCTGCCCCATTGTCTCATAACAGAGAGCTTGCAACAGCCTCCACTCAACTTCAAACGGCTCGGCATCGATCAGCTTCTCCACATACTTGACGGCCTCCTTCGTCTTCCCTCTCCTCATCTTCCCGTGCAGGACCACCTTCAGAGCCCCCACATTGGTGGAATCCTCCTCCAGGAGCTTCTCAAACATCTCCTCTCGCTCACTCTCCTCGTGGGTCGGTGCTGCAAATGCAATTCTCGGCCTCTGATTGACGAACCCGACGAAGATGAATGACCCAACAAGCAAAATTGCAGCTTTCTTTAGGGACTTGGAGAGCTCCCTAACGGCCGAGGAAGTGGAGGTGGGTGCTTGAGATGAGTGAGCAGCGAGGTGAATTCTCCCCATTGGACATGGCTGGGGCTTTGGTGGTCTCAGGAACTGAGGAGAACTCGGGAATGGCGGTTTCAGGAGCTTGGGATGATGGAAGCGATTCGATTGGGAGCTCAAAGAGAGTGAATTGATGGAACCCATTTGCAGAATTGAATCAGCGGAAGAGCAAATTCATACAAAGGTGAGGCTTTTAGGGAGGGTTGAGGCAGAAGGATTAAGGAAAGCTTCTGCTTCTCAGTGTGATCACAGACTGGGCCGGCCCATGAGCAGAGAAGGAAACCTGATCGTGTCTCAGACCCGAATTTGGGTCCGACCCGTAATAGTACTAATCGGAGCTTCACTGTCTGTCTGTATCTGTCCTGTCCCCCTCTTAAACCCTAACGACCGATGTTCCTTAAACCTTCCCGGGAGACGGTGCAGTTACAGGTTTCTTGCCCCAACTGATTGCTGAGAAGTTGTCCGGCCGGAAGTCGTTTCAGAGCGGAGGCAATATGAGGAAGAAGGTGGACGAACGAATTAGGACTCTGATCGAGAACGGTGTCAAAACACGGCACCGTTCCATGTTCGTCATCGTCGGCGACAAGTACCGAGATCAGGCACTGTCTCCTTCACCTCTCTATCTGCATGAATTTATTCAGTTGCATATGAATGTGCTGCGATTCGTGTTGACAGAGGCAGCTTTCTGTGCTTATATAAGAAAAACTGAGCTTGGCAGCTTCATTTTTTCCTGTTCTGAGCTGAAAAAGTTGTTCTTTTTTCCATGTGTTTCAACTGAAATGGGGATGCCAGTAGAGTTTGAGATGTACCTTTTGTGTTTCTATAGATTTTATTAGCAGGTTGATGGAAAATCCTATACTATATACTTCTTTCTCTGCAAAGCAAGAACATCGGACACTGCCTTTTGAAAATTCTGCAGACATGAAAATGGCGTCGACCTACGAATGGCAGCCTAAAGTTTCAATTTTCTATTTTGGGTCTGTTTCTATGCTATTGGCGTTGCTAACGGAAGAAGGTTGAATCATTTGTAGTAAATGAGGAGAAAATTAGCCAAAATATGACTTATATTGAGGAGAAAGTTAAGCCAACTGACAGACATGCTTATCAGCTTAGTTGGTTTTTGCAGATTCTGAATCTTCACTACTTGTTGAGCAAGGCGGTGATCAAATCAAGGCCGACAGTTTTGTGGTGCTACAAGGATAAGCTCGAACTCAGCAGGTATTCTCATGTTTAGATAACGCTGCCTTCAGTTTTCTATGGCAATGAATGTATCTTTTAGGTTAAGCAAGCAAGAAGTAGGAGCTTGCATCAGTTTCATTTTGAATCTAAGGAAGGATGCCTTGGTTTCTTGTATGGACAAGTAGCAGTGACTGTTACATTATTAGATGGGAAGAACATAATGTGATAGATTTATAGGTTAATGTCAATTGTCTGATCTAAGCTTGCAAAATTGGACACTCCTACATTATTTGATATTTATCATGCTGCACTCACTCTACAAATGAAGCTTTTGCATTCTGTTTTGGATATCTAGTGCTATTCTTATTTGAGAAATTTCAGTGCAAGATTTATGGTCAATGATGTAACATTCCCAACTCTTCTATGCAGTCACAAGAAAAAGCGGGCGAAGGAAATTAAAAGATATTTGCAGAGGGGAATTTTAGATCCTGAGAAAGCTGATGCTTTTTCGCTGTTTTTGGAGAGTGGTGGACTGACGTATTGTCTGTACAAAGACTCGGAAAGAATTCTTGGAAATACATTTGGGATGTGTATACTTCAGGTGCCTTCTCTTACCAAGCTTCATCTTATACATGGTCTACTTTGTCTGGAACTTCTTGTCAGAGTGGTCCAAGCTTCCTATTGACTGTTTGCCCTCTTTTAGGACTTTGAGGCCTTAACCCCAAATCTCCTTGCCAGAACAATAGAAACAGTGGAAGGTGGTGGACTGATTCTGTTGTTGCTCAAATCTCTCAAGTCATTGACCAGTCTGTACACTATGGTCATGGTATGTATCAGGTATCACATCCATTGTTATGAAAATTTTTCTTTGGTTCCATGGCTTATTCGAGTATTTTATCTCAGGATGTCCATGAGAGATTTCGAACTGAGTCGCATTCTGAAGCTACCGGGCGGTTCAATGAACGTTTCTTGTTGTCCCTAGCATCGTGCAAAACCTGTGTAGTAATGGATGATGAGCTCAATATTTTACCAATCTCTTCGCATATTAAAAAAATTACTCCGGTTCCAGTCAAAGAGGTAGGAGTCGAACTTTGGCTATGATATCATACCAGAGTTGTCACTGCGTGGTTCTTTTCTCTATGACAAGTAGCATATAGGGTGTTTACACGCTTCCTTTTGATTGGTGATATAAGGACTCTGAAGGATTATCTGAAGCAGAGAGAGACCTGAAAGATTTGAAAGAGCAACTGAGTGATGATTTTCCTGTTGGTCCTTTGATTAAGAAGTGCTGTACTTTGGATCAGGTGAACTATATAAGTTTTGGAATTGCCACATCATTTCTAAGTTTAGGAATTGCCACATCTATTAATGGTTAGTGCCTAGTGAGTCACATGTACTATTCTTATTTTGGACAGGGAAAAGCTGTAATTACATTTCTTGATGCAATTCTGGATAAGACACTTCGTAACACTATTGCTCTGCTTGCTGCTCGTGGTCGTGGTAAATCAGCTGCCCTTGGCTTAGCTATTGCTGGAGCTGTTGCTGCGGGGTAATGCGTGTAGTCAAATTCTTCCCTTATAAATTTTTTTTTTCCTCCAGTGTGAGAATTCATCTTTGAGGAAATTTTTTGCTGCAGGTATTCGAATATCTTTGTTACTGCACCGAGTCCAGAAAACTTGAAGACTTTGTTTGAATTTGTTTGCAAGGGATTCAATGTGCTTGAGTATAAGGTACATCTAAATATCCATCCTCCTTTTTATAATATCTTGCGATGTTTTTATTCCAATGATAAGTTCCTAATATCAAGTGTGCATATAACGTTACTGAAAGTCCTAAAGTAATATAATAGCTATGTAATTGAGATAGCATGTTGTATCTGTTGCATGTAAACACGGATTTGCAGTGTTTCAGTCGATCTTTTATTTATATGCTATTACTTCACTTATAATCTTAATCTTGATAATCTCTTGCAGGAGCATATAGACTATGATGTCGTCAGAAGTGCCAACCCAGAATTTAAGAAAGCAACTGTGAGGATTAATATCTATAAGCAGCACAGACAAACGATCCAGGTTAGTTGGAGAGATATATTGCACTTAAAATGAATTCAAAGTTAATGCCACATACTTTGGGGATATTCCTTCTGTATTACTGCATATCATATGATGCAGCAGCAGCATTCTCCATCCTGTGGCATTCATGCTTTTTCACTGGAAAAGGAATACGAAAACTTTTCAGGATTCTTCATCCAATTTCACTTAATGGCTAGAAATGATCCATTGATCTTATATATGCCAGAAATATGCATGTGATACATGTACTTATCTGGAATGGGCCCTTTTAAAATCTTATGTGCAGTACATACTACCCCATGAGAGTGAGAAGCTTTCCCAGGTGGAACTGTTGGTTGTGGATGAAGCAGCAGCTATTCCTTTACCTCTTGTGAAATCCTTGCTCGGCCCGTACTTGGTTTTCCTTTCGTCCACTGTAAACGGGTATTATTTGGTTCTATTACACATCTATGGCTGTTGTCTTTATTCAACTTATGGACTCTAGTTAGATTCGTTTGCTGATTAGTCATTTTTATCCCATTGTAAAAGTTATGAAGGTACTGGTCGATCTTTATCTCTAAAGCTGATACAGCAATTGGAAGAGCGGAGCCAAATGAAATCTAATGGAGAAGAGGCCGGTCTTTCTGGTAATGCTCAGCTTTAGCCTTAATGCTGACTTTTATATTGTGAAAGAAAATATAAATACTGGTTCATAGTCTTAGTAGAGAACATGAAGCTTTATTATTGACATTTCTTGGAACCAGTGCAAGGTGAATGTATTTTAAATATCAGCTATCCTTGATGGCAGGTCGTCTCTTCAAAAAGATTGAACTACATGAGTCAATCAGATACGCTTCTGCTGATCCCATTGAGTCTTGGCTGAATAATTTGCTTTGCCTTGATGTTGCGAATTGCATTCCTAATGTCAGCAGGTAAGACCTACAATTGTTTTGAGGTGAACAACCTATGTCTTGAGGTGAACAAAAAATACATATACGTGTTACTTATACAACTCTTTCCTCGTAGGCTACCTCCTCCTAGCGAATGTGATCTCTACTATGTTAACCGGGACACATTGTTTTCTTACCATAAAGATAGCGAGTTGTTTTTACAGGTAATTATGCAATTACATGATCCTAATAATTCATTTTTTATTACGTGTGTATGTGGTTCTTAAATTTTCTCATAACTGCAGAGAATGATGGCTTTATATGTTGCCTCCCACTATAAGAACTCTCCCAATGACTTACTGTTGATGGCTGATGCTCCAGCACACCACTTATTTGTGTTGCTCGGTAATACTTTCTTTTGTGCTGGTTATTAAGTGTTCTTAGCATGTGTAGAACTCCTCACAGCCTAAACGTACTTGCAGGCCCTGTTGATGAGTCCAAGAATCAGCTGCCTGATATTTTATGTGTCATTCAGGTATACTCTCCGCCATTTGTCTCTTCTGTATATAGTGTATATATAAAAAAAATAAGAGAGCTTGTTTTATTTTCTTTTACAAGGTTTGCCTTGAAGGTCAAATATCTCGTAAATCTGCCATGAAAAGTTTAAGTGAAGGTCATCAACCATTTGGAGATCAAATCCCATGGAAATTCTCTGAACAGTTTCAAGACTCTGTTTTCCCTAGTCTTTCAGGTGCTAGGATTGTGAGAATTGCCACTTATCCTAGTGCAATGAGGGTAAATTTCTTAAATCTCTTCCAGTCGAGCTTTCATATTACGTCAGCAAATTTTCTGTTTTCTCTATTTTTCTTTGCCCTCATAGGTATTGATGCAACATTTGATAATTGCAGCTTGGATATGGTTCTGCTGCGGTGGAACTGCTAACGAGGTAAAATCTTTTTTCTGAATATAATCAATTAAGTGAACTGGTTGGTAATTGATAAGAACAGAAAGAAGGGCAAGCTGTTCATATTATAAGAAATGCTCTTCCTTTAATCACGTGGCATCAAGCTTCCTCATTCATTTGACATGCTAACAAATTCCGGTTTTATTTACAGATACTTTGAAGGACAGCTGACTGCTATTTCAGAAGCAGAGGTTGACAATACTGAGGATACTCCACAAATCAGAGTGACGGAAGCATCTCAGAAGGTTTGTTTGTGGAACTGTCTCATAGAAATTGGTTTTGCTTCTTTTTTAGTTACGAAGATAATATGTTGAAGCATATTACGAGAAAGGCTACTCATGATTTTGGCCAAAGCATTAAGGTTAAAGATTAAGCTTGCTGCGGTGTAGTCCATGTACACTATTCCCTTGAAACCATTACTTTGTTGCAGGCCTCTTTGCTGGAAGAAAATGTCAAGCCAAGAAGTAATCTTCCACCTTTGCTTGTGCATCTTCGGGATCGACGGCCTGAAAAGCTCCATTACCTTGGTGTCTCGTTTGGGCTTACTCTGGACCTTTTCCGATTTTGGAGGAGACATAAGTTTCTTCCATTCTATGTTGGGCAGATTCCAGTTAAGAAAAATCCATACATTGTGTTTGCTCAAATAGCACATATGCTTTCAACTTTTCTGAACTTTTTTTTCCTGTTATTTAGAATGCTGTGACTGGTGAGCACACGTGTATGATTCTGAAGCCGTTGAACAATGACGATATTGATGTCAGTGGATCCGATGAATTGGGCTTCTTCAGCCCATTTTACAGAGGTGTCTCTCTTACCCAATTATTGGCACACTTCATATCTTGTTTTATGAAGCATTTTTGCCTGTATTCTGAGATTCTTGCTGAATACGTGCAGATTTCAAGCAAAGATTTGCGAGGCTCTTGGCTTATGGTTTCCGGGACATGGAGTACAAGCTTGCGATGAGGCAAGTACAAATATTAGTTTGCTTTGGATTGGTACATTTCTTTTTTTATTTAACCTGATCATGTTATTCCCTTTTTTTTTTTTTTATCTGACAGCATATTGGATCCAAAGATCAATTTTAACGGCCAAGAATCTGAATCATCCTCTTCTAATGTATATTTGAAGTCTTTTAATGAATTCTTTTCACCACACGATATGAAGCGGCTGGAAGCTTATACAAACAATCTTGCAGATTATCACATGGTTAGACTTTACACAATATTATTTTCTCGAGGATTTCTATACTGGCCACTAGTTGAGAAGTGTAATATTTCACTGTTAATCTCGTTGTTTTGCAGATTTTGGATATGGTTCCTGTTCTGTCACACACTTATTTTCAGGAGAAGCTTCCAGTTTCTATATCATATACTCAGGCATCGGTGTTGCTTTGTATCGGCTTGCAGCACCGAGACTTCAATTTCCTCCAGGTCTGTATATATACTGATGCAGAGAGATAATTCTGGCCTCTTTTGCTGCTTTAATTTCTCATGCTGTCTCTGAAATGTTTAAATTGCAACACGAGAGATGTTTCCAGATAGTCGTGTATGGAGCAATCTTTTGCCCACAAATTGAGCAAATCGGAATTTCGTGAACTGTATTTTACAGGGCCAGATGAAGTTAGAGAATCAGCAGATAATGGCTTTGTTCAACAAAGTGATGAAGAAATTCTACAAACATCTTTACGCAATTGCCTCTAAGGAGATCGAATCTGCCCTGCCTCGCCTAAAAGATGTGAGTATGGTAACTTGTAGTCTAAGTTTGAACTTTTACTATTACTGGTAGTAAGTACTACCATCATTGCCTGAATCCAGTTTCCGCTTCTTGTCCTTAAATTCTTATTTGTTTGTTAATTGATAAATTGTCTAGGTAATCTTGTAAATTCTGTGGAATGATCCTGATCTATATTTGCATGTTTGATAATACCAATACTTTCAATCCTCAAATTCAGGTTGCATTGGAACCTCACAGTATTTCAGTTGAAGATGATCTCAATGACGCCGCGAAGAAAGTTGAGGTACAATCAGTTAAACATAAAAGCTCTGTTAATGTGTCCTCATTCTTCCAATGACACCTAATTGACTTCTAATAATTGGAATAGGATGAGATGAGAGCTCAGACGGAAGGTCTTCTAAATCCGGAGCTCCTGCAGCAGTATGCCATTGTTGGTAGGGAATCAGACTTGGAGAAAGCTCTGCAAAATGGAGCTGGGAGGATCCCGTCTGGAGGTCTTGTCAGCGTGAAATCCAGCAGAGAAATGTCCGAGAAACGCGGAAAGCAGAAAGATGGTCAAGAGAGTGGGAAAAGGCAAAAGAAAGATGAGCGTGGCTCCAAGTCGAATAAGAAACGGAAGCATTAGTTCATGATTATTCGAAGAGGAGGCGCATGAAGATTGCCCCGATTGAGGTTTTGCAGTGGGAAGGCAGTGGCCAAAATGTTCTGTAGATTTTTCCTTCAGAAAGTAATTACACCATTTGATTGGTGAGCAAAGAGAAGCGGCCTATATTCGGGAAAAAAAAAAAAGGAGGAAAATTTTGAGCTTATCAGTTTTGTTTTATTTTCGACTTGTTATTGACTGTACGGAAGCTAATGACAGAAATCTCGCAGTCCGTCTGAATGAAATTATCGACGAGTCCTGATTTAGTCCATGTTTGACTTGCATGAGTATATCCTTCGTTCCCCTTAAAAAGATACATCTTTTGCGTTGAGGCCTTGCTCGTCTTGCAACATATTCATCATTGGTGTTGTATGTAATTAAGTTGTTAAAGCAAAAGACTGATTGCTCTAAGTATGTTTATTGCAAAACCCTTTTAACTATGTCCAAATGATATTATTTCAATTTTTTTTTATTTTATAAAAAATATATATCAATTTTTACTTATATTTTTACCTTATTATGTAGAATTATAATTTTAAAGAACATGCTGCAAGTATATTGTATATCGAGTACAACATTTGTACACCACTATATCTAAAATTATATTATGCGCCTTTTTTTTGGGTCATGAATTATCTTATGCACCCCTGTTTTGTACTTATAACTCTTGTGTCCTAGTAAGCATGAAATTTATATCTGAAAAGATGCAGAACTAATTAACTTTTTCCGGTAATTATAAATTCATATTTTGAGAGCACTCAAATTAGGTTGAGAAGAATTTAAGAGCTTAAATTAATTACGTATGATGTGAAAAAAAAAATATGCGTTGAAAAAGCCGCATTTGAGAGCATAAACAAACTTGATAAGACTAGTTATAATAATTTTGATCAATTTGATATATAACTTTTCATTCTCATTAATCATCAATAGGGGTCTTGCTTCTTCAAACAATACAAGAGTTTATCCTCATACGTCTGAGTAGCGTTTTGTGGCCATCAATTGGGAAGGATTGCCATTCAACCGTCCAAAGCAAGCATCAATCATGAAACTTTTTATTCCCAACATTAATTTAAAGCATAAGGTAATTGTAAAAGTCAAAATGGAAAAAAATTAATAGCTTGAACAAGAGTTTTTTAGTTTTGTTTAAAATAGTAGTTAATTAAATTTTGAATAAGGGAAACACACCCATTCCGGTCCATCCTTCTGCTTGTCGTTCAGGGTTGGAATTTGCTCGTTGATTCTCCGGGGAATCTGGATCGTTGAATCCATTGTCCAATTAATTGATGTTTGTTGATGTTCATTTGTTCGTCGGTTCGCTCTGATTAATTTAGTCAAGTCGGATCGGCCCATTAAGGAGTAAAACTTTTTCAGTGTTGATTTTCTCCATTCATAAGACTTGAATCGGAAATCTTGCTTAAGGGGAATAAGCGCTGAATCGATTGAACCAATCCATGTCGGTGGCACTACTGTTTTGTATTGTATTATTCTGTTTTCATTACCGGCCGCTTGCCTGAGGCACACGTCACAGGACTTCTAGTCGCCTTAATGAATTCCTTGAATATAAGCAAATCGTTTGGCTTCTGACGAAAGTTGCTTAGCAAGTCATTAGTATATTGTCTCTCTCCCACATACACACCCCAATACAAGAATTCTGGTTTTACGACTGCATTTATTTAGTCTTCATCAAACTTTTAGATTCATTTGTCACGTTGGGTTCAATCCCCTAAATTCTTTTCTTTTTTACTTTACCCATTTTTTATAATAATTCAAAATTAGCATAAATTGTTTTTTTTAATGTTTTGTTGCATTAATATTGATCATACTAATTCAAGATTAGTACAACTTGCTAAAATTCTTTTTATAATCTTATTACGGGTAACATAATATCCACTAATATTTTTCCAGATAAGATATAATTACTCAAAGAATCAAATATGCTAAGTATATTATGATATTTGAAGGGAAAAAAAACACTTTTTTAATATAATATTATTACGTATAATATAGTATCCGCTAATATTTCTCAATATATGATATAACTCAAATAATCAAAATATAATGAAAGAACTCAATTCATCGAAGGCAAATTATTTTTCGATCTTATAGAGCTATCTTAATTATTTAAATGATCAAATTCACAATGTCATCATCTTATTCTTTTTCATTTTATTATAGTGAAATTGACATAAAAAAGAACTTAAAATCTCGGGGAGTAAATCACAGACCTCGCCGGTAGTCCAGCTGCACGGATAGTATTTTGAGACCGAGAACTAACCCAAGGCAGGTTGCATGGTGAATACAGGAAGAGTGGTGCAGTCTGGTTACAGACTCGAACCGAGATGTCCCTGTTCATGAGCCACAGGCTAAATCCCATGGAACTGTACATTCCAACGAAAGAGTGAGATTCCGGCCTGCGCTTCAGCAGGAAACTTGTCCCTCCGATCAATACCTAACTGCAGCCAGGAATCATCTTCACACCATTCTTTCCCATCTGCTAATATCCATTGGTTTGATACCGTGTGGACCGAGCAAGTCCACGATCGTCATTGATTGTAGGGATGGATGATCTTGTCGGACTCAAAGTCTTCAGTAAGCTTCAAATCATATGACCAAGTTGGATTTTATATGAACTGAATGCCGGGCAATCCAATTTGGTTTGCTATTCTGTTCCCGCCTGGCACTGACTCGGCGATTCACTAGGCTTGGTTTCTTCATTCTCTCATCTTCTTTTCAGGGAGTAATTCGAGGTCAAGCGATAACAAGTAGAGAAGTACGTGCTTCCTGAGATTTGTCTCTCTCTCTCTTGTACAACAAGATGCTTCTATCTGACCTAGGCACGATGCAAAATTTCCTACTTAATTAAAGACAATGTAGACAGCATCAACAAACAAAAACAAAGCAAATGTAGTAAAACACATATATAACTTGTCCCGGTGGTTAAAGGGAGTCATTTTCTTGTTGAAATTTCATATTTAGATCATCTTGAAAACCATGCATAAGAATACTTCATGTGGCCGGACTGACTTGTTCCTTCAGTTTGCAGAGTGGTCATTTGGAGTAGCCGGATGAAACGCCGACACCCAAGTTATAAAATGAAAAGAGTTTTGTTTCTAATATCAAATGAAATTGATATTGATCTTATTCTTGCAAATCTCTCTCTCAAAGTAATTATTCTAATTGTTGAATTAATGCAATTGGTGCTATGTCGAGAAGGCAAAGTGCAGTTTTGACCACCGGAGCAAAGTTTCCTGCATTCTGGGTCTGTACGTAGAAACACTGCACTACAGTCACCCTCTTATCAAAGCACAAGGGCATTGTCCTTGCTGAAATAGAGGAACCCCAACTCCGCTAGTGGAAATTTATTAAGGAGTATTTACCTAAAATGGTCCATGATTTGCCGTTTTGTCAAATCTATCATATACTTTTTTTTTTGTCAAATCTATCCCATGGTTTACTTTTTGCATCAAATCTATCCCGACGTTATCTTTTCCGTCAACATCTAACGGTGTGCTGACGTGGCGCCTACGTGGCAAGTGTGGCCCACTATCTCTCCATGTGCCACGTCAGCACGGCCGTTAGATGTTGACGGAAAAGATAATGCCGGGATAGATTTGATGCAAAAAGTAAACCATGGGATAGATTTGACAAAAAAAAGCATGGAATAGATTTGACAAAACGGACAAACCATGAGCCATTTTAGGTAAAAACCCCATTTATTAAATACTGTTAACATTAGTAACATAAATTTTCGGTTACAAAGGAGGCTCAAGGCATAAAATAATGAAAGGGAAATCTTAAATAACTAATAAAGGGACACGAATAATCTCACTAGGTATCGAATCTATGACATCTAGGTCAACAAGCGAAGGTTTGCGTCACTGCGCTGCTCTTTTTTTATTAGTAACATGAATTTTAATTATTTGGGTCACATATTTTCCTTCTATAACCAAACGCAAGTATAATCTGACTTCCATCTAAATAATAGGATTAGAAAGATAAATGTTTAAATAATATTTAAGTTAATAGTTTATGTGAAGTAAATTAAAATCTATTATTTGCACGGAAATTCTTTCCTGTTAAAAAAATTCAAGTGCTATATAGATACTAGAACACTTGCATGCCTTCATTAAAAACAAATATTTAATTAAAGTTTTAATGAAAAATAAATTAAAAATATAATTGCTGGGGTGTTACCATTATACACCATTTTTCAAAAAAAATTGAAATGAGGACTTCTCATTTAATAGCTCTTCATATGAATAAAATGTATCCATAATTTCTACTAAAATGACGATGATGATGATTATTATTATTATTTCTACTAAAATGATCACTACTGCTGCTGCTGCTATTCCTTCTACTACCACTGCTGCTGCTACTCGTGCTACTAACCACTACTACCACCACTACTACCACTATTACTACGACAACCACGACTACCACTACTATCATCACCACCACCACTACTACTACTACTATCGAATTTATATATCTATATATAAATATTTTTTAAACCAAATGGGATAGTTGTTGGGAGGTTATTATTATTGTTATTATTATTATTATTATTACATGTATATATCTATATATAATTACTATTAAGCCAAATTAGATAATTACTGAGGAGATTATTATATATTTTCTAGTTTACACATTAATTAAAAATAAAACGAAGTAAGAATAAACATATGAAAACGAATTATCAATTGAAATTTTTTCAATAATGACTAAGAACAAATTTTGTGCAACATGCAGGCTTATAGATTAGTTATTTATAATATTGGGTTGGTTTTTCTAGAAAGTATATACCAAGAAATATTATTGTTTCGGAAAATAAGTACTATATTTACGTTAATTAGGTCAATTTTAAAATACTACTAGAGGATGCCCAAGTTACACGCGGAAGGCGTACCTCAAAATGAAAAAGTTAGATTTCCGGAATCGGTTACTATTGAATCACAAGTATTGGAAACAAAATTTGGACAAAAAAGAAGTTATAGAATGTGAAATTGAGAGTTCATGGACGATAGAGCAAAATAAAGAGATAATGACACTAGGAAAGAAAAGAAAAGATGAGAATTATATCAAATGGATAATATTATCCTTAAACTTTTTTATATTATTTTGAATTGTATGATATTTAAAGTAAGAATAAAATGTTATTTTCAACCTTTTAACCATCGTACAAATGTGGGGTTTCGAACATTTACTTAAATAATAGTATTAGATTTGTAAGGAAAAATAAGAACTATATAAATGATTAATACACTTGGTAACATGAGACAAAATCCCAACAGAACTTTTGGAAAAAAAATAAACAGCAAATTGACGAAACTATTTAAAATAATTTGAAAGTTTCTTTTGTAGTTTTTTTTTCCCCATACGTCTAATGATGCTTATTCATTCATGTAGTTGTTTTTTTTTTTTTGCTAAGATAATCATTCGTGTATTTGAAGGACAAGCATTGTGTAAAACGGAATAATATCATGAAATATCATTGATTCATTGATCCAATTCCTTTTGTGGTCCATATGCTTTCGTTTATTACGCCATATCATTTTCAGTTTTGGTTAAACATAATACACTATACTCATGAACTGCACAGATTTTGGCCAAAAAAAAAATGCACGGATTGATTTGAAACTATATGCAATTCTCAGTCGATGCAAATTGCTGCCAATAATATAAAACACCACCACCATCGCAAGCTCTGAAGCTTATTTTAATTTGGGACATAGATCTCAAAGCCATCCGAAATGGAAGATTAACTTTCGGCGACAAAAACAAAGCACTGAATTACAAGGGTCCTCTCTTATTTGACTGGAAAACCCGGGGAGAGAGCACGAGCAACAAATAACTCAATCCTTTTCTCTCGTCCTGAACAATATCATAAACCGATGAAGAGAAAATCCCCGACTTAAATGAAGTTCCTGACGTCGAGAGACTTCACATCTACCATCTGCTCGTCCTTGAATTCTTCCCTGCAGTACAAATCAATGCCATGTTAGAACATGTATGACTTGAATCCCGAACTCTCAGTCTCAGGAGAGACCGTTCTTAATCAACCAGCTATATAGGATCAAATTGATAACCATTTCTAATCAAGGAAAGTCCTAACAAAATCAAACCACCACCACTACCGTAACAACTAAGACAAACTATACAAAGGGTGGCATTTATCTTCTGGCTCAATGAACTTCCCAGTCTCAAAGTTGCAAGATCTGAAACAATCATGGAGTCAGAATTGCTAATATGTTCAGTCTTAAAACTGAGATAATACAAATATTTTGAGCGTCTCATGATGATCTAAGTCAGAATAGAGGTATGAAATGTAACCAAAATCTCTTTCTCCCAATCATCTTGTGATAAAGAAGAATCCGCAAGATTTTGCATATTCGATACCCACAGAGATGCATGACAAGCGTACCTCTTTTTCTGAGTTTCCATTGCTTCAAGAGCATCTTTCTTGAGCTCCTCCAATTGGGCTTTGGCAATTTTAAGCTCTAGTTGCTCTTCATACTTTGGAAGATCTTCCTTCCGAATTCCAAGCCTAACAAATACACAGAAAAATAGCAATTAAAAAACAGTCTTCCCTGCTGAAAGAAGACAGGCCAACTAAACCAGAAAAATCTTAGTTAAAAAGGCCTAAAATATGGACCCAATTAACAGATGTGGGTTGTCACAGAAGCAGAACATGCATACACAAATCGTATAAGGCTCTGCAATTCAATTCCCCACAAAATCATTTGGATGTATCATAACAGTGGAAATAAGTCAAAACAAAACCATGCAAATACACACCAATATGCAATTTCTACTGAAGGGATCACAAGATATGACTCAAATATGCATTAAAAGATTGAGAAAGAGGGAGGGAGGGGTAGGATCTGCAGAAGTATGAGCTGCTCCACAGCACAATAATGCCTACACAGTCTTTTGTGATTGCTAGGTAACTCCATTAAAAGGAGGACAAATTACAAAATAGAAGATGATGAAGTCTTACTTCTTGTTGATCTTATCAAATTCAGCCATAAGAAGAGCCATTCCCTTCTTGTCATTCCTCAGCAGAGGTTTCTTAATTTCTTTCTCTATTTTCTCCAGTGCATCCATCATCATAGCCTCTGCACCCAGTTCATCAGTAAGCCCTCTCCTGCAGCAAGCAATTGATTTAGATGAGATATCTGACAGTATAAATTTGATTTCTACGGACATTCCACTAGAACTCCAGTTATGACAAGACTTGCATATGAAAGCTTAGGAAGAGATGCTTCTCGCCTCTGCTTCCATGAAACAAAACCTTTAAAAGCAGAAATTAGAAATGGCAGTGGGAGAGGGGAATGTTAGCCCAACTTAGGATATGACTGGCCCCCAGTAAAAGGTAGCAGAGAATGTATAAAGTAACACAACTTTATGTCAATGTAACTCAAAGATATAAAACTGCAATAAGGGTAGATCGATGAAAACATACTTCAGCCGAATTTCCCTCAACATCAGGAGATATGTGCGAGCATCCTGAATATCTGCTGTACGCGATTGAATTGTAAATTGGATTCTCTGAGATTCAGAGAAACAGTCTGCCCTGCAAGAGACAAAAGCTTGTTGGTCAGTTCTCCTTAATTGCAATTATAACAACTTAACTATGATCTGAATTGGCACAAAGGGTACATCATTGTGTAGAACTTTCAACTGTTATCGGATTAGTAATTTCTAACCGTACCAATGACTTACTTGACAAACTACTCCCTAACGATTGCGATGGGTGTAAATTTTCATCAGCAGCAAAACTAACTGAATTATTCATACTACTTGAGTTGAGGTGGAGGCAACTTCATCTATATCCTCATGGAAACACCCATACAGAAAAAGTAGTACTCAGCAAACATGGAACCTTCATTAAAATGGTGCATTTACACTTATTTCCTATAAAAAGATTCTGATGCGAGAAAATAATGCAATATATCATTATAACTGCAAGAACATTTGTCTAGCAGAATAGATGTTAAATCATTAAGGCAATAGAATATTTACTTTTCTCTTATCGTCTTCATAACCTTGGCATATTGAGCCACAGCAGCTTGATCATCGGGATCAATGGTGATCTTTTCTTTCCTCAGAATCCCAATGGCAGTCTCAAATTTCTTCTTAACCTCCAGGAAGATGTTCTTCAACATCTCTGATTTAGCAGTGGCCAAATTAGTACAAAATATTATCAAAACATAATAGACTTGTTTTCTAAACATAACCTAATGAAAAGTAACCAACAGACGTAAATGGCCGTTCGTGCATAAAAGAGTCAGGTCATTGTCCACTTAAGAGATTAGCATTTGTACGAATTCAAGGTTTGATCTGAGAACTCACCATCTCCCTTGAGAGCAGGTGGAGCAGCTTCTTTGGCAAAGCTACGGACAGGAATGGCATATTCCTTCTGTAAAATGATTTGACTTCCATATAGCTGTACAATCACAACCAAACACATGCCATCATACTATAGCCTAAGGAAGAAAATATATTACTCCAACCCTGATCCAGCAAAAGGAACCTCATTCAGTGAAATGAAAATGGGCATCCCCACTATATACTCGAGGACACCGAAGACATAGAACGCCTAAAGCTTCATAGCAGCTAGTTGGGACACTTAAATCCGGCGCTTGAACATAAAGCAACCAACCAATGCTCATCAACTTGAGCCTGATTAGATTTGATATCCATCGTGTTTCTGCTCGTTACTCACAGTTCCACATTAATCCCTATCTTCATCCTAAGTTCACCTTCCCAAATGTTTTACTGCCGCGAGATATATGGAATGAAATGAAGAGATGAAAGCCCCAGTCAATCAGTTCATCAATTATCATAACAATAGCACGCGTTTCTACACCACTCCACTCACGCAGCATCTCATACCTACATTCCTACCAGCATTTCCCAAAATCAACAAAGAAATGCAGATGTGAAAAAGAGAAAAATTCCAGCAAATCTAGAAACCGAAGCACAGTTCGATCACACTAAATCTGACCAAATTCCAAAAAATCTGCTCTTTCCATTGGCTCAGAAACGGACTTTTACGCAGCTCAATCCGAACATCAGATCCAAATTAGCATCGATTTCTCACTGATCACTGAGAAAGCCAGCTTCAGCTGGCCGAAAATGCTGATGCAACCGGAGGAGACGAATCTCAAGGGCGTATGAGGGCTTCCGTGAGTGGAACTGTACCTGTCTGGACTTGGATAGTAAGCGAGACGTGAACGCCATGATCGCCTTAGTCTCCCTTCGTCGTCGTCTTCTCCAGAGAAAGAGGGCTTCGGTTAGGGTTTGGGTCCGATTCAATTGTTCGACTTCGACGCTTTCTATCCGAGGCCACAGGATGAGCGAAGTGGGCGAGTCGTAGAGGATAATTTCTCCGCTGAGCCCCACCGTTGATCCTTGTCTGTTGTATATCAACGGCCAGTGGCAGTCAATGCAAATCAAGAAAGAAAAAAAGAGAAAATAGAAAATTGACCCGGTAAATGAGGACGGGCTCATTTTAGATGGGCCCGATAGGGGCCCAATACCCGGCCCACGTTCAGATTCTCCAACGGGGGAGAGGAGAATGTACTGCTTAATTGGATGAAGAAGATTCGGCCCGTCGTACGTCTGATAGAGATTAATGACATCCAAACTAGAGGTGATTTGTTGTGAATCAAATTTAAGAAGAAAAATGAGCAATTCAAGAAAAATATCATAGATAAAACTTATCTTTAGATGAACAATCTTCTCATTGGATACCAAAAATACTTGGTCACTTCCGTGGATCGATCTAACAATGATGTAGACCTTCCAAGCTAGAAAATGATTTCCATTTCCATCATGCATAAAACTTCAAGAAGACATCTATATCTATATGAAAGCAATATTGAGGTGAGTCCGACCAGATGATCTCAGAACGCTCCATTTTCGAATGGAATTTTCTCGATTTTTTGTGCTTTTTTAATTAAATTATTTAAAAAGATATAGATATAAATTTTGTGGAATCGTTCATTATTTTCTCTATTTTTTAGTTTTTCTTTAAAGAAGAATGTTTAAAATTTCTGAACTTTTTAAAAAGATATACATATAGATTTGTAGATTTGCAAAACCAATCGTTATTTTCTCTTTTAACTTTCTTTAAAACAAAATTTAATTTTTTTATTTTTCAATATTTTTAAAAGAGTATAATTAATAATTAATATATTAATGTTAATATGTTATGGATGATATATAGTAATGTGTACCGGGAAGGCAGTCCTGATACACATGATCATATATATATGTGTGTGTCTGTGTGTTAATGTATATAATTAATGATGTATGCGGCTTTTCATTCATATTTTTACTTCCTAAGCATTTGGTAGGTGTGTGATACAACATTGTTGTACGATTTAGTAAATAAAGATAATATTTTAACATTGATAATAAAGATAATGAATTTGTGAATATATTTTATAGATATAAGAATCTTATCTATCTATCTATAAAACAAATCAGAATATATATTTTTTAGATTTTGTATGATATGTTATAAAATAGGAAGTATTACTCATAAACAATGGCCTATTCAATATTCAAAGAACACCGCTACCACACATATGTTCTCAAAAAGTACGTTTACCAGTAAATGTAAATGTTAATTGTTCTATTGTTATTATTTCACTTCAAATTCTTTCCTGCATGCACTTAAATTTATACAAGCAGATATCATGCTTTGATTTTTCTTTTATTTTTACGGATTTATGAAACTCTTTTTGCGGGTCCACTAATCTGGGGAATTTTTTTCGGTTACTAATATGGGGGATTGATTAGGGGAAGTTATCTTTTATCTTTTTGACGTTGAAGAACTATTAAAAGATAAACAACCTACACTTAGCTAACATCTCACCACAACCTTCATCAATCAAAAAAGAATCATTGTTCTTAATTTTTTGTTTTTTAAATCTCATATTCTTTTTCCTGATTGATCATGTGAGTTGATGTGTTTTTTTTTCTTTTTCCACAATTTTAATTTTATTAAAATAAAAAAGAAAAATATATATGACGTAATATCCAATGCACCACACGGGGTACATGACTAGCATATATATGAAAATAAAGTCTCAAACTGAATTCTCATGTCGCCACATCATCAAAAATAGAAAAACAGTGCTCTATCGCGTTGCCATATCATCATGAAAATATAAGAAAATTTTACATTTTCTTATCGTGAAAGTATTCTCATATAGATTGTCAACATAATATATAGATTATATCCACATATAGCCCAAGGAAATATATATTTTATGCACCAGGCAAAAATATATAGATTTTATATACATTGCCCAACGTATAGATCATATACAATGGAATAATATAGCCCAGACTCATATATACCATTTGCATATAAATATATATATGTCGTTTGCATATATGTGTATTTATAGTGTTTATAGATATAAATTTATATAGATGCCATTTAAATTATGCAAAAATTATTGAATTTCCATTGGATTTATACGGACCTGAGCCATTTTCACTTAAAAACTCAAGCTGATAAGTGGTGATACCTGAGTCTCATATAAATCAATGGTTTTCTTTCATTTTTTCCATGTGGGATTATAATTCCCAACACTCACTATCACGTATAAAGTGTGGTCTATTTCTGCCTATAAGTTGTCATGTGCCCTTAAACACCCTGTCCTCGATAATTGACCTCGAGTCGGGTTCATCTTTCGTACTCAAGCAAGGGGGGACTAGACAGAAGGCGCTCTTTTTGGCTGCCCTCGGGCATACTAAGCTTGGTGTGGTGCGGGTGCATGCGCATAAGCGCGTGGGTACGGATACGCGTAACCTAGGCTCTGATACTATGTAAAATTCTCACTAGGCCTATAAGCGATTGAGTCCATTTTCAACCCAAAAGTTTGAGCTTTTGGGTTGGAGATGAATCCAATAGCTTATAGGCCTAGTTGTATTTTATATGGTATTAGAGTGAGTAATGCTTCTACGCGCATGTGTGTGGGTTCACGTCACTTCATTTGAAATGTCTCATTGTCGATGGGCAGCCAAAGTGCGCCTATGTTTGGTCTGAGTGTCGTCCCCTCTCCTTTCGAGTACGGAAGTCCAATCTCGACTCGTAGTTAGTTCTTGAGAACGGGTTATTCTAGTCCACGTGGCACGTGGTGGGTGTTAAGAGTAAAAATCCAACACGAAAAAACCAAAAAAAATCTAATGGGTTTATAAGAAATTGGGTACCACAATCTATCAGCTTGAGCTTTTAAGTGGATATGGGCTCAGGTCCGTATAAGTACAGTGGAAATTTAATATGGTATCTGAGCAAATTATGCTTTTGCACGTATGTGTGGGCTCACACCATGCCAAGACTAGTTTTGAAGCAGTCAAATTGCACATCATCTTAGTGCGGCTCAAGTGTGGCCTCATTATCAATTATCCCCCCTCCTCTTGCCCAAGATGTAAGAGAAGTCCACCTCGTGGTTAAGTTCCGAGTACATAAGTTCAATTCCGGCTCGTAGTCAGTTCTTGAGAGCGGGTGTTCAAGTCCATATAACACGTATAGGTGAAACATCAAAGTCACACGTTGCCATGTGAAGGTGAATGTTAAGACATATTGTCCCACACGGAAAAACTAAAGAGAAATCCACGGGTTTATAAGTGATTGGGTATCCCAATCAGTTAGCTCGAGCTTTTGAGTTGGAAATGAGCCTAATTGCTTATAGGTCTAGTGAGAATTTTATAAAAATATGTCTTTTTAACTCTTGATCTATATATATATATATATCCCATGAAAAATCATAAATTCAACATATTGCGTGGATTTTCTAAAGAAAAAAAACGTTTTGGTGCGCACGTGAGTAAGGGTAATTATGACCTTTCATTCCCATTAAATATGATCAAGTGCGTGCCTAGAAAAGGCTAAATTCATACTCCCATGGGACATAACTGATTTATTTATTTATCTTTTTTAATGTATAATATTATAGATTTTGAGATGCTATCATGGAATCATATGATAAAAGAATTAAGATCTAAAAAGATACATTTAAAATTAGAGCGAGATTCATAAGACTGTGAGATATCGTGAAAACAAGAAGTAATCAAATCGTTAATTTTGACATGATTTTCCTTGATGAAGCGGTATACTTTGCACTTTTTGACTAAACATATTTTCTGTCAGTACAAGATTTAATTATTTATTAAATTATTACCTCTAATAAAATTAGGATTCATTAATGCATGCAAGCTTAAGAAAGTCTCAGATCGATTTGTTTCAACCATTACTTCGTGAAGGAGGCTTTCACACCGTCAAGAACTTCAAGATAATTACAGATTCAAGCACCGCTCAATAAGTGCTGATGTAAAGTGAATCAGCTTTGTCCAATCGATATAAGTAATAATGCTGCACTTTTCTTTCTTAGATAGCCATTCTTATTTCCTTTTAATTACATCATATTTGCAAACTGAAAAGATATTTATTCTAAAATTTAAACTTAAATAACAATAAGTATGCATTTCAAAATGTTTAGAATAATTACAATGATAATTTCTTTGAAAAAAATATTTACCAAATATTAGAAATCTATGCGACACCCTTCAATTATGGTGTGGCATCACAGATACTAGTAGAGGTATCACAGTCGAAGAGCAAGTCGATATGTTCTTGTTAGTTATTTCACACAGTATGCGATTTTCAATGGTGGCGGAAAGATTTCAGCATTCAAAGGAGACGGTGTCACGATTTATCAAAAAAATTGCACGCGAAATACAACAATTATCTCAAGGTTTTATGACACCGTGGAATGTTGCTGTCCAGCCGAAAATTGAAAATGACGAAAGGTGGCGTTTCTTTATGGTATGTTTTCTACTAATTTCATACTGTATAAAATTATTTTCGGTATACTATGTTCGGTACATATAATTATGCGTTTGTCATGCAGCATTGTATTGGAGCTATCGATGAAACCCATGTCGCTACATGCGTGCCCCAAGCGAACATAGTACCTTATCGCGATCGGAATGCCGAGATATCTCAAAATGTATTAGATGCTTGTTCACACGATATGATGTTTACATATGTGATGACGGGTTGGGAAGGTTCCGCACACGATTCAAGAATATTTTCCAAAGTTGCGTCAGTAGAAGGTTTTCCAGCACCGCGTGGTCGTGAGTATTTACTTATACATGCGACGGTTTTCTATGAAATTGCAACTCTAATTTAATTAACTTTAATTTTCCTTATGTTCTTTGTAGAACAATATTATGTTATTGATACAGGATTTCCAAATATACCAGGATATTTGGCTCCATACAAGGGGAAACGGTACCACCGGAGTGATTTTCCTCGGCAAAATTCGCCAACAACGGAAAAAGAGCTATTCAATCAGCGGTATGCGTCAGTGCGTAATGTAATCGAACGTTACTTCGGTATTTTGAAAAAGAGATTCGCCATACTGACTTTAATGACGAACTTCATACCCTATACACAAGGACAACTTGTCATTGCCTGTTTTGTTTTGCATAATTTTATACGCCGTAATAATTATCATAACAGATTATTTCTGAAGTACGACGATGTGTGGATGGATTACGATGAATTTCGCAATCATCCACTACAAGAAGGAAATAGAGTGGATATAGATATGAGTAGTGCCGAAATGAACGTTGTACGCGATCGTATCACTAATTGGTTATGGCGTACAGAGAGATGAGTGCGATGACATGCACTTACGTGTTGTATTAGGAGTTGTCTTATTTATTATTATGATGTGACAAATAAATTTGCACGCATTATATTAAATGACAAGAATGAATGTATATAATTATTTTTGTACGTGTCTTTAACGTGGTTGTTTTACATTGTCAAATGTACGAAAGTTTATCCTACTCCTCTGAAAAGTTGCGACATCTTCATGTGGCAAAAGGCCAAGGAAAGCTGAAAAAGGAAAAAAAAAAATTTTAACCCGAAATGAGATTAGTATCAATTAAAATAAAGTTACAGACAATTCGTGGTCTGAAAAAATAACACGAACTGGAGCACAAATTTGTCCATTTTTCATATTGTTATATTCCTATTCCTAAAATTAATGAAGAACAGGGCATTTGTTGAAAAAAATTTCAACCGCCCATTGTTGACCGGGCGATTGTGCTGCAGGCTGGGTCCCACAGGAAGGAAAATACTGGCCATTGTTATCGGTAGTAAACCAGGATTGAGCAGAATTGAACAACACTTCATTTTCCAAACCGCCTCTTACTCCCCCAGCAGGATTGTACCGTACACCCCCTGGTGATGCATGTGTTCTGAAGTTTTGATCACAGCAACAGCACATCTCATGGTCCCGCAAAGACTTTGACCATTGAAGTCTTTTGCCCGACTTTCTCTATCACCCGGGTGATGCATGTATTCCGAAGTTTTGATCGCGGCAAAATCACAATCTCATGGTCCCGCAAAGACTTTGACCGTGGAAGTCTTTTGCCCGACTTTCTCTATCACCCGGGTGATGCATGTATTCCGAAGTTTTGATCACGGCAACATCGCATCTCATGGTGCTCCCGCAAAGACTTTGACCATGGAAGTCTTTTGCACGACTTTCTCTATCACCCACATGTCCATGCAAAGTGAGTAAATAGTAAGGGAATAGGAGTCCTGAAGAGAAGACAACGACAGGTCTGACTCTTCTTCTCCCGCCATATCTACAATAACCCACAAACCAAAACTTACTACCATGGCCTTGTGACTTGAGAGATTCCATTCTTCACCTCAGCTGTATCAGTACCTCTCTCGCTTATGGCCACTCTCAAGCTTGCTTGTTTGTTGCTCCTACTCTTTGTGGCTGCATCCTTTCTTCGGCAGACAAGTTCCTACTCGATACGCCCCGGATCTTCACTTTCTCCGAGCGCCAGCTCTGTTTCATGGCCCTCTCCTTCTCGCCTTTTCCGGTTTGGGTTTTACCCTCAAGGCCGCATGTACGCCGTGGGGATATGGCTTTCGGGTAAGCCTAACAACACCATTACCTGGACTGCGAGTCGAGACGGTCCCCTCGTCAGCTCGAACTCGACAATCTACTTCGCGGAGAACGGTACACTAGTGCTCCGAACAGAGACGGGCAGGGAGATGCCGATCACGAAGGATCTCATTGGCCCTGCAACCTCAGCTTCCATGCTTGATACGGGGAATTTTGTGCTCTATGACAACTCATCTCAGGTGATCTGGCAAAGCTTCGACTACCCGACAGACACCATCCTAGGAGGCCAAAACCTGTCCAGGGGGGTTTCGTTGGTCTCAAGCAAGTCATTATTCAATCACTCGAGTGGCCGGTCCTTACTCGTGATGCAAAGCGATGGTAATCTTGTCATGTATCCCGTCAACTCCGGTAATAAGCCCGAGGATTCGTATTGGTCTACTGCAACTTTCAGTGGTACCTCTACCCAGTTACATCTGGATGGAAATGGAACTCTGCGCCTGCAACAGAAATACAGTGGTAATATCACAAAAATTATAGCCAACAGCTCATATATCGCCAATCGTAAGGACCTTGTCATTCATCGGGCAACTTTGGATAGTGACGGGAATTTTAGGCTCTATATGCACCGGTTCTTGAATGGGGATCCATCCAACCTGAATGTGTCCCTCACATGGTCGGCACTTGAAAGTGACTGCAACATCAAAGGTTTCTGTGGTGTTAACAGCTACTGTAACAGCTCGAAATTGAAAGATCCATGTAATTGCTTCCCTGGATTTGATTTCTTTGATCTGGGAAGCAAGATCCGGGGCTGCTATAGCAGATCCAACAAAGAAGAAAGATGCGAAGCTGAAAACCTTGATTTAAGTCGCATGATATTACGCATGGACCATATAAGGATTGGGGGTCATCCCTATTCCGTGCTGTCACATTCAGTTACAGAATGCGAAGAGTCTTGTCGGAACGACTGTCATTGTGAAGTAGCCCTTTATTTCAATGGAACATGCAACAAGTTCAAGCTGCCGATCATTTACGGAGTGATGATTGAGAGCGATGCAGCCATGGTTTTGGTCAAGCAATTGAATTCTGGACATGTGCCAGATAGGCCGCCCAAGTCACCACTTCCTCCTGGGGTCGAGCGCCAGAGGGCAGTCATTCTACTTCTTGCGGCAACCTTGGGCTCGGTTACTCTGTTATGCTCTCTTGCTGCGATACTCACCTTCTACATCTATCGAAGTCGAGTTCACAAATACAGGAAGCTATCCAGAGACTCGAACTTGGGTCTGATGAAAGAGTTCACGCTGCAGTCGTTTTCATACAAGGAGCTTTATGAAGCCACAGGCGAGTTTAAGGAAGAGCTTGGCAGGGACTCTTTTGGGGGAGTTTACTACAGAGGGTCCATGACGATACTGGGGGAAACAAAAATTGTCGCAGTGAAAAAGCTCGAGAGAGTAGCACAAGAAGGAGGAGACGAGTTTCGGGCGGAGATGAATATGACAGGGCACACCCATCACAGGAATTTGGTTCGACTGCTTGGTTTTTGCATGGAGGGATCCAGGAAGATTCTCGTGTACGAGCACATGGCAAATGGGTCACTTGCAGATCTTCTGTTCAACCCTGAAGCCCGCCCTTCTTGGAGAGAGAGAGTGGGGATTGCTCTGCAAATAGCGCGGGGGATCCTGTATCTACACGAGGAGTGCGAATTGCAAATAGTTCACTGCAACATAAAGCCACAAAATATCCTTATGGACGAGTTGTGGACAGCAAGGATCTCAGACTTTAGCCTAGCAAAGGTCTTAATGCCAAACCAGACGAATAAAATCCATAAAGTAAGAGGAACGAGAGGGTATGTGGCGCCGGAAGTGCAGAAGAATGGTTTACTATCCACCAAGGCTGATATTTACAGCTTTGGAGTTGTGCTGCTGGAGATCATCTGTTGTAGGGCCAATATGGAGGTTAATGTTCCCACACCGGATGAAGTTCTTCTTGCCACCTGGGTCACCAATTGCTATGCTGCCGGAGAGTTGCAGAAGCTCGTAAGCTTTGAATACGTGGACATGAAAAGCCTGCAGAGGATGGTCAGAGTAGGACTCCTATGTATTCAGGATGACCCGAATCTCCGTCCTCCTATCAAAGATGTGATACTGATGCTAGAAGGCATCATGGACATACCAAACCCTCCTCTCCCGACGCAGTCCTCAGATGTCCTGTAACTCGCCATATGGTGCTACTAGCTAACCAAGCTGAATTAAGACAGTGTTTCCATTTTCTGTTTTCACGGTTTCCTTTGAGATTTGTGTGCAAGTAGATTATGTAATAACTAGAAGAAACTGCGAGGTAGTCTTTCGATGTGTTGGCTAGCGTTGTATCAACTCATGTTCCTATCTAAATGTGCTTTGTTTTTCAATTCACATGGCTTCCAATTCAGCATTGGCGCATATGCAGTGTTTGCACGTTGTTTTCAATCCATAAGTTATGACCTTTAAAAACCAGTGTGTATGTGTGTATATTTTTGTTAGAAGCAAGAGTCGTAGGTCTGGTAACGGATAGAAGAGGAGGAAATAAATGGCACAAAAATCTCACCAAGGAAATTTGAACTCGGGAAATTTTGATTCTGGGTCGAGGGCTAATATCACTGAACTAAACTCCTATTCAAACTAAGAAATATTTTCTTTGAAGGGTAATTGTATGAACAACATTTCCTTGCAATAATTTCGGAAAAAAGGGCCTTCAAAGACTTGACTTCCATATTTTTCTGCAATTATTTAGGTACAAGGGCCCTCCCTCAGAGACTTGACTCCCATATTTTTCGGCAACCTTAAATTTGAGAGTCGTTCGAAATCCATGGGCCACCAGAATTCGGGCACGTCTCCTGGGAGTTTTATTAGAAAGAGAAACGAGAGAATGAGTGTGTAGGGAGTCGAGAAAACAACCAAGCCTCTTTTGCCCGTGTATTACACGGCGATGCCCTGTCGTGGGTGTGCAATCTTTCTCTTTGCCAATTTTTCTTTGGTTGCTTTGTGGATGTCCTTGGAAAGTCCAGCTGGAAGAAGAGAAAACAAAGCATCCACCATTGACTTGGAGTCAACACAAGTTGACAAAGTCATCACTGCAATTTCTGATGAAGACCTCAAAGTCTGTATGTCTGCTCTTTAATAAACTAAACTTCCGGAGGCATATTCACTCACATTTGCTCCGAACGCCATTCTCATGGCTCCCTGTCAAATTATCCTACTCTCTCTTCTGATTCTATGCCACCCGGCTGTAGGGGTAGAGCAGAAGAATTTCGCTCGAATAAGCTTGGGCTCTAAACTTTCCCCCATCATGAAACAGACTTCATGGTCCTCACCTTCTCGCCGATTCGAGTTTGGTTTCTACAACGAGAGGGACGGCTTCAAGGTTGGTATATGGCTCACTGGAAAGTCTCAAACGATTGAAAAGACCATCACATGGACCGCAAATAGAGATGATGACCCTGTCTCGCCGAATTCGACGATAGAGCTGACACCCGATGGCAAGCTGGTCTTGAAAACTGGCCTCGGTTCACATGAACTCATTGCTGACATATCCGGGGTTGCCTCCTATGCCTCCATGAGTGACTCCGGGAACTTTTGCCTACATGATAATGAATCTCGCATCATCTGGGACAGTTTCAATTTTCCTACAGATACACTGCTTGGAGGGCAGGTCCTCCCCCCTGGGTCCGAGCTGGTCTCAAGCGTATCTCAGGAGGTCCATTCCACAGGACAGTTCCGTCTCAGTATGCAGAGCGATGGGAATCTTGTCATGTACCCAGTTCACACCTTAGCAGTAGGAGTGGACGCTTACTGGTCATCGGACACTGCAGGCGACAACGGCATTCACCTGTATCTCAATTTTACGGGGAAACTTGCTCTAATTAACAGTTCCAATTCCAGGACAGTCAAGACTATCGAAGGTGGAGACTCAGTGGTTACTTCCTATGACAGGGACAGTTCCAACTATGAATATGGAGCTTCATCTACTGCAGGTTTGTTATCGTATGACAGCTCAGTTATATATCGGGGGACACTGCAGCACGATGGGCTTTTTAAACTATTTTCCCATGTTTTTTATGAGAAGGGTGATTACGGGACATCGCTAGAGTGGAAAGTGCCCGACGATCAGTGTGAAGTGAAAAGATTCTGCAGTTTCAACAGCTACTGCACTAAGAATGATGATACACCAGTCTGTCGTTGCATACCTGGTACCGATTTTGTGGATGGGGTTGAGGAATCAAGTCCTGCTCGTCTTGGGTGTCAGAGGAACTTCACTGAGGAATTTTGCGCAGGCCCCATATCAAATGCATCCTCGATCAACATTTTCACCATGGAGGACATGACTTGGGACGACCCTCCATACTCGACGGCTAAGATGGGAAAGGAAGATTGTATCAACTCTTGCTTGGAAGATTGCAACTGCGAGGTCGCCCTGTTCAACGATGAGGGCTACTGCAAGAAGCAAAAGCTCCCCTTGATATATGCGAAAAGGGACCAAAAAAACCCATCCACAGCGATTTTCAAGGTAGGAATGAAGGGTCTCAGGAGCAAGAACATGACTGACATCGCCTCCCCGCTGCCGGACCTACAGCCACCTCCAAAGGTTATTGAGAGCAAGGGATCCACTGTCCTCCTACTCGTGGTGACCCTAGGTCTTGTGACTTCCTCTTGCACAGCTCTTATTGTCGCAGGCATCTTCTTCTTCAAGCTCAGGATTTTCGAGTACGAGGAGCTGTTGGACTGTGGAGGGAATGAAATGGGCTTGGGAGGCGAGCTCACCCTGAGGTCATTCTCCTACAAGGAGCTCAAGAGGGCAACCAATGGATTCAAAGAGGAATTGGGGAAGGGGTCGTTCGGATCAGTCTACAAGGGAACACTGCATCGAGGGAGAAGAAAAACCATTGCGGTGAAGCGACTGGAGAAGGTTGTCACCGAAGGTGAAAGGGAGTTCCGAGCAGAGATGAGAGTCATTGGGAGGACTCACCACAAGAACTTGGTCCGGTTGCTTGGGTATTGCGCGGAACAGTCCAAGAGGCTCCTCGTTTACGAGTACATGAGCAACGGATCCCTTGCAGATATCCTATTTAGATCAGAACGCCGCCCCGAGTGGACTGAGCGGGTGAGGATCGCCCTCGACATTGCTCGGGGCATCCTCTACCTCCACGAGGGGTGCGACACCCCGATCATCCACTGTGACATAAAGCCACAGAACATATTGATGGACGAGTTCTGGACAGCAAAGATCTCAGACTTCGGCCTCGCGAAGCTCCTGATGCCCGACCAGACACGGACATTCACGATTGTAAGAGGGACAAGGGGGTACCTCGCGCCCGAGTGGAACCAGAACATCCCGATCTCAGTAAAGGCGGATGTGTACAGCTTCGGAGTCATGCTGCTGGAGATCGTGTGCTGCCGGAAGAACATGGAGGTGAACATCTCGAGGCCCGATGAGATAGTTCTAGCCTCCTGGGTGTATAAGAATTTCAGGGCCAGGGAGGTGGAGAAGGTAGTTAAAGGGGAGGAAGTGGACAAGAAGTCGTTGGAGAAGCTCGTGACAGTGGGGTTATGGTGCATCCAGGACGAGCCCGCTCTTCGGCCTTCGATGAAATCTGTAGTGATGATGCTGGAAGGGGTTACTGAGGTATCAATCCCTCCATGCCCATCTGCTGCTAATACCTTCAACTAACTCTGAGTACGACTCACTCAGAGGCTTTTGCTGCTTTGTCCTGTTACTTCCCCGTTTTTCTTTTCTGGTGTATTGTCTCCTCTCGTTGCTGTTTGAATGACTTCCTATAAAACTGATGAAACTATGAAAACAATTGCTGATGCAGATTTAGTTCAAATTTCCAATCAAAATTTTGGATTTCCGAGCCCGATCCGTATTCTGCAGTGACCTTGACAACCACCGGAAAAACTATTGTTCACATAACAGCACGTTAGCTATAATCGATTAAAAACCCGGAAATGACGCGAATATGGTTATGGGGTTTAGGAAAAAAACAATTCTCGGATCCACGCTCCTATGGGTGATTTCTGGTACCGTGTGTATGAATAGGAATTATCACATTATCTTAGCTGGTCCAATGCAAAGATTTTTCGGCCCGAATCACATTTTCATTGAAGTCTGTCCGAGGTTTTCCTAGTTTCAGGTACTTAACCGAACATATATATATCCTAGGAAAATATGGAGTAATGTAATCGAACCATTGCCTTCAGGGTACTGGACTTGGAACGGGAGATGAAGGAGCTATTGTTTTAGCCCTGTTGAGGCTCTTCAACTTATTCTATCATGTGAAAGTGTAGAAAATGACATGACGAATTGGGCAGGTCTAAGGGACTCGTCACTCGCACATGAAAATATTTTATTCGATTGAGTCGATCTCAACTTCTTGATACTGCACACTCGAGTCTCATTACAGTTGAATTAGCACGGCTATGGTGGGGTTTGTCGGAATATTTCCAAAGAAACAAACAATGCTGATTTTTTTTTCGATGTAAATCCTGAAATCTGGAAGTTCAATTGGATCCCGATTAATCTAGTCGAGCCGGGTTTGCTCACTAAGGGGTAAAGCTCTCCCAATATAAATTCTCTGCATTTATAATGACTCGAATATCATATATTACTAAAGCAGAATAAAAGTCGAATCGCCTAAACCAATCAGGTTGGTTAGGCCTTTTACCTTTTCGTTTGGATGGCTGCTAGACCAGTTGGCATGGTTAAACAGAAGAAGAAGCCCAATCAGATGTATAAGGCCGAAAGAACAACCATCATATTATATGCATCATAGGAGGAATAGAGCCCTTTGCAAATTTCACCAGAAGCACCACTGTAGTCCTTTTTTTTTTTAAGCTCACTTTTATTTTCCTTCAAACAACAAAGATATTGTTGAAATATCAGAGAATTTGCAAGAAGTAAACCAGTCTCCTTCAGTTTTGTATGTTTTGATGTAATTAATTTAACATAATACGAGGGGTAATTTTGTCCAACTAAAACTATAACTTCTACCCCCTATTTATCAATTTGTCCAACCGAAAATACGAAATTTTATGAGAATCTCAATTGTCAATTATAATCCTCTATGCGCTTCCAATTTTAATCTAGCAGAACAGCCAGATAAAACACATCTAAGTAGAACTTGACACGTCCAAAAGAAGCCATAAATATGAAACACATTATTTGAAAGACATAGCAAGATTGTGAGGGACGTTACACATTATATACTAATAGTATGTATATATATATATATATATGTTCAATTTAAAGAGGATTGTAAATTTGTGGACATGTACACGCAGGATCCCTTAGCAATTTGTAAATTCATTTGCAAAAAAGTGAGAACATAGTATTTTGAAATGCATGAAGGTAGTCAAACCAGGCTTTATAGTAAATCAGTCCATAATATATTGGATTCATATATTGACGGTTGACAAAACGATCTTCCAGAGCAGATTGTGAAGAAAATGTAAATTTTGAAATTGACATTTTAAGTTCTTCAAAGATTTATAATTACGACATATAATGGATCAATGTAAAGCTTAACACTCTAAATACTCTTTTTTTGTGGTGTGTACCATGGTATTCAAAAGTCTAATGGGGCCCTGACTAATCCAATTCGTGCCGAATCGGCTCAGTAAGAGGTAAAACTCTTATAATAAAAGATTTTCTCTATTTACGAGACTCGAACCTCAGACTTTACTCAAGAAAAATAAGTGCCGAGCCGTTTGAACCAACTCTTATTAGTTAATACTCTAATGCTTTTTGTCAACTGATACTGCCTTCCGCCTGACAAATTACTATATCTTTATGTTTCTTCACGATTCTTCCATATATAAATAAGAAATATATACTATTTTTTCTTTTCAGATAGAAAGACAATTTAGAAGTGTAAATTTCGTTTTTTTAACAATTTCTTTTTTTTTTAAATAGTTAGGGATTTCTAGAATCAAGGGAGAAGTTTAATCTTGATACTACATAAATCTCAACATTTGAAAGGGCATTTCCAAAGATCAACAATAAAAGTTTTTAAAAGAAAGTTTGAGAAACATGTAAAATGTTATTAAGATAAATAATTCTAGAGATAATATTTATTTCAACTTAAGTTGTTGACTAAATATATCATATTATATTTATATGAAGAAATCTAACCAGTTATACCATAACAAGACATATGCAGCACACAATTATGAATGATCAGATAATTATATACAATTGATTAGAAAATCTTGGAATAACTTTTTTATTGTATCTGTTTTTACCAGTCATCATTGAAATGGTTTTTTTTTTTACATTATAGTGTGAATGAAACACCTAACAAGCCTGTTGCTATCGGGAACATCAGTTGAATACTTCTTTTCGCTGAATATCATCAATTGAATACTTACAAAAATAAATTTTGCGGAAGGAGGTTTGATGCATTCGACAATAAGTTGCCGTCTTGAAAGAGTACTCAAAACCAGGAGGTCTTAGATTATTATCTCATTAATTTTTCCATGCTTTTTTTTGCTTGAAAAAGCACCAATGAGAAGAAAATCTATGTACTGAAAAAATAAGAAGAGTATTCCTCATAATAGTGTGACGAAGAAGTCGTCAAGTGAACAATTTATAAAGGATCACTTCTAGAAGATATCTCCCATATGGGCCCTCTATAATATGTTTCATTTTTTATTTTTTGGCAGATTTTCGGGAGCACTTCTTATCATTCACCAAAAACCAAAGACATTAAGAGACCAAGAGAAGAAAAAAAAGTATGTATAAAAATACCCGTTTCTGTGTATTAGGTTCATGAATCTCCATTATAATTGAAAAAATAATTTTTGTGCATCACTAAGTTGGAATTTAGAGCAGGCGATATTTTTCAACATTCTATAGATTGCGATGCGTCATGTTAAGTTCGAATTTCAACCAACTGCTAAATTGGTAATGAAAATCTAGTCAAATGTCAGCAAAATGCTGCCTAAAATCTGTTATTTTAAAGATTGCTTGAATCAGAAAATTCAAGAAATTAGTTCTGACCGTTAAAGTTGAAAAATGGAACTTTTGAATGCAACAAAAGCTACGTCAAAAGACTGATTGTATCATGCCATTTTCTGCACGCTGCAATTGATAACTAAGTGCCATAATGAAGGTTGTGTTTATCACAAAGTATACAAATCTAAGGGTCGAAACGAAATTTTTCACGTCAAATGACCACGCATTATGGATTGCATGGTAATGGTGTTTTCATTAATACTAATGTTGTGTTTGGTTGACATGGACAGGAATCCGACTATGGACCTATTACATAAGTAATGGCGATTATTTCATTTGTTTTTGCTCGTCGGAATTCCCGTTATGGAGGGTTGATCTGTAATAGCCACGAATTCTCTTTCTTTATTCACACATGGTAAACTTTATTACGTATAGTAATAAATTCTCATATTACAAATGTACTCTTCACTGCTCATTCTATTATGAGAGACTTGCCCCACACCCATCACTTCTATTGCCGCCCATTTGTTGCCTCTCCGGGTTCGCCACACCTATCTCCCGTCGTCGCCGTCAGACCCCCTTCGACGACCCCAGCTAACTATTTTGATTGCCCTCAAGTCAATGAAGCAAAATCTGGCCACGACCTGGCCAGATATGGCCTCGTAAAAACAAATCTGGCTTACCAACAAAAGTGTTAGTTGAGTGGTAAGCAGTTCACCCCTATAAGGAGGAGAAGACAAGTTCGAATCTCGGGAAGCGCACTGTTGGGAGGGAGAGTAATCTTTAATGTTCGATCTCTCGACTGAATTAGTCAGACCCCATTGGGCTTTTGGATTCCAGAGTACACACCAAAAGAAAAAAAAACAGATTTGACTTAGGGGAAGGTTTAAGCTCCGAGCAACCTAGGCACCGAGCCACCTAGGGCTCGCTAGCTACATTGCTGGACTAGCAATGGGCTCATGAGCCCATACATGGGGGTTGCGAGCCCTGGGCTCGGCGAAGATGAGCTCGGGTGTCTTGAGCTATTAGAGCCTTAGCCTCTTGAGTGGTCTCTTTCTCTAACATCTCGGGGACACCTGAGCTAGGGTTCGCCCCACCCATGGCCGCGACCTTCATGGCTAGGTTTGTAAGCCCTAGGTGGCTCACGATGCTAGGGCTCGATGAGATGGGTCCATCTTCGTCGAGCTCGAACTCGCGAGCCCGAACCAGATGGCTGTTTATGTAAATAAATCACTAAGCCTATAAATGATTGGACGCATCACTAACCCAAAAGCTCAAACTTTTGGGTTAAAATTAATGGGTCCAATTGCTTATAGGTTTAGTTGGAATTTTGATACGATTTCAGAGCAGGTTACGCTTTCGCGCGCCTATATTAGTTACACCATGCCAGCCCCAATTTTTGGAGCAGCCAAAGTATGCCACATCTTTGTCAAGCCTGAGTGTGGCCTCATTGTTAATTATCCCCCCTCCTCCTCTCGCCTGAGGTACAAAAAGAAGTCCACCTCTTGATTATAAGTCTAGAGTATTGAAGTTGGCTGACTCATAGTTAGTTCTTAAGGACATGTATTTAAGTTCGCGTGATACGTGTAGGTGAAGTGTTCAAAGTCATACGCAGTCACGTGAAGGCGAGTGTCGAGAGTTATATCACACACAAAAAAATAAAATAAAAAATCACGGATTTATAAGAGATTTGATACCACAACCTGTCAGCTTGAGATTTTACGTGAAAATGAGTCTAAATTCGTATAAGCCTAATAAAAATTTTAATCGTGTATTTCTCCTTCTTTTTTTTTTTAAATTTTTTGAAGGTTGAATATTAATCAGTTGTTTGAATTGCACAATTTATAAAACATATTTAAGTGAAAAAAATGTTATTTTCTTATTTAAAAGGAAATCTTTTTATATATTTGATGTTAAAAGTAACTATTAATTTTTTCAGTTTCGGTTACAAGAGAAACACATTAGCCTATTATAATAATTAACCTATTTTATATGATTCGAAGTCTGAGATTGAGACGTCTAATCTTGGCGCATGCACAAAATGTTCTATGTCTTTTTTTTTGAGAAAAATATCAATATGAGGATTCAGGCTGGAAAAATGTTTCTCGAAATTGGGATCTTACAAAAAACTGAATTTTGACTTTCTGGAAGCGAGAGTGCTAGTGCATGTATTTTCAATGCTTGAGGGGTGACTAATGCAGAGAAAGTGTCATTCAGTTTGTGTACTTTCCGCATCGCTATATTTTTTTTACTCCACCATTTATTTACTAGCTAACGAGCATCTTATAACTAACAAAATAAATTTTTAGTATCGGAACGAGGTAGAGTACTACTGCACTGAATTGATAGATGATGGTTCACCCAGTTTTCTCATTGGCCGATATTCGAGGCTCTGTCTTTTCCTTAACAAATTTCATCAGCTGGTTTGACTAACATTAATTAGTTGAATCTAAAAATTCGATCTCGAAGATTATCGCCATCTATGGAACCCAAAGTTGAAGATTGACCAATTGACAGGGAGGAATTTTCGTGTCCCGGGGTTGAGGATTTGTCTGAAGGGACAGAAGCATTACTTGCCCATCCATCATTTTCCGGATCTGACCGAACCTTAGCAAAAATGGTTATATCAGTAATGTCATATGTCATCATGCTACTGCATACGGGCTAGTAACAATCTACTCTGTATATATATTGTAGATTCATTGGTGAAATCGCTGAAAAACTAGATAATTGCCTGTAATATTATTTGTATAGTTGTATCACTTATCGTTGAGAAACACTTCGCATGGACTCATAATCAACTTAGAAGTTCTAGCTAGCCCAAAAAGAATGAAAAAAAGGAAAGCTAGAAGCCCTAACAGCTTGCATGAAATTTCAAACCAAAAAAAATAAAAAAAGAAGGAAAGCACGGCGGTGAGTCTCAATTTACGGCTTATTATTAAAGAGATTTTGCACAAATTTAATTCCATCGTTATTTCTCGAAGAAGCACTCCTTTTGGCTCTCAGATTATTCGTAGGTTGAAGAGTTGCGTTTGACTTTGACTATTCTTCCCTTAATTCTACAATATAATCATTATTTTTTTAATTTAATAATAAATTCTCTTACATTTTTTCTATACCATTATTATAACCAATTTTTCAATAATAAATTTCCCATTTACTTTTGCATACATATATATATATAATTTTATTTTACTTTTTCTTTATGTTAATAATAAGTTCGTACATCTATTTTTTCCTTACTACTATCACAATTAATTTTTTAATAATAAATTTTCTCATATATTATTACTTATTTTGTTTTATATGGGTGGAGTACAATAGAGTAAAATCCTACTACACAACCAAACAAACATAGACCTTTTTTAGTTTGGAAGAAAAGGAAAATAATAATGAAAAGTGAAAACTATTAATGGGGAGAAAGGGGGTGTAGTGGCAAAAAAAGAAAGGGGATGTAGAGAAGTAGGCTAGTGGTATACACTCTTATTTGGTAATTTAGAGAATTCATATTCAATTTTCGTGGTAGAACTATTTATATTCCTTTATTAGGTGTTTTATTTTCTTGTACTAAACTCATGTGTCTCTCTTACAATCGAAGGAAAATTATTAATTGCTCTCTAAACATTAAAGAGACAATTTTTTTTCCTAAGCACATTACCGTATAAAGGGGACCGTTATCTTATAAGTACGAATTTAATCTTAAAATCTCTTGATTTCAACTTGAGGCTTGGTTTGGGAGTGTTATTGCTGAAATAAAAGTACTAAAGTATAATTGCTAAAAAATAAATGCTGATTTTACAATAAGCAAAAACGTTTGAGAGGTAACAATTGAAAATTGCTAAAAAGAAGAAAAATGTAATTATTAATAATTGAAACATAATAAGCAGAAACATATTTCATAAGAACCTATTAACCTGCTTGAGAAAATCACGTTTGCAATCGTAATTTCGACCCAAATCACGTTTGGAATCGCAATTTGAGATCCATGTAAAAGGCTACATGTACGCACTTTGAAAAGTAGCAATGACTTGGTATATAACACCATTCGCACACCTAATAAGAAAATGTCTACTTTGCCCTAAGTTTGAGCTCCATGTAAATGAAGATATTTATTTTGACTAAATTTGTTAGAAAAGAACCCAAACCCGTTAATGTGAAGTTAAATTACTCTTCGTATTATTCATATTTATAAAATAATCTTCTTTAATGTTATGAACTTTTTAAGTGTTGTGTTTAGCGTTCTCCAATGTGTTATGAATTTATTAGTGTTGTGATTCATTTTTCTCGAAAATGTGATAATTGAATACTTTTTGCTATTTTAGACTATTTTGCATAATTAGATAAAATGATAAATCCGTAAAAATTATGTTTTCAAACATATTAATGGGTGAAAAGCGAACTTCCAAAGGGTACCTATTAATTTAGTGGGAAAGATTTGAAAATTTTCTTTAAAATTTTAATGAAATTGAAAAGGGGTTGAGATTAGATTTTCTTAATAGGTATATGGGAATAGGATGGAGATTACCATCCCATACCCTCCCCTAGTGCTATCCCTAATTTACACCGTCATCTATATATATAGTAATTTAAAGTACTTTCAACGAGAGTCTCTGACTCATTTGTTAAGAATCTTCCACGTAAGCGATCTTAGTAAATAAGAAGATAATGGTTTATTGTCCCTTCATGCTTCCTGCATTGACTTTTCGAATTTTTACTCCAATATCTTTATTTTTCTAGAAAGCACTCTCAAGTAATATCGTTAATGAATTTTAAATTTCCCAAAAGTTTTATCTGATAAATTACAATCCGCTTATGCGTTCTCCAAAAATGCAAATACGAGTGCAATGCGCAGGCTAAAAAACTAGTTGGTATTTATTTATAAAGCTTTTGCCAAAGATAATGACAATTAGTGCAAGGGCACCTTCTTCCTCCCCCATGACCATCCGATCCCCCACGAAAACAAGTTTAGCAGGATCAAACGGTCTCGGCGCATTAGCAAATCGCTGGTCCAAGTATTTGAGGACCACATTTCCGAGCCAGCAGGGACTCGCGCAAATCTATTGCCGGCAGCGGCTCCATGCAACATTACCTTCTTTCGGCAGCACATATGATGTGGGACCCATAGAGTTCTCTTTTGGGAATATTTACACTTGGAGTAAGGAAAATATTTGTTTGATTAAGGTGAAAATATATATTACTACACCAAATTCTTTTTTTTTAATTATTTGTTGATTTACTAATGTGGAGGTGAATAAGTGGTTCAACACTTATTCCTCTTAAATAAGAGTTAAGGAAGAAAATTTACGTTAGGAGAGATTTACTCCTCATTAGATAGACCCGACTAGTATAAGATTAATTGGAGTCCATTAAATTTCTAGATATCAAAGTATGAAAAAATTATTTGTTGCTAATTTTAAATTCAATCACATAGCACGAGCTGCATGTGACTGATGAAATACTCCAATATACGCGAAATTGACTTAGAGTGTGTTTGTTTTAACTTAATTATATAAGTGCTTAAAAGTTAGTTATAATGGAAAATGAATATAAGAAAGAGAAAAAGATAAGAGATGATGGTCTAAACTACTTAATCGTTAAGTAAAAAATTACTTAATGAAATAAGTAAAAATTTTTGACTTAATGAAATAAATCATTTTCCACTTATTGGTGCTTGTATCTCTCACAAAACTTCTCTTATCCTTATTCATTCCTCCGTTCTTCCAATATATTTCTTCTATTAACTAATTAAGTGCTTAATTTTTAAGCACTTAATTTATTAAACATCACCTTAGTAGATGCATATCTTCAATCAACGAAAAATTCATTTCGCGCCTCTTCCTTCTATAATAACATATTTGTGCTTTTCATTGCTGATGGTTGCTATCTTCAACCATACGTTCCGTCTGGGAAGATAAAAATGACTCGAACAGAGTGGCTGATGCAAGTTGCAACAAAGGGTTAAAAGACTCCGAGAGTTTGATGGTGTAGGGCTCTAACAACGTGTACAAAAATGGATATATATAACGAGGAGGATTAGTTTGAGAAAATTGTAAAAGAAAAAAGAAAAAAAGAAGATCGAACAGACGAGGAAAATAAGTTACGGAAGAGAAAATGGGGCATACGGTGCAAGATAGTACTTTGAATCAAGCAGCTTGATAAATTTGACAATGGTGTCTATTTAGAAAATCGACTATGATATGTCGCTTTGGTTGCTTACTTTGTTTTCTTTTTTAATGTCAGCTCACTGAGATCGTCTCCAAAAGAATTTTCCCCAAGCATTTTTTATTTATTTATTAAGGAGACCCATCCACTTAGTATAATAAAATAAGAATACTAACTAATTAATGAAAAGTGCGAATGTTCTTATCACAAAAATCAAGCTCGCAATGATTTCTCGACTAATAGACGATAGCACATCTCACTGTGGTATTTTTTTTTTCTCTTCCATAGAAAAAGTTATAGTGGAATAATATTCCACTACATGGGGAGTTGGACCTTTAAATGGCATGTGAAGGATTTTCCTATACTTCTCTTTGTCGGCTTTTTTCCCTAATATTCTTTGGATGATCATTTCCAATTATAATGAAGGCGCATGAATGGGGGTGTGACTGAGCTGACCCGAGTCGAGTATATATTGGTAAGCTCAAGCTTGGGTGAATTTGAAAAATGTCAAGTTCAAGCTTCCTTATGAGCTTGATCGAGCGGTAGAATCTTATTCGGCACAAATAGTTTGAAATTTCATTAATACAGTATAAAGAGCAAAAAAAAAATAAAAAATACATATATAGGAGCACTGAGGTTCATTGAGATTATACTGACTAAAATTATTAGAAGGAAGACAAAAAGAATATGTAATTTTAGTGCTTCCTCATGAGCCATATAAATGTGGTTAGCTCAATTAGATGATGCACATTTGCAATTTTAAGTGAGCTCATTTAAATCATAAATCTCTCGAGTCAAGTATTACTAAGCTCATCTCAAGTATTCATTGAGTCGAGTTTGCGTAACTCACGAGTAGTTTTAGCTTGTGTACACCTTTATCTATAGACCTAGTAAAGAGAAAGATAAAAACAAATAAATCGGCACATAAGAGAAGTCCCTCACATAATGCGAGATTTGAATTAAAATTTCTTATACTTTTAATGAAAGTGTGTATCACTTTATTATACTCTCTTTTACTGTTACATTACAGTTGACTTTTGGGAGGATTTTGAATTCACCTATAATTAAATGCAATTCTTGAGCAGATTGCAAGTTTGAACTCTCCTTTAAATTTTGTGAAGTCGCTAATGTTATCTTGACTAAAAGTCAGCAATCTCATCAATAATTAATTAATATCTAGGTCCTATATATACCATACCAACCCATAACAGTTCACATGCAAATATAAATACCCTGAAACACACCATACTAATTCTTGCCCCCAAATCATTCAAAATTCTTGTAAACCCACAATGATCCAATTCCCACCTCCTCATGTTCTCTTCACTTTCCTGGTCATCTTCCTCTTCATTGCACTCAGAAAATGGAAGAAGAAACATAATATAAAAAAAGAGACCGTTTTGGAGCTTCCTCCGGGACCGAAGAGGCTACCTTTAATTGGGAACTTGCACCAAATGAGTGGCGCACTCCCTCACCATGCGCTTAGAAACTTAGCCAGGCAACATGGCCCCATAATGAGGCTCCAATTGGGTGAGATCCTGACCATAGTGATCTCTTCACCAGACGCGGTCAAGGAGATCCTCAAGACCCACGAGCTGGCCTTCGCCCAGAGGCCTGAGATCAGTGCCCTCGAAGTCATGTCATATGAGAACTCGAGCTTCGTGTTCTCTCCCTACGGCGAGTACTGGAGGCAGATGAGGAAGATATGTGTGCTCGAACTCCTCAGTGTGAAGAGGGTTATGTCTTTCCGGTCTATCAGGGAACAGGAGGCCATGAAGATGATCAAGGCTATCGGAGACTCCGATGGGAAGCCTTTCAACTTGAGCAAGTTGATACTGTCCCTTATAAACGATGTGACTTCCCGGGCAGCATTCGGAGAGAGGTAAGTGAGTCTTAGTCCAATTCCTTTTAGGTCAAAAAAATGATCGAATTAACAAGTCAAAATCGTTTCTAATTGTCTGATCTCCTGCTACATTAATTTAGCTTTTTCCAGATCGTTTGATCAAGAAAATAAAGGTACAGTGTATTATATATAAACACATAAATAGATTAATTGGACGCGAATGGCATCTTCCAGTCATTTGATAATGTGAATTTTCAAGGCTATATATTACGTGGGGCTCTAACTCTCTGTTGGTTGTATGGTTCTGCACTTTCTTTGAAAAATTAGGTGCAAATATCAAGAAGAATTCATTTCGTTCTTAAAGGAGGTAACACTGCTCGGTGGAGGTTTTGAATTACCTGATCTCTTCCCATCGATAAAGCTCCTTCGCTACACGTCCAGGCTGAAGCCTGCATGGGAGAGGCTGCACCGTAAGATCGATGTGATTCTCAACCACATTATTGAAGAACACAAGGCCAAACTTGAAAGTGCCATTGATGATGAGAATAAACCACCAGCAAGGGAAGATTTAGTCGATGTGCTCCTGAATCTTCAGAAGACCAGCGAACTCAAGTTTTTCATCACGATGGACGTCATAAAAAATGTTATCATGGTAAATCAAATTAGTAAAAAAATCATCCTAGCTGATATATCCGTAACAATATGTAACGCCACTGAGAAATTCTCTTCTTTAATTGACAAGAGTGATCCTTCTCGACAGCTGAATGACCGGCTAAATTATTTCTTCATCTTTGACACAGGAAATCTTCTCAGCCGGAACAGACACATCCTCCACGACGATCGAGTGGGCAATGTCGGAAATGCTAAGAAACCCAAGGGTGATGCACAAGGCCCAACAAGAGGTGCGAAACCACCTCAATGGCAAGCCCCGAGTCGAGGAATCCGACCTCGAAAGCCTAGAGTACCTCAAGGTAGTAGTCAAGGAAACACTGAGGCTCCATCCACCGGGCCCACTAATGGCAAGAGAAGCTAGAGAGAAATGCAAAGTAATGGGCTACGATATCCCATCCAAGACCAAGATCATCATCAACACATGGGCCATAGGGCGGGACTCGGACGCCTGGTCCAGCCCGGAAGAGTTCCGACCCGAGAGGTTCTTAGAGTCATCGGTGGACTTTAGAGGGAACAGCTTTGAATACATTCCCTTTGGTGGCGGGAGAAGGATTTGCCCCGGGATTAACTTCGGGATTGCTAACATTGAGGTCCCTTTGGCTCAGTTGCTTTACCATTTCGATTGGGAATTCGGTGATGGTAAGAGTTCGCCCGAGGAGCTGGACATGGAGGAGACTTTCGGAATCACTTCACGGAGGAAGAACCCTCTGGTGATGATTGCGAATACCCGCGTCAAGTTTTCTAATGACAGGGCGGTCCATGCCTAGATACCAGGTCGTAATAAGCCAAAAACAAGAGGGGAAATCTGAATCCTATATATGGTTATCATGGCGATAGAACAACCTGACTGAAGAAAGAATGATATGATTACATCAAGTTTGAGAATGAAGTGGTTCAAAACATGTCGGAAATTCTATGGAGGAGGAGTTGGCTAGGATTGGACGAGTCCGTTTCTAAAACTTAATAAATATTTTGCTGGATGTAATAAAAAAAGTTTTAATTATCTTGTCACCCATTATATGGCTGTAAGATTACGAGAAACTCCTTTTTATTATTATTATTATTATGCGAATTGTATGTTTCTTTTTTCATATACTCTATATATTACGATATATGTTCGGGATATGCTAAATCTTATACGACAATATCTCGGGATACACTTTGTGATATATTTCCATTGTAATCTTCCTAGATTAGGCACCTTTTGATTCCTACCTAAGATTAGTTTCTTCTAGTTTCCTCTTAGCAAGAGAATGGGTCTGTATATATGTAATCCCTTCGACATCAAATATAGAAGAACGTTCAAGACAATCTTTTGTTTTAACATGGTATCAGAGCAGGGTTTTCATTGAAACCTCTGAGACCCAGGATTAGCTTTGAGGAAGGATGACAAGGAAAGAAGACAGAGCAGAAGACTCTGGGAAGGGGATGCAGGCTTCGGCCACTTTCAAGATCAGTACGTCAGATTCAACAGGGGTACAGATTACCTCTTGTCTTCTAAACGGAGAGAACTATTTGACATGGTCAAGAGCGATGAAGGTCGCGCTCACTGCAAAGGGAAAGCTAGGATTCGTGGAAGGCAAAGTGCCAAAGCCACCGGCAGAAGACCCCAATCTGGAAAACTGGGAGATGTGCAACTCCCTTGTCCTAGCCTGGATATTTAATGGGTTAGAGAAGGAGCTCCAACCGAGTGCAGCTTATGCGACAGAAGCCAAAACCCTTTGGGATGATCTCAAGGAGAGGTACTCTCAAGGGAATGAGATGAGAATCTACCAATTAAAGTCAGATATTAGTCTATACAAGCAAGGGGGTAAGACTGTCCAGAGATACTACTCGGGCATCAAGACTCTGTGGGATGAGCTCGAAAACTACATCGAGTCACTGGGATGTTCCTGTAATGCAGCTGCTCGGTATGTAGCTCAGAGGGAGAAGGAGAAAATTTACCAATTTTTGATGGGATTGGATGATGAATTTCGTAGCGTGCGGTCTGATATCCTTAGGATCGAGCCCTTACCGACGTTGAGTAGGGTTTATCAGATGATCTCAGAGGAAGAGAAGCAGCACGCTGTGGTTCGATCTAGAGATGCGGCCCGGACGCCCGATGGGGGATCTGAACTGGGAGCCTTTGCGGCCAGGACCTTGAGCAAGAATCGGCAAGGACAGAGGTGGACTTCGGAGGGGAGGCCGATCTGTGACCACTGTGGGCGACCAGGCGACGTCAAGAGCTCGTGTTGGGCTTTCCATGGTCAGCCCGCAGACGGAAGCAATAAAGGGAAATGAAAGAAATCGGGAAGCTACGGGAAGCAGGTGACATAAACCCAGTGGAAGGGATCTGGGCAGAGTACAGGGTAGTGGAGTGGGGGCCGATTGACGGCGGCCAACGCTACACACGAGCTCGCGACTCCAGGCGGTGTGGGGCTCAACTCCTCGGGACACTCCAAAGGATACCCAGGGCACCCAGCTAACGTCGCTCATGAAGGAAGGGCAACCAGCATAGGGGGCTCATCATCCTTGGGTCTGTCCAACGCCCAATTTGTGACCCTACTGAGCATGATAGCAACTCACGAAGGGAGAGATGAGCCACTTGTTGGTAATGATAATTTCATTTTTGTCAAGGAAGGAGATTGGATAATTGACACCGGTGCCTCAAAGCATATGACAAGCTGTGAAAATAATCTGAGTAATTTGAGATTGATTGACGATGAACTCTCTATTTATATCCCTAACGGGAATTCCATTCGAGCAACGAGTGTTGGGAATGTTCGGCTTGGAGATTCATTCATTTTGCAGGATGTTTTATTTGTGCTGGAATTTAATTGCAACCTGATCTCGGTTGGCCAACTAAGCAGAGAAATGGATTGTCTTGTCACTTTCTTACCTGATCTATGTCTTATACAGGACCGCGTATCGAAGAGGACGGTTGGACTGGGTGAGCTACAAAGGGGGGTATATTATTTGCGATGGGTGGCATCCTCGGCGTTGGCTTGTCAGGCTTTGGGAGTTGGCTCGGGAGACATCTGGCACAAACGTCTTGGGCATCCATCTAGCGGTATTACAATAAAGGAAATCGACTTTGATTCTAGTTTTTTGAAGAATAAGAATTGTGATGTATGTCTTCGAGCTAAACAGACTCGCTCACAGTTCAATTTGAGTTCGAATAAAGCTTCAGCTCCATTTCATCATGTGCATTGTGATTTATGGGGTCCTTATAGGGAGAAAACGATATCTGGAGCCAGTTATTTTTTGACTATTGTGGATGATAATAGTCGGGCATTATGGTTATATTTGTTGAAGGACAAGTCTGAAGCAAGAGAAAGTTTGATGGGCTTTTGCAACTTAGTCAAAAATCAATTTGGAACAACTGTGAAGGTAGTTCGAAGTGATAATGGTTTAGAATTCTTGTCTCGAGAACTACAGGAGTTTTTCTTTCGGAATGGAATTATACATCAGACTTCTTGTGTGGACACACCACAACAAAATGGAAGGGTCGAAAGAAAGCATAGGCATATCCTTAACATTGCACGAGCGTTATTGTTTCAGGCATCGCTTCCAACACGTTTCTGGGGAGAGAGTGTTGCAACCACAGCACACTTGATCAATATCATGCCGACGCAAGTGCTAAAAGGCAAGAGTCCCTATGAGGTTCTTTTTCAGAGGAAGCTGAACTATTCGAATCTACGGGTATTTGGCTCCCTGTGTTATGCGCATCATCGACCACGTGACAAAGATAAACTTGTTGAGAGATCTCGGAGATGTATTTTTGTTGGCTATCCTCATGGAAAGAAGGGGTGGCGAATGTTTGATTTGGACAAAGAAGATTTTTTTGTTTCAAGAGATGTGCAGTTCTGTGAAAGTGAATTCCCATACGAGAAGATTGGTCGCCTTAAGATGAACGCAGGAAATCCGTTATTTTTTCAAACATGGGCCGAGACAAATGTCGATGGAGAGGGGGAGTTGAATGAGAATTGGGATAATAGAGAAGGAAATCGGGATGGAGAAGAAAGGGGCCAATTGAACACGCTTGGGTCGACAGCAGAAGGGGAAGGAAGGGCCCTTGATGGACTAACGGAACAAAGAGGAGAAAGCCCACAATCGAGAGGGCCCAGTGGACTGGCGGAACGGGCAACTCAGGATGCATTGAGCAGTCCACATCAGAGCGGCTCAAGTGGGCTGAATTTGTCCAGTCCAATTCCGGTGCAGAGACTCCAGCCCGAAGGACAATATGATCTGGGCTGGCAGGCTGAAAATACCCAGGGCGGTACGGCTGAACAGGCCAGAAATCAGGAAAACGTTATTTCGAGACGATCGGGCCGAGAAATTGTGGCGCCAAAACATCTTCGGGATTTTGTGGATCATAAGAATAAGGAGTTTGTTACTCATATTGCCACCCATTACCCCCCTTACTCCCCAATTCCACCGAAATCATCAGGTACGCCGTATCCCATTGAAGCATATCTGGCTCGTACTAATTCTCCTAATTTTGATTTATTTTATATGGCTGCTATTGATTCGGATACCGAGCCCAAGACATATCGGGAAGCTGTCCGTGATCCTCGATGGAGAACCGCAATGGCAGAGGAAATACGAGCTTTGGAATTAAACGAGACGTGGACGTTGGAGACTTTACCTTATGGCAAGCGACCCATAGACTGTAAGTGGGTTTACAAAATAAAGCGACGAGCAGATGGGAGTATTGAGCGTTATAAGGCACGTTTGGTTGCCAAGGGATTTACTCAAGTGGAAGGCATTGATTTTCACGAGACTTTCGCTCCAGTAGCAAAATTAGTCACTGTGAGATGTCTATTAACTGTTGCAGTGGCGAGAGGATGGGAAATGCATCAGATGGATGTACAAAATGCATTTCTACATGGGAATTTGGATGAAGAAGTATATATGAGACTACCGCCGGGTTTCTTTTCACGAAGAAAAGAGGTGGTTTGTCGGCTTCGAAAGTCTCTTTATGGTCTTCGACAGGCTTCCCGCAACTGGTATTCAAAGTTTGCGGATGCCTTACGAGGATACGGATTTCATCAATCTGATGCTGATCACTCCTTATTTATTTATTCAAGAGGAGAGGTTTTCTTGGGAGTTCTTGTTTATGTCGATGATCTTATAGTGGTCGGCAACAGTTCTGCTCATTGTGCCTCGTTTAAGAAGTACCTTCATCAGTGCTTCCGGATTAAGGACCTTGGACCGTTGAAGTATTTTTTAGGAATTGAGGTAATTCGTACTGATTCAGGCCTCATTTTAAGTCAGAGGAAATATGCACTCGACATTCTTACCGAGTGTGGTAAGCTGGGATCTCGGCCTTCTTATGTTCCTATGGAGCAAAATCATGGGCTCTCTGTTGATTCAGGTCCACATCTTGTAGACGCAAGCAGATATAGACGTCTCATTGGTCGGTTGATTTATTTGACTATTACCAGGCCTGATTTGAGTTACTCAGTGCACATATTAGCCCAATTTATGCAGGATCCACGACAGTCTCATTGGGATGCAGCCATGAGAGTTGTGCGTTATCTAAAGCAGTCTCCAGGACAGGGAATTTTCATACAGCCAAATTCTCTGGATCTTGTGGCATATTGTGATTCGGATTGGGCAGGTTGTCCTATGACTAGAAGATCGGTTACAGGATATTTCATTACACTTGGAGGATCGCCGGTTTCTTGGAAGACAAAGAAGCAGACCACAGTATCCCGATCATCTGCGGAAGCTGAGTATAGAGCTATGGCTGCTACTGTAAGCGAGATTATTTGGCTGCGGAGTTTGTTGAAATCTCTAGGGATTAGGAGTGACCATCCTACACGCTTGTTCTGTGACAATCAAGCTGCATTACATATTGCAGCTAATCCTGTGTTTCACGAGAGGACCAAGCATATAGAGATAGACTGTCACTTCATTCGTGAGCACATTCAGTCTCGAGTCATCGCCACTGCACATGTTTCATCCAAGCTGCAGTTCGCAGATATATTCACAAAGGCGTTGAGTCGAGATCGTTTTACTTTTCTCCTTAGCAAGTTGGGCATTCGATCATCTCATGCTCCAACTTGAGGGGGAGTATTACGAGATATGTTCGGGATATGCTAAATCTTATACGACAATATCTCGGGATACACTTTGTGATATATTTCCATTGTAATCTTCCTAGATTAGGCACCTTTTGATTCCTACCTAAGATTAGTTTCTTCTAGTTTCCTCTTAGCAAGAGAATGGGTCTGTATATATGTAATCCCTTCGACATCAAATATAGAAGAACGTTCAAGACAATCTTTTGTTTTAACACTATATCATTTCTTATTGTAATTAATTAGATTTTTTATCATCAATTTTCATATTAAAAATTATAATAAATTTTTTAATTATTATTTTCAATTTTCAAATAATAATCTTCAATGACAAACTTTGATTAGTTCAAGCGGTTTAGTTCTTATTTTCCTTATAAAAAAGTCTCCACTATAGGAAAGCAGCCAAATAGAAACAAAAATTTGAGATGAAACGGCTCCATCTCAAATTCAAT